>NW_006797638.1:458015-521310 GCF_000442215.2 Lipotes vexillifer
AGCAGGAATACTATTTGAAATACTGCATTAGTGTCGAATGTTAAACATGAATGTTGTCTTTCAAGAACTTCAGATCAATTTGATAAACCCTCATCAGGGTACCTGCAAAGATGAGTCAGTCCTGGCTCTGGTATCTAGGAATTCACAGTCCAGTAGGGTAAATAGGAATGTGTAGTCAAGGGTTAAATACAGTGAGACAGTAACCGAGGTGTGACATAGCACGGGTGGGTATTGACATAGCACAGAGCGGAGGGTAACTGGCTGCAGGGAGAGGAGGTAGTGGGAGAGAGATGGTAATGGCGGGGTTGACGGGGATGGCTTTTCCTAGGATGTGACCCTGGCTGGTGAACTCCTAATTATCCCGTAGAACACTCATAATTGCCATTTTAAGTTGAAAGTGGTGAGGTCGTATTTATACTGCTGTTCATGTTCATTTATTCTTTAGTCCTTGAATATTTTAACATTTCTTCCTGACGCTTGAGAAAAATGAAGAATAGAGTTGATCAATAGGGAGCCTATTAGCATAACGAAGTAACATCCAAGATAAAAATTAATAGGAACATTTATTTCTAAGAGCTCTGTCTCTAGAGGTATTGAAGGGTGGTCAAATCATGAAATTAGCTGTCTGAGCTGACAGAGATTTCACATTCGTTTAGTTGACCACAGCTTTGTTCAAGGTGTCTGTGCATCTTTGAAAGAATTGCATGCGTGGCTAATTAGCCTTTCAAACAAATTCTTTTCAAAGTAATAACAGCATATAAAATTACAGCACCTCAATATGTACAAATTTTCATGAATTGCCTCATGCGGTTGGATCCATGGAATACTGTATTGCTGGGAGACATGTTTTCAGAGTTCATCCTCTCCAAATACAACCTTTCTGCTATTTCCAGAAATAGAACACTAAAAGCTAACATTTGTATAGGGCTTACTATGTCCCTGACACTACTATAAGCACTGTACAATTTTTAACTCATCAAAATCTCACACCTGATGAGGCATGATCTCCATTTCACAGAAAGGAAAACTGAGGTACAAGAGGTTAAGCCACTTGGTCAGGGTTCCACAGCTAGAAAATGTCAGAGCCAGGATTCATCCTCAAGCAGTCAGGTCACAGAGTTCTATTCTTAACCACTATATTATACTGTTTCTAAAATACAGAATGAGCACTCTTATCATGGGATTATTTTGAAAACCTTAAGTATCAAAAATTACCATGTAACCATATTTTACATGTTAGGTATGTGTTTGCATATTAGATACAAATTCCATATTCAATGATGAGGCCCCCTTTGAATCTCTTTGGCTCACAAACAACCACTGTCCACAAACCCCTTTCACTGTTGATGTTGGTTGACACATGACTCTAGGCTCACTTCACTAACTCCTGAGATATTTCACCAAGTGCCGAGGCCTCGGTCGCCTCCTAAAACTGTGTTCTGCTCTTCCTGAGGGCTAGCCCTGTAACTTTCACTGAGTGTACGAACTATTCTTCATTCATTCAAACAGAAACTGTTTACTGAGTGCCTTTGTGCCAAGTGCTATGCTAAAAGCAGGAGTTACGAGGGTATACCACACAGACAGAAAATCCACCAAAATCAGGTCACCTCACAAAATATTTCCAAGTTATGGTGTTATATTTAAAAAACAACAACAACAACAAAACAGGTTACTGTGTTAAAGAATAACAGATGGAGAATTTCTTCAATGGTCAAGGAAGGCTTCTCTGAGGAGGTGACATGAGCTAACACCTCCAGCATGAGAAGGAGCGTTTCATGCAAATAATTAGACTGGGGAAGAAAGTTCCAAGCAAAAGTGACAGCTTGTGTATCACCTCTAGTGGCCAAGAGCTTAGCACACTCAAGAAAGGCACACAGGGCCAGCATGGCTAACATGTGGTGAAGGGGGGAATAGTAGTGGCGGAGGTGAGATTAGAGAGGTTGGTGGCGAAGACCACAAGGCCTTGTAAGCCACGATGAGTCAGTCCTCAGCGAACGGGAGTCCACTGAAAAGTTTAAGGCAGAAGAGTGACATGAGCATGTTTATGTTTGATGATCACTTTGATGATGAGAGGCATGAGTGGAAAGAGGAACATCAGTAGAAGGCCACTGGGCTACTTGCGGTTAGAGATGGTGGGGGGTGGTGATGGGTTTGGAAAAAAGAGGACCGAATCCAGGCAGGTCTTGGAAGTGTACTTAACAGATGGGTCTGATGAGAAGGTTGAAGAGAAAAGAGAGCAAAGGATGATTCTGAGCAACCAAATGGATGGTGAACGCATTGCCTGAGTTGACAGATGGGGCCAAAGTGGGGCAGTCAAGAGATGAGATTTGGAGATGTTAAGTTTGAACTGCCTATGCGGCATACAAGTGGAAATGTCAAGTAAGTGGTTGGCTACGTGGGCCTGAAACTCAGGAGAGTCTGAGCCCCAGGGCATGGGTGTTACCTAAAGCTTTGGGAATTGGTGTATTCACCCAGGGACGGAGCGTGACATAAACGTGAAGAACGCTGAACACGCCCAGGATGGGGCACAACAGCATTTAAAGTGTGCTCTCTGTTCTCCCAAGCAGAGCTGTTCTTCCTCTACTACCAGCTGGAAAGGCAGAACTAGCCAGGCCATGTATCCTGCCTTTTTCCTGTGGCTGCACAGAGCAGAAGGCCAGCTGGATGCTGCAAGTGGAAAGAAATTCACGTCATTGCTTTTATTCTTCTCACCCTAGAGTCCCTTTCTCTCTCACCTGGACTTCAGTTCTGAGCCTCCCTCTGGGCAGAGCCTCACTCTGTGATATGGCCCCCCACCATTGATAACAGAGTCCTCGGATAGGTACTGACCTCCCTCTGGGACACAGACACATCCCACGTAAGTACAGAGAAGAATAGGAAATCCATGCTCTTCCCTTACATTTTTCTCCCTAGGAATGCTAAATTCCGTTGTATTGCCCAGGGAGAATCTAGCAAACAGCTTCTGGCAGAAAGACATTCTGTTCAAGCCCTTGAGTGTCCAGTGTTTAGCAGGCAGAGCTAGAATGCGTGAGAGTCACCCTGAAGGTGTGCACCCTGCTTCCTGGCTCCATCCGCCCAAGCCGTGTCCTTTAAAAGGCAGCTCTTACTAATCTCCCTAATTTACAAAAAGTACATGCTAACCAATTGAAAAGAGCTCAATGTGAAATAAAAATGAGTCGAGGATATTCACAGGCAGGTCACAAAAAATACAAATGGCTAATAGACATGAAAGGCAGTCTCCCTAGTAATTAAAGGTGTGAAAACAAAACAAGGAGGTGCCTGTTTTAATCTGAGTGGTAAATGTTTTAAATTTTGTATGACAGTCAGGCAATGTGGAAGGTATGAGCATTCATGATTCCCCACCCAGAATCTGCAACAATTCTGTGCTTAATTTGTGCCTCTTCCCCACAACTGCAGAAGAAAAATGAAGGAAAAGGGCTTGATGGGAATGGTTTAATCATGGAATTGGGAGTCAGGGTAGAGATGGGAAAGGGGACACATGGGCCCCAAGAACGCGGGGACCTTGCTGGCTGGGCTAGAGGAGCGCAGTGCGATTAGTGAGAAGTACCGCTTAGTAGGGGCTGAATTGTGAGTGGATCTAGGACGGGCAGATCTGTGCACAGGACTTTTGGAGGAGGGAAGAAGGCAATATTGAGAAGTGCATCCTTTGTATGGGGCATACCTGACACAGTGAGTTCATGCATTTATTGGCTCAGTAAATAGGCTTAATACCTCTTTGATTTGGTTGTATAAACAAACTCTTCCCGAATGGCACTGGAACAACAGGCCACCGCCTGTGAAAATATGTGTGGCTATTGTAACTATTGATAACTAGGAACTTCTCAAAGTATTGCCCTGAACCAACAAATAGCTGGTCTAATATCTTCGTTGACGGGGCAGTGAGATTCAGAACCCAAGATAAGAGCTTCGGTCTTCAGACTTTGGCAATTGGAACGAGAACTTCTGTAGAAAGTGAGACACTGAGCCACAGGTGGAGAGTTCTGTCTTTTCAACTAACAGCTAGAAACAGGGGACACATTTAGCCAAAGGTGTGAAAATGTAAAAGAGCTTAAAAAACTGAACAGCATTTTTCTGTAAAATGAAGGGGTGTACTTTAATCATTAAAATCAAACAATAATTTTACAATTTAAATTATATATTCTCCTTCCTTAGGAAAGATTTTTTCTGTACTTCTGGATGGAGAAAGTTATATATTATTTCTTTACTACATGAACTAATATAAAGGCAGTATGTATGATTGTGTTCCATTTCCTAGTTATAAACTTCTGGTTTTTATATACATTGAATAAGACTTTTATCCCCAAATAGTATCCAACTACTTAGTTTAGTTAATGACACCAAAGAGACTTAATTAGAAACCAAAAAAACAAAAAAGCCCTACAAATTACTTAAAGTAAATATTGATAATAGAAGGGAGAGAAAAATATCTTTTCCATGAGAAAGATTCTGAATCTGTGATTTAGAAATCCTTGCTATTAGAAACTTAAATTACTTCTTCCTTAACCATGACCAACCCTTTCCTTTTGGTGTGAACTTTTAGCTAAGGAAAATTATGTATTTAGGGTCCAAGAAGTTAAAACTGACTTGGAGTTTCAGATGTCTAGTTCACTTTCTGATTTTTTTTTTTTTTTTTTTAAATTTGGGGGTAAAGCATTAGTGTTGTGGTTAAGAGTGTGGACTTTTGGCACTAGACAGAACAGTTTGAATCTACTACTTTTTCCTAGTTGAAGCAAGTCATTCAGCCTCTCTAATCCTTAGTTTCTACATCTGTGTTACTAAGATTAAAAGAGCAATTGTTTCTTAGGTTTTTGTGCAGAATAAATAAGACAGTGTTTGTGCTCCATCATTGTTAGCTGTTTCATCAGTTGTGATACTCTTTGGTGCACTTACAAAACACAACTCAAAATCTGGAGAAATCTAGAGGTTAACTTCGTGGTTCAGTCAAGAATCTAGTGTATTTCTGTCTCTCCATCCAGCCTTCCCCATTATTAGCTTTATCCCAGTTTAATTCCCCTCATGAACCCAAGACGGCTGCCAGTGCTCCCACAGCTGTCTATATGTTTCCTCATTCTCATCCAGGAGGAGTAATTGAGCCTATTTGTTCTAGTGTTCTTACCTAAGACCAAAGATTTACCCTGATTGGAAGAGCTAGGTCACATTCCCAACCCTGAGCCAGTCATTGTAGTCATGGGGTTGGACTGGCCTAACCTTTGAGATGTTCTCCACCCCTGAGCTGAGGAGCAAGTCAGCTTCCCACAACCACACTGATTATTAAGAGGAAATTGAGGGCTGTCAGGAAGGAGAGAGGTAGAAATACATACCTGAAAGGTGATCAATACCTGTCACCACTGTGATCACTGTTTTCCAGGCACCACGGAAAGGGCTGTCACTGCCCAGGCAGGAAGTTATCTGTGTTCCTGGGTGGGCACAGGGAGCACTTAAACCACCCCCAAACTTGTTAAAATTGCTATTAGAAGCAGTGTGATTTCAGGAAAACAAAACAAAGCAAAAAACACATAACTCTCTTGCCAAGATGAATAGTATACGGTTCTATAATAAGTCAAAGCTTCCCAACATTGAATGCCCATTACTGAGAAACATTTGGCCATTTTAGATTATTGGTTTAATGCTAAGCTATGAGGAAGTTTTTAAAAATTAGAAATGACAGCTAATGATTATTATTATCTACTCATTTGATAGAGCTCAAATTTTGGCAGTTTATTACTTTTTTGCAAGTAGTACTGAGAAAACTTAAGCTGTTGCATGCTTTGTTCTAGCAATTGGAACACTTGAAGAATATCAGCTAATTGAATAATTTAACCTCAGAATTTATTTTCATTGTATTTACTTAGCTATTATAGTCACCTCGTGATGATTTCTAGGATCTACAATTTATCCATAGCAGATCCTGCTCTAACATTTTTTAATCCAATAGATTTTATTTATGTATGGAAAACCCTTCCTTATGACAGACTTGTGTACTGAGTAAATTAACGCTCCTTCTGCAGTGCGACACTAGAATTTTAAACCTCATGAACAAGTTTAAAAGCATACTACAAAAGGAAAGAGAAATGTGTTTTTGATTTCTTGTCTTTTTTTATTATTCATGCCTCAGCCCACAGCCCTCTCACCAACTGTAGGTAAGATTAATTGAGAATGACATACTGTTCTCACAAAATCATACTCAAGCAAGAACATTCCAATTCATGGGCAAAGGGTTCTGAAGATCTGTGAAAATAGAGAAACCTCAATATTTATCCTTGACCCACGACTTCCTACAACTGCTCAGACTTTTCTCCTTTAAAGCCCTTCCTTTGTGAGTGTGTTTTAAAGCCTCAACTAGATACGAATCTATCTTTCATACCATCTAGTTTATGTTCTTATCTGTAATTAGACTGTCATTTTAAGCCTACAAAGGCAGGATTCAAATATTACATGTTCACCATAGGATCCTAAGTTTATTTAAATAATCTCGACAACAACTCTATCAGGTAGGAACCATTTTTATCCCCATTTTTTAAGGTGAGAATCTAAGCTATTGAGTGATGGAGCCAAAATTTAAAAAAAAAAAAAAAATCTGACTGGAATCTGCTCTATTTTGAAAGCAAGAAGGAAATTTGGAAGTAATATAGATCAACCTCCTCTTTCTACAGATGAGGAATTGAGGGTCAAAGAGAATAAGTTATTTGCCAGAAGTAATGAAGTTACTTTTATGGATGAGTAGGATGTAAAACCAAAGTCTTATGACTTAGAGCCTAATGTGTGGTCACTGGGCTCATCCTACTTAGTTACCTGCAGTTAAAATGTTTACAGTAGCTGTACTAGAAAATTATTTTTATTAAGCCTAATTATTGTGTAGCTGTATCCCTTAAATACGTCACCCTCATTTTTCTCATCTGTGAAATGAGAGAAGGGTAAGGGGATGGTGAGATGGGTTAGGTTAATCAATCAGTAACATGCCTTCTCTGAAGTGTATCATTATACTTACTGAGCAAAGACCAAATTAGAACGGTTGCCCCTACCAAACGCTAGGTTATCTACACAAAAGAATTAGCCCTACAGAAGCTTTTTAAAATTAAGCTCATTATTTTAGAGTATTTTTAGGTTTACAAAAACGTTACGAAGATAGAATTTTCATATACCTCACACTCAATTTCCCCTATTGTTAACATCTTACATTCTTATGGTACATTTGTCACAACTAATGAACCAATATTGATACATTAATATTAACTAAAGTCCATCCTTTATTCAAATCTTTAGTTCTCACTTAAGATCCTTTTTTTTGTTCCAGGCTCGCATCCAGGATACCACGTGTTATTTAGCTTTCATGTCTCCTAAGGCTCCTCATGGCTGTGACAGTTTTTCAGACTTTCCCTGTTGTTGATGGCCTTCACAGGTTTGAGTGGAATGGGTCAGATATTTTATAGATGTCCTTCAACTTGAGTTTCTCTGATGTTTTTTCATGGCTAGACAGAGGTTATGTGTTTTGGAAGGAAGGCCACAGAGGTAAAGTACCATTCTCATCACAAACCATCAAGGGAGCGTACTATCAATATGATTTATCAACACTGATTTTAACCTTGATCACCTGGTTGAGGTAGTGTTGGCCAGGTTTCCCCACACTGTACTCTTCGGAAGGAGGTCACTATGTATGGCCCACACTTCAGACTTGGTGACTGACATCCTTGAGGAGCAGTACCTACGTGAATTATTTTTAATTCTTCTGCACCGTAGACTTAGCTCTTCCTCCCCATTTATTTATCTATTTATTTATTCAAATCATTTACTTATATCAGTATGGAATCACAGTTATTTATTTTATACTTTGAGTATAATCCAATACTATGTTATTTATTTTGTTGCTTGAAAACTCTTCTGCCAGGGTTTTCAAATAGAGTAAATAATTAAATAAAATCACAACTTTCACTGATGGCTACTTTGTGCCAGGCTCCGTGGCAGTTCCATGTTTGTGCTTCGGTTATACCTGTGAGGAATCACTTGATATTTGCACAACTGAGTGTATGAGATCCTGCTTCAACCACAGCTGTGCACCTGTGGCCATGAGATTCTTTAAAGGGATAAAATATGCATGAGTTTCATATTAAGCTCATATGTCAATGAGAGTGGTACATTGATATGGTTTGCCCACTGTGAAGGTGTTTATTAAATCAAAGCAAATTTATAAAACTCCATTCCATAGAACCCTTAACACTGTTATCAAAGGGTAGAAGCAGCAGAGAATAGTATTATTTTTATTTTCAAGTCTTGAAATTATTAGAACAATACATACTATACATGTGTAGAAAATTTGAAAACTTCTGAAAAATAGGAGGAAAGAAAAATTACCTTTAATCTCATCGTGCATAGAATAACCCCTGTTTACGTGTTGTTATATTTCCTTCCTTTTTTTTTAATGCATAGATATATTTAACCTAATTTCATTCTGTATGCAGTTTTGCATTATACTTTTCACCTCACTGTGTTTTCCTAAGCATTTGCCCATGTGATTAAAAATGGTCCTGCATTTTAAGTGACTCAGTGAACAGAAGAGGTCAGAGCCTGAGAGCAGGCAGGAGGTTATGGCGGTTGATATGCAGAAGATAACTATGGTGTAGACTGGAGTGGTAGAAAAAGCTGACCAAAGAAACATGTTCAAAATATAATTGATAGAACTTCACCATTGCACGCTTGGGTCCAGGTATATATAGTTGGTGCTAAGTTTCTAGCTTAGGTGGATGGGCATTCCATAATGATGCCTCAAACCCACATCCAGAGCAAAGAGTTCTCCAGCCAGCAGCAGGTTGGAGAAAGAGAGAACTTCTCATTTACTGCCATGAAATCCTCTTGTCCTGTTTTTCCATGTTGGCGTTTAAACTTTACGTGCAAAACTGTCTCTGTGATAGTCTTTGAAGGAAAAGAATGTGTTCAAACATCTTTCTTTGTTCTCCATAACATTGATTCTGTGCTGGGCATCCAGTAGAGGACTGAAAAGTAGTAACTGAGTGAGTGAATGAGTGAAATGCTGAATGAAGATGAGGTGAACTTTGCGTGTTTGGGATACTGTGGCGGGGGTGGAGCTTAATTACTAAAATTTGCTAATTTCTTTTTCAGAAAAACTGCTATCACCGTGGTTTCCTCCCAAGAAAACCAAGTGTTAGAATAAAAGTAGTAGTAGAGGTCATGTTATCTATGGCTGTTTCATGTTCTTTTTAAAGATACCTGTATAATTTTACTGGAAGGAGTGATAGGACATTCACACAAACTTGATATCTGATAGAAACACTAAAATCTTACTTCGATTCTTTGGTTTTTCCTGGCTTTCCTTTGAAATAAATAATAGAGTTGTGAAAAAGAAACCCAAATGAAAAGTACTTGTATTCACAGAAAAAAGTAAAGATTATAGAATTATTCCAAAAAAAGTAGATATATGCATTTAAGTCTAATAAGAAGGTTTCTTTGTTCATTACAAAAGCTGGTGAGGCTTTGGATCTGTGTGAATGCATAAAAACACTAGAAGTATTTTTCAGCAATATCTCACATGTTTAGCATCAATCTAACATCTGTTACACAAGATTCTCTCTCTGAGATTGTCAGAATCTCAAAAATTCAAATCCTCTAAAAGGAAATGTCTTCCTCTGCATATGCCCCAATTTTGGAAATAATAGAACTAGCTTAATCTGTTTAAACATTTATTGGTAGAAGTATTCATGGCAAGGAGGATAACATCAATAAACAAGTTAGTATATTATGCCTTTTTCTGACAAGTCTTTTCTTCTCGAGGTCGGGTTTTTTGCAGGTAGCTCTGCACTTTTTAATGCAGTTTGGTTTTCTTTGGGGAAGAAAGAGCATGCTGGGGAACTCACCAAAAGACAAAAGGTCAGAAGAGTTAATACAAATAAAATCTATCATGCTCTCAGGTCTCACAAATATTATTCTGGTGAAATGGTAAAGATAATAATCACTAAGTAATATAATAGTACTGAAAATGGAAGAGTCAACCCAAGCATGATCTACTTCCTAATCTCTAATTAACCATGAATAAACACTAGCAGTAGTAATACATACATAATATATATTATTATTTGAAAAAATCAGGAAGAAGCTACTTTGCATTTGTAAATCACTGGACTCTTTACAAAGCACTTTAAATTACATGATTTCTTTTAATTTTCTCAAGTGTCTTTTTTTTTTTTTTAAGAAGGCAATTAGGCTCATAGAGCTCAGAGCAACTTAATAATATAACTAGGTCCTGTATACAGGTCTTTGTTTTGTTTTTGTTTTTGTTTTTTTGGGGGTTTTTTTTTGCAGTATGCGGGCCTCTCACTGTTGTGGCCTCTCCCGCTGCGGAGCATAGGCTCCGGACGCGCAGCCTCAGCGGCCATGGCTCACGGGCCCAGCCGCTCCGCGGCATGTGGGATCTTCCCGGACCGGGGCACAAACCCGTGTCCCCTGCATCGGCAGACGGACTCTCAACCACTGTGCCACCAGGGAAGCCAGGTCTTTGTGTTTTGACTCCTGTAATCTTTCCTCTATTTTATAATAGCTCTTCTCATCACCCGCCCCCAAATAACTACTTATATTTAAATAATTTCTTACATTTACAAAGCATTTTTACATATTTCATCTCATAATCAAAACAGTCCTTTGTAAGGTATTTTATCGCATTTTAAAAACGAGAAGAGAAAGGTGCAGAGGGGATAAGTATTTTTGGCTGAAATTAAGTAGTTGATATCAAGCCTGCCCTTTCATCATCAGAATTTGCTTCTTGTAACACAAGGCTTGGTTATAGCGTCTAATTACAAAAGGGCGTGATCCATGTACAAAAGGGTTGGGAAAAGAGAATTTTTTATTTGCTTTCCTTTGGCTCAGGTTATTTTATATACCGTATGTGTAGGTGGGAAGGCTCTCAGTGATAATGAAGTGATGCTGCAGAGAAGCAATTTAGCGGACAAGGCCAAGGTGAGTGATCAGTGTTGTGGGAATCCCAGAAAAGATATTTGGGGAGTACTGAATTTCTTACTTTTTCAGCAGCAGTTAAACATTGCCATTTAGTAGGCCCTGAGAATTTATAGATCCATTTTGTTTGGTTTGGGCTATTGCAAAATCAAAGTCCCAGAATTAAACCCAGGGTTGCAGTTCAGTTCAAAAACAAACTGTAGTAAAGCTTTGATATGACCAGGGGATCAGCCTTTTCTGCTTAGTTTATCTTTCTGTTTGCCTGAACGCTAACATATTAAGCACATGCATAACACTAACATATAACCACGTATAGCAGTTTACCTGGGACAGTTTTGTTTATGCCTCTTTACACCGTATAATTGTCAATAGCACTCCGTTTCAGTCTCTAAAGTATCCCAGTTGGAATGGTAAATTATATGGTTACCTTAACCTAAGCCTTTTCCCCAGTTCTTGTTGAAAATATTCATAAAAACACAAAGATTTCCTCACTTAGTAACTGAGGAGCGATGGCCTGCAGTTGGACCTCTGTCTGGGTCCCCTGCACTGCAGGGGCGTCTGTGTGTGAACATCCACAATCACTGCACATTACTGGGGAGGAAGTATTTGAAGGCACGGGACAATTTCTGTCTGTCTGCATCCTTTCTCTGCAGCTCACTTTCTCCAGTAACAGTGGAGAACAGTAAGCAGTTCATGGACATCCGGTGTCACCTGGCTGCTTTCTTGTTTCTGTGCTTCTTTTGCTCATTCTTGTTGCTCTTTTTTGTCACTCTATTCTGTTGTCAGAGCCAAGGACTCACTTCAACTGTCTTTCACCAAAGGAGCTGAGAAGGTGATGGGGGGTCAGATAGAGCTCCAAGAGCACAGAGCCCAGAGCAGCCTCTGCCCTCTGTTCCCAGCTGCTCCGGGCCTTCAGCAGTGGGAGTTCATGGATCTTTACTCTCCTGCCCAGCTGTTTATCATACTCTGCTTTGGTCAGCTGATCTGTCTATATGTCCTACTACAAAGTTCTACTCTACCCTCTACTATATATATATATATATATATATATATATATATATATATATATATATGTACATCCCATACTTAATTATAATTATAGCAGCTGCTTTCTGATTTGGGGTTATCTGTGGGCCATTATGGCCTCTCCAGTCTGTCTATTATTACCCTTTGGCCTTAGCAGGCACTTTCAACTTCTCTGAACTTGGTCCAAACAACCTTTGCCTAATAACAGTTTTGCTGACTAACAACTTATCACTGACCAGCCTATTCATCATCTGCCTCTAGTTCAGGTACCCAGCTCTGGAATAATCAGCTGTGAACAAGGGGCAAGGAAGTTAAGTTTACATAGACTCAAGCATAAGCAGTCCTTTCAGATGGGGCTGTGGATTAGACAGGCACTATGACCAGCATATCTAGTGGGGGATGCCCATTGGTCACCATAGATTTTCCTCATTTTGTGTGGTTTCAGTTTTTGAAGTCATTTACTCAGTTGACCTCTAACTAATTATAATGTTCCCTTGACAAGTGAATCCTTGAGCTTCATTGAACTTTGAATATCCCAGTGACTTTTGAGTTCTGTTTTTTGAAAATTGAGTTTTAAAAACGTTTTATTTCCACTTGATGGCAGTTTCACTGTGCAAATATTTCTAATGTCATAGAAACTAGGAGAGATGACTAAGTAGCGTTGAACAAAATTCATCACAGCAGAGCTGCAAAGAAATAAAGGCTTTATTTGGGATCTTAGAATTGTAATTTGGGAGACACAGATTCGAGTAGGAGTCAAAAATGTGTTCCAAGGAGAGAAAAGGCAGGGTTTTATAAAGGCAAACTTTAGGTTTGCAAAAATTGCAAAGGTTGCAAAAGTTGTTTCAAAAGAATTATGATTGGTTGCTGGCAAACTGAAGCTATTCTTATATATACATATTTGGTTGCTAAAGGCTATCACTAGAGAAAGGTGGAAGTCTGGTACTGTGACAAGTTGCGGGTTTTCTTGCAGTGTCCTTAGAATATTTGTGGTTTGGCCCAGTTCAGAAGTTTATGGTTCTACCCAGTGAGGACGTGCACAACCCTGCTTCCTTGATGGCCTCGAGGCTCCATTTTAAATAGCTCTCTTAGTGATACTGACTCCTTTTTTTTTTTTTTTTTTTTTTTTTTTTTTTGCGGTACGCGGGCCTCTCACTGTTGAGGCCTCTCCCGCTGTGGAGCACAGGCTCCGGACGTGCAGGCTCAGCGGCCATGGCTCACGGGCCCAGCCGCTCCGCGGCATGTGGGATCTTCCCGGACCGGGGCACGAACCCGTGTCCCCTGCATCGGCAGGCAGACTCTCAACCACAGCGCCACCAGGGAAGCCCCTGACTCCATTTTGAAGTCCCTTTTTCCACAGTAGAAAGTGGTAATAACTAAGTAGAAATCCTTAAGGATACCTCTTGATATCCCTAACGAGGTTGTTAAATTTTAAAAGTTAAAAATGTCAAAGGTTTCATGACGTTTTCCACTTTCATGAAGTGGATTTTGTTGATAGACTTAGAGCTGCACTGGGCGTGGCCTGAGCATGTGAAACAACTTAACCAGTCTACCATCCACTGGGCACGGCAATACTAGGAACACCCAAGAAAACCTCCTCGAATGCAGACTTAGTTCTCCTTTTCTGTACACTGCTACAATAGCTACTTCCTATTGATAATAAGGGTCAACCACCCCAGGTAACCCAGTAACCCCTTTTTTCCTGTAATGAAAATCTTAAAGAGGCCAGGCCAACCTTGAATTCATCAGCACCGTTATATCTTCTGGCGGAAGCTTTCTTCGCTTAGGTAAAACAGCCTCCTAAGCAGAACTCAAAGTCACAGGGACCATCATACTGATTCCCACAGATATTCCCTAGGTGTTTCATGATACAAATTTTTAAAGTCTGGAAATTCGTTGTGCATAAACTTTCTCAAAGATGTGCTTTTATAATTGGCACAGTGGGTCAAGCTAGTGTGCGTATTGAAATCATCGGAGGATTTGTTAGAAAAAAATACCAATACCTGGGTCCCACCCCCAAAGTTCCTGGGTGCCTAGCCAAAGACCTCAAGGTTGAGGACCGCTAGGCTATGTAAAATGAGGGAAAGAAGGGTTTGGTATGAGGAAATTTGACATCACATGCGTGGTAACTGTTCTAGTTCAAGCAAGCCAGGAACATTAGAAGGATTTCTGTAAAAATGGTGGCTTCTTGGAGTAGAAGATGTGGGTGCTCTGGTCATTATAATCCTTCTGAATGCTTCCTTTCACATTCTCATGGTCCCTCTCTTCCACAGTCTTGTTCTGACTTTCCTACAAGTGACCTGATAAGGCTGCAAATTTCACTTATGTTATAATTTTCAGTTTCAAATATTGCATCTGCTTTTTCGCTTCAGCAGTCCCAAAACTTAATTGAGCATTGTCATAGAAACCTCCCTAAACCTCTAACTGTGCCTAGAACTCCGAATTTAAAAATTTGAGCTTCTTTCTTTTACATTCCCACCAAAAGTATACAGGGATTCCCTCGTCTCTCTGTCCTCACCAGCATTTGTTTTTTATTTTTTTCATAGTAGCCATTCTAACAGGCACGGTTTTGGTTTTCAGTTCCCTGATGATTAGTGATGTTGAACACCTTTTCACGTTCCTATTGGCCATTCATATTTCTTCTTTGGAGAAATGTCTATTCAGGTCCTTTGCCCATTTTTTAATCAGTTTGGTTTTTTTGCTGTTGAATTGTATGAGTTCCTTATATTTTACGTATTAACCCCTTACCAGGTACATGGTTTACAAATATTTTCTCTCATTCCATAGGTTGTCTTTTCATTTTGTTGATTGTTTCCTTTGCTAGGCAGAATCTTTTTAATTTGATGTAGTCCCACTTGTCTATTCCTGCTTTTATTGCCTGTGCTTTTGGTGTCATATCCAAAAATTTATTACCAAGACCACTGTCAAGAAGCATTTTTCCTGTGTTTTCTTCTTGAAGATTTACAACTTCAGGTCTTGCATTTAAATCCTTAATCCATTTTGAGTTGATTTTTGTATATGATGTAAAATAGGGTTTAATTTCATTCTTCTGTATGTGGATATACATATTTACCAATACCATTTATTAAAGGTGCTGTCCCTTCCCTACTTTATATTCTTTTTTTTTTTTTTTTTTTTTTTTTGGCGGTATGCGGGCCTCTCACTGTTGTGGCCTCTCCCGTTGCGGAGCAACAGGCTCCGGACGCGCAGGCTCAGCGGCCATGGCTCACAAGCCCAGCCGCTCCATGGCATGTGGGATCTTCCCAGACCGGGGCACAAACCCGTGTCCCCTGCATCGGCAGGCAGACCCTCAACCACTGCACCACCAGGGAAGCCCTCCCTACTTTATATTCTTGATGCCCTTATAGAAGGTTAGTTGACTGTATATCTGTGGGTTTATTTCTGGGCTTTTTATTCTGTTCCATTGATCTATTTGTCTGTTTTCATGCCAGTATCATACTGCTTCAATCACTATAGCTTTGTAGTATAGTTTGAAATCAGAAAGTGTGATGCCTCCAGCTCTGTTTTTCTTAAGATTGCTTTGGCTATTCAGGGTCTTTTATGGTTCTATGTGATTCGACAATCCCACTCCTAGGTACTTATACAAAGGAATTTAAATCAGGATCTCAAAGAGATACCTGCACTCCCATGTTTATTGCAGTATTATTCACAATATCCAAGATACGAAAACAACCTATATGTCCATTGGCGGATGAATGGATAAAGAAAATTTGGTATATACATACAATGGAATATTATTCAACCTTAAGAGAGAAGGAAAATCTGCCATTTTCAACACCATGAATGGACCTGGAGACCATTATGCCAAGTGAAACAAGCCAGTCACAGAAAGACAAATGCTGTACGGTTTCACTTACATATAATATGAATCTAAAATAGTAAAACTCATAGAAGCAGGGAGTAGAATGGTGGTTTCCAGGGGCTGTGAGGAGAGGAGAAAATGGGGAGGTAATGGTCAAAGTGTACAAAATTTCAGTTACGCAGGATGAATAAGTTCTGAGATCCACTATATAGCATAGTGCCTATAGCTAACAATACTGTATTGCATACTTTAAGTTTTCTAAGAGGGTAGATCTCATGATAAGTATTCTCACCACATGCGCGTGCATGCGCGCACACACACACACACACGCAAATGATAATAATATAAAGGGCGTGGGAAGAAACTTTGGAAGGGGTTGGATGCATTTGTGGCCTTGGTGGTGATAGTTTCACATATGTATACTTATTCCCAAACTCATGGAGTTGTATAAATTACATACGTACAGCTTTTTGCATATCAATCATACCTCAGTAAAGTGGTTAAAAAAATAGCAGCACCCATCTAAATGTGGGACATAGCAGTTTAGCGAGGGGAAGAGTATTTGAATTTCCTATAATGGTCACTAAATAAATGTTAACTCTGAGAAAACATAAAAAATATTTTAAATGACAAAGTTTGTTTTAGAGCTGTGTGAGTGCCTGGTACTTCAGACACATCTTTCCTAATACATCCTTACGTTTGAGAACTTAATAAACATTTGAAAAATATACTTTATACCCATAAAAATTATATTTCTAGTATCCCTCCATAATCCAATTTTCTTCTTGGAACCATTTCACTGAGCCTGAGGGGAGATATGTCTCTAGATCTGTTTAAGTTCTTGACTTTCTTTTTTGCTAGAGTTGGGGATATCCTTGGAGGCTGACACAGGGGTGGCCTGGAACTTGCTCCTCCTCTCTTTTCTGCTCTCTGCTGCTGACATTACCAATCTCCCGCGAGCTCAGCTCAAACTTCTGTGTGACTCATCCATCCCTTTCCCATATCCCCTACATCTTGTCAGTTGACAATTCAGTTGATTGACTCTCCTCAATGTCTCAAATTCATCTTTTATTTCCATTTCCGCTGACCAGATCAGGCCCTTGTGACTTAAACTGGACTGTCGTAAAACCTTTTAAATAATTCCTGTATCCACAGGATTTCTCTACTCTCATCCATCCTACAGAGATAAAAGGCTGAGTTTCCTCCTTTCTGAAATCTAATTACTTAGTCCAGAACAGGAAACATGAAAGGTAGGCGATAAATGTTTGTTAAATGAGTCCTGGCTATACTGCTTCTCTCTTCAAGAGCCCGTGACAGGTTGAAACTCTTCTCAGGCTGGCATGGCTGAATATCAGTCTTCCTTTCCACCTTATTTCTCACACAATCCAATGACACACCCTCTTGTAACTACTCACCGTTGGGCTTGTGTTGATTTTCTCCTCCTCCCTTCTTCCAAATCTTTACTTGTTAAAGTCCTACTCCTGTTTTCAGACTGCTCTATTGTCATCTCTGTGAAGCCACCTCTAATTCTTGTCCCACAATAATTGGTCTTCTTTCATGAATGACTTAATAACTCCATTATATCACAGTCTGTCTTTAAGGATAGCTCTTGAGTGGACAGGGTTTCTTTTTAAGTGCAATTTTGATCAATTGTTAACGTCGGCCTAAAGCACTGTATTGAGAAGGTTTTTTTGGATAGAAGGTGCCAAAACAGATTAGATGCCATACACGGGCACAGGAGAGGAGAGAAAAAAAAGTGCCCATGGAGTAGCCAACTTTGTTATAGATCCCCATGTGTGTGTCTACTCAGCTAGACACACATGCTCGCAAAGACATTTTCTATCCTCATAGTCTCCATCACATTTTGTGTTCAGTTGGATGCTTAAACACCCTATTCCCTGTTGTTAAAAGTTTACAATCTAAACTGGAAAATATGACATTTTGAGATATAATGTGATAATGGGCAAGAAATATATAAAGTGCTAATGAAATGGTCCTTGAAGGCTGGATAGGAATACATAGAGAACACGATGGGGAAGGTGCTGTACATCCAAAAGAAATGAAATCAGTTTCTTGGAGATATATCTGCACTCCCACATTTATTACAGCATTATTCACAATAGCCAAGATATGGAAATAACCTAAATGCCTGTCACAGAGGAATGGATAAAGAAAATATGATCTCTAAATACACACACACACACACACACACATATACACAAAATGGAATATTATTCAGGCTTTAAAAAGCCAATAAATGTAAGTCCAGTGAAGTCATCTCTTAACTAGGTGTTGAATTCTCAAACAGCAAAAGTGGAAAATCTGGTATAATTAAAATTACCTTTGGAAATTCCTTAATTTGCTCATGTAGTATACATTTTAAAATGTTAAACCAGATGCTCTGTAAATTATTCGCTCTAAACTTCAAGAAGCACTGAATAGAGCAGTGAAAGCTACAAAAAAATAAAGGTATCTGAGCATTCAAACTTTTCTGCCTTTAAGGTACCTGTCAAAACACTAGAATAGGATGCAAGGTCAGCAGAAAATTTCTACTTTCCTATAGATTTTATTCCATTTTTTAGAAAGTAATAAATCTAATATTTAATATTATAAATATTTAATATTTGTGGATTTGTTTATTTTGAAACAATGTGTGTGTATATATATATATATAAAACAGAGCCTCAAGAAAGTCTTAGAACATACTAGGAGCTTAACAAATGTTTGCTGGATTTTAATTTAAATCTTGCTTATTAGTTAAACCCAAATACAAACTGTTCTTTGAAAAGGCATTCAGAAGACATCGGTTGGCTTCCTCTTTCCAAGTGGGAATCATCTGTGTGGTCCAGTGAAGATCTATCACTCTCTTACCATTTATGCTAGTTTCAAGACACCTTACCATAGTGCTGGAAATGTGTTTTGAAAAAAGATAATGTTTTTGCCCATGAAACTTGAAAATTAGTAATATCCTGTGCTGACTAGGATATGGGAAATAGACACTTGTGCACTTTCAGTAGGAGTGTGAACTATTTAAAACTTTTTGGAAAAATTCATCCTGTAAGAGAAATAAAAGCACAAGTTCTTGTGCAGTGGCAAATACTGAAGCCAACTCATATGTTCATCATTAGGAAAAGAATTGAAGAAATTATGGCAATCCCAACACTGTGGAAAATCATGTACCTCAAAAAAAAAGTAGATCTATGTGTATTGATTAGGAAAGTGCCCATGATATTTTTCTTAAGTTAAATAATTGTGAAATAATAAGCGAAATGTAATACTTTGCTCAAACAAAAACTGGAAACTCAACCACAGAAAAATTAACCTCTATGTATGTGTATTTGTATAAGACATTCAAAATGTAGAAGGATATACCCTAAATTGTCAAAATTGGTAATCCCAAGGAGGTGGGGCAGTTGGATGTTTGGGGAAAGTGAAAGAAAATCATTTTACCTTTTACTCCTCTGTTGTTTGAAGCCCTGACCCAAATTCTTGGTTAAAGGAATTAAAAGAAAAGAAAGAAAAAAAGGAATTAAAAGAAAAAGACAACCAGGAGAGGTAATGTGGAAATGAAGTGGATGGGATTTGGCAACTATTTGGATGTGGGAAGAGGGAAATGCTTGTAGATTTCTAGCCTGAGTGGCTGGGGGAATGGTGCTGTCATTCATAGAAACAGGGATATCGTGAAAAAAAGTGAATTCTTTTTTATTGCTACCAGAGGAGAAATGATAAGTTTAGGTTATCAGTCAAAGTTGTGCTGCTTCTTATTTTAAATGATAATTGCTCCCATAGGAAATCTCCTCATCTTGGTCTTGAAACATTAAAAAAAAAACTGCTTTCTAGCTGTATTTCATGTAAACTATAGAATTAAAGAGCTGGAATGGTATCTACTATTTTACCTTATCCATGCATATTATTCCAAAACAAAAGTATATTTCTTTTTGAATTGGAAAAAAACTATAAGGATTTAAAATCACCTCAAACATGTGAAGAAAAGTAAGTTTTCCTGCTGTATTCAATGTGGCAGAAACTATAAAATATGACCTGTAAAATTTTTACTCTATGTTTCTCTTCTGTTGCTTTAATAATAGTTATTCCTCTTGCTAGTGCATTTATAACTCAATGCCTAGTATATTGTCGCTAAAGATATTCTATAGAGGTAGGCTTGCAAAGATTTTTAGTTCTAGAAATAGCTTGTGCACCTTTAGTCCATAGAAAGCAGCATTAGGAATTTAGCCCTACTGAGAATTTATTTCTTGCAAGTACTGTCAAAATGCTGGTTGAATTTATTTCTGTATAATTGCATCATATTTTATGTTGGGGCTAAAATAGACATGTGTAATCCATCAGTATGAGCCCCTTTGCATGGATAAATGAATCAACAAAGTCACCTGAATAAATCATTTTACTTTTCAACTCAGTTACCCATACCTTTATTCTCCATTCATCACTGATTGTGTTTTTACTTCAGACACTATTTCTTTGCTAGTCTTTCTTAGTTGAATTATGTGGGACTTGCCATGGGAAATGTTTTTCATATTTTATGTGTTATTCTGATCTGAGTTAAAACATGAATTCCTGTAACTACTGTGTCTTTATTTTGAGTCTAAATAATTTCATGAATTTCAAAACCTTCAGAGAACTGGGTGATTATGATGCTGTGTGAATTCATAAGATGATTTATTATATTGACTAATTCTTGGAGTTTGCATTTAGCTACACATGGTCCCCCGTTGGAGGAAATAAAATAGAGATAATAAATTTAATATTTTGTATATTTTTCTTGGTTTTCAGAAAATAAATACTGCTGGAACCAGTAATACAGATGTCCCCTTGGCTGTTCCCGGAATGTACCAATTGGACATTACATTAAGAAGGGGTCAGAGTTTAGCTGCCCGAGATCGAGGAGGTAAGAACATAAGAAAAATGTCACCTGGAAGCTTATTCTCTGTGTTTTTGACAAACTTTGTTTTCCTTGTGGTTGCTTAAGTTAAAAAAAAGTCAACTATAATATCAGTTTTAGAAGTTTCGGTTCAATGATGTGGCTCGAAATATCTTCTGACTCCTGTGACCGTAGAGGAAGAGGTTATGATGCAAGTTTGAAAACTCTGAATTGTCCCAACCCAGACAGCAAGGTCCCTACCAAACTGCTGACAAATTAGACTCTACATTATATATAATTAGTGACATAATCAGTTAAGTAGATGAAGCACATTTTTGAAGCCATATCAGAATTCACCTTTTCACAAACCTGAAATTCTTTTTTGCTCCATTGAATCCCCTGAAACTGCAGAATCTTGGACTAACATCTCACCAAAACTTTGGAGATTCCCAGCAAGTGATTTTCTGAGGCTTGGTTGGACCTGGCAGTAATCTCATGGTAGATTAAACAGGTCTCTGTAGTCCATGAGGAAGGAAAAGACAAGGCAAATACTCTTTAGTTCCTAGATTCCATATCACAAGGCAATCTCCTGATGAACTTACCTGGGGCACGTTAATTATTCCTTGAACCCTGGTTAGGGGCAGGACAAAAGACAGACCCTAACCATACCGTATAGCATCTTTTGCACGTTTCGAAATAACACCGCTTCGGGATGTGGAGATCTGAGGGCCTACATTCCTAAAGCAAGCTGGATTTGGGTGTAATTCCTCCCACTAAGAAGGAGAGCCCCTGAGCTTCTAACTCATTGTCAGACGACCTGCACAGTGCTCCTGGAATCACAGGAGCTTGTTTTTCTCCTCCCACTTTTTTTGACATCCATACTTAGGCAGGGAAAGGAACCAAATAAGACCATAATTCGTAATTTTTATCTCCTGTCTCTACAAAAATAAGCTAGAGAAAATGAGTAACATAACAGTGGGTTTTGTAAGATTGGAGATGATACAAATAATAGATTTAATGTTTAAGTACAAACTAGTAAATATCAGAATATTCTTAATGAATGAAGGTATGACTAGAAATGTTAGAATTTAAACACGGGGAGTTTTCAAAATTAACCATCGGGTTTAGTAGCTGAGGACAAATGTTTATGGAATTGAACTGCTGGTCTCAAAAGAAGTTACAATTAGCTTGGAGGACAAAAATAATACTATTACCATAGTATTATTTCACTGTATTTATAAAACATTTTCTAGTCTTCAGAGCAATCTTAATTACATTACATTACAACATTTGATCTAAAACAGAATTGAGCCAGGCATCAGGAGATCAAAATTTTAGTCCTAGATACGCCCTCCCAACAATATTAAATACATATGCACACAATTATTTATTGCAGAATTTTTTGTAATTATAAAATGCCCATAAATAGAAGAGGTGGTTAAATAAGCCATGGTACACCCACATGATGAAATAATACGCAACTGTAAAATAAATAAGGAAAATCTTTAGGAATTGATATGGAAAGTGTTACAGGACATATTATTAAGTGAAAAAGCAAAGTGCAAAGGGTATCAACATTATGAAATGTTTTAGGTAAGAAAGAAGGGAGTAAAACGGATTATGCATTATCTGTTCATTTCTCCAAAAAGAAATATCAGAAGTAAAATCCAGAAACGAATGAGATCGATAACATAACACATTATCGGTAAGAACAGGTGTCCAGAATGTGGGGTAGGAATGGGGTAAGAGGGGTAAGGAGGAAGTCCTATATGCATTGTTGACAAGAATGTCAACAATATACTTGTCACTATCCAAGTAAACTTTCTTGTATAGTTCTAACTCTTTAACCATGGCAATATTACAGAAAGAAATGGATGAGTGAATGGAAGGATGGATAGATAGATGGATAGATAGGTTCCTGCATCCTGTTGATATCTATAACCACACCTCAGGGGAATGGGAATAAAACAGCTACTCTAAGTGATTAAGTAAAACCATATTTGGGTTATGCAGTATAAAACTCAAGACAAAAAGAGTGATATATAAATAATGTACTTCAGAGAATGATTTTCAATTCTGAAACTACTTACTGCATATGCTAGGAATGAGCAGCTACGTAAGTATATTGTAGATAAGAAGAGTCAGATTTCTTACTGCTGGAGAAAGAGGCCAAAGACATGGAATGGGGGAAAGCTAGAATGCACCTTGTGGTGTTAGAAAGGTATCGGTATGAACTGATGGTTTCTAATATATATACAGATAGATAGCAGTTAAGATGGATAGAGGGCTTCCCTGGTGGCGCAGTGGTTGGGAGTCCGCCAGCCGGTGCAGGGGACACGGGTTCGTGCCCTGACCCGGGAGGATCCCACATGCCGCGGAGCGGCTGGGCCCGTGAGCCATGGCCGCTGAGCCTGCGCGTCCGCAGCCTGTGTTCCGCAACAGGAGAGGCCACAACAGTGAGAGGCCCGCGTACCGCAAAAAATAAAAATAAAACTAAATAATTATTACAGGCAAAAATCATCAATTGAGGCTAAAACTATATGTGCAAAATTATGATGAGAAACAGGATATTTGCATCATTTCAAAGTATTTCCCCACAAGATACATATAAATTACAAAGGGTTAAAAAAGTAACTTTACAGTAGAGAAACTTGGAAGACATCCTTTTAACCAAGTGCAAAGTTAACATCAGCAGTAATGAAACAGACAGATGTAATGACCCTGCTGATATGATGCGCTGAGAAAGGGACATCCTGTGTGACATTCTTGTCAACAGTGCATAAAGTCAGTGTCATCATGAGAAAGCATCAGACAAACTCTGGCAACAATATGATGCCAGTTAACTGAACTAAGTAGCATCTGCCCTCTAGGCAGTGCATGCACAGTCTTGTTCCACCGTTCCGTGTCTCCACAATTGTGAGTCTGGATGGCACTGTGTATGCACCACTGTCTTTCTTGTAGTAGCAATTTATTCTCTCCAGATGCCTCTGCTCAAAATAGGAATTTTTTAAAGATAAAATGAGCGGGCCGTGTTCTTAAGAAAAATGGGAGAGAAAATATTACTTTGTAGAAGTGAAGAATATCCCAAAGTGTTTAAAATGCAAACTCTAATCCAGCTTCCCTATCTGACTCACTTGCCTGGCATTTATGAAGTTTTTAGTTGGTAGATATGAGAGGAGATATATAAACAGAGGAAACAACCTGAGTTAAGTTGGGGATTGATTAAAATTTATCATAGACCCACCTGTAAATAACAGATGGTGTTAAGCATATGATTGGGTAGATAGCATTGGGTCCCTTCAGATTTGTGAACTTTATATATCTACAGATATAGATGTAGATATACAGATACATAATTTTGAGGGCCTGAATGGGGCTTATGGTTGTGGAACTGGAGAAGGAAAGGAAAATGAGAGGGACGGTTTGGAGAATGTCCAGTAGCATCTGAGATCAACTGGGTGAGGGGGGTTCAAAAACCTATTGAGATTTTAAGGCTGCTGATGACTAGGAGCCATGTGGACTTTGGAAAAAGGTGCATGTAAGCAAAAATATTTGTGTAACTATTAGAATTAGCAGAAATTACACTCTCGTCATTTATTACGTTGATACCCTCACCTACTGCCCAGCAAAACCAAAATGCCTATGCCTTCCATGTCCCATCTCACCCTTGCACAAAATAATGGAAGGGAAAACTCATTTCCACCATCCCCACCATCGCCAGAAGGTTGTTTGGACTTTGCATCTTCAGAATCTTTATATGTAATAAGCACTGAGGTGGGCTCAACAGGCAAAACTGGCCATCATTCTTCCACTTTTATAACCTGTTTTACAGAACAACCAGGTAGCTTTTTGGAATGCTACTGCCCTTTTCAAAGTTTTATTATACCTGCTTTAAGCAGTCTGATGGACTAGAAAGTACATGACTTTCTAGGGAGTCTGACCACATAATTTCAAAGCCAGTCTCAACATTTTATTAGCTGTGTGACTTTGAGTGAGCTGTGCAGTTTCTCTGCTGCAATTGTAGGGTTCCAGATTTAGCAACTAAAAAATGCACAATGCCTAGTTAAATTTGAATTTCAGATAATCCATTATCTTTTAATATAAATAAATTCATGAATCTAATCCACAGTATAATGAATATAGATAATAATATTATACTATAATTATGTAACGTGGTAAATATCACTACATTGGCAAACACATTACAGTATATAAGTACATCAAAGTAACATGCTGTACACCTTAAACTTACACAACGTTACATGTCAAATTTATTCAATAAAAAATAAATAATATAAATACATACATACCTCTCATGTGCTATTTGGAGTACTCCTATACTAAAAAATTATTTGTTGTTTATCTGAAGTTCCAATTTAACTGAGTTCCTTGTTTTATCTGGCAGCCCTTTGACAACTGTCATATGTAGTTCTCTTTTAAACTGCCATTTTTATTTTAATTGGGTTGGGCTTTTCAGGACTGTATTATCATCTGTCACGTTTTGAAAGTCATGTCTTGAGAAGATTATTTGTATTGTTAGAAAGAAAAGAGCAATCCGTGTAGATATGTCTGGTTATAGCAATTCCCTACAACTTAATTCCTTGAAATTTGTATCGTGGAGGATGTATTAATTTCCTAGGGTTGCCTTAACATATGACCACAAACCTGGAGGCTTAAAACAACAGAAATTTATTATCTCAGTTCTGGAGTCCAAGAGTCAGAAAAGTCAAGTTGTGGTAGGCAGCACTCCTTCCAAAAGCTCTTGGGAAGAATCCTTCCTCGCCTCTTCCAGCTTCCGGTGACTCCAGGAATTCCTTGGCTTGCGGCAGCATCACTCCAATCTTTGCTTCCATCTTCCCCCTCTGTGTCTCCAAGCCTCAAATCTCCT
Source organism: Lipotes vexillifer (assembly GCF_000442215.2). NCBI lineage: Eukaryota > Metazoa > Chordata > Mammalia > Artiodactyla > Lipotidae > Lipotes > Lipotes vexillifer. The sequence goes on from NW_006797638.1 coordinate 483,612, forward strand.
TCTTTCTCTCATAAGGACAGTAGTCATTGGATTTAGGGCCTGCCTTAAATCCAGTATGATCATCTCAAGATTCTTAAATTAATTTTATCTGCAAAAAGACTATTTCTAAATAAGGTTACATTCACAGGTACCAGAGGTTAGGACTTGTAATGTATATATACATTATATACAATGTATATATATGTACATTATATATATGATATAATGTATATCTACTATATATCATATATACTTATATGCTTCTACAGAACATATATGTTCTGTTGTGTTTTTCCTGTCCTATTTTCATAGATGAAAAAAAAATCACTCATTGACACCCAAAGATTTCCTTGCTTCATGTTAATATAACTAGAGCCATACAATTACTAAATCTTAAGAATGAACTTCTGTCTTGAGATTTTGTAAAAGACTCCAAGACTACACATTTTTCCTAGAAAGCTTTTTATACTAGTCTTAACACCTTATTTATTTTGAGGCAGAAGCAAAGGGTCTGGTGGCTTTTCTCCAAAGAGGTGCCATCCTTTACCAAATGTAAATCCAGAACTCCTTAAGACATAGAGCAAGTATTATACAAATTTTCTGAAGAAACTCTGAAGATGATGTTTCCACATATGCCATGCAGTCATATCACACATAACAAAGTTAGGTTCACTTTTAAACAAGCTATCTCTTCTGCTATTATGGTTACAAATTTGCTTTGCTTAATTATATTTAGGTTGGAAGAGGGACCAATTTTTACTTAACCTTTACCAAAAAAATACATTGCCATGAAAAGTAAAAAGGCCCAGCAAAGGCACTGTGTATAATACCTGACACTGTTCTCAGGAGTTGATAGACAAGGTCAATCAATATGTATCATATTTTCTTCAGAATCTGCATCGGCTTTGGCAATGGCGGGGTTTTTTTTTTTAAATATGATTTGATTATTTATAGATGAATTTGATTTAAAATAAGTATAATTTAATTCAGCCTCTGTTAATAAAGGATGATTTTAAGCTTAACTCATTTTAAAAGTGCATCTCTGAGTTCCATTTATTAGAGACATCGGCCTTAAATTCACTTGAAGTTAATTAGCTTTTTTCATAGTTTTCCATATTTAGATTTCTTAAAGGATATGCTCCTTCTTGGTGTAAGGATAAAGGAAATTTTATGTGTTCATGGGTTTCAGTGCATTGCGCCTATAGGGAGAAATATTCTCAGGAATTTAGTTACACATTCTCTGAAATTAGATCATATAAAGTATACAAAATTACCCTTTCCATAAATTTTGAAAGGTCAGTTGGCACAGTTGTACCAAAAATGTAAACCCATTCCTAATTGGTAAACTGTTTAATATAGTCAAACCTTTATAAGGTTATGTATGGCCATTAATTAATATTATTTTATGTAATATGAAGGCTGAGCCTTCATTCTAATTAGCACTAAATTAGTCTTCTAAATTTGGAGTTAGAAACTGAAAAGGCCTATGGGGCTTTATTAGTGCTTGTCATAAAATAAACCATTAAAAATAATAGCAACAATATTCTAAAGCAAATAACAACAATTAGATATGTCTTTTTGCTTTTACAAGGTGCTATTTCTTTTTCTGCTGATTTTGGGTTAGCAGTCTCCTTTCACGAAGTCGTCTGTCTTTGGACCAGATTAATCCTGAAAATCCTGACTTTCAAGTCTACTGGCTCAGTTGGTCAGGTATTTACTCTTGGTGGCAATCTCAGCTTACATTTGGAAACCTCAGCCATGAGTTTATTCTTAGCAGCCTCAACAATCTTCTCCACCAACTTCTGAGACTTACTTTCTAATTTTTTTTTTTTTTTTTTTTTGCGGTACGCGGGCCTCTCACTGTTGTGGCCTCTCCCGCTGTGGAGCAGAGGCTCTGGACGCGCAGGCTCAGCGGCCATGGCTCACGGGCCCAGCCGCTCTGCGGCATGTGGGATCTTCCCGGACCGGGGCCCGAACCCGTGTCCCCTGCATCGGCAGGTGGACTCTCAACCACAGTGCCACCAGGAAAGCCCCTTACTTTCTAATTTTAATGAAAGACACAATGTCTGATCTTTAGCTTACAGTGGGAACCTTTAGGCAAGCAGGAGGGGAAAAAAAGAGGCCACGCCTTGGTGGTAGACGGAATGCTTCTGGTTAATTTATTACAGAAACTAATCATACCAGAATGAAAGAGTAGAATCTCCTATTGGAAGTGATCACATAAGCATCAGGCAATAGGGTCATCAGGTGATGATTACCCTGAGGAGAAAAATATGTTAGGGACAATGAAGACATTGGCAAATCTTCAAAACCTTGCAATCAATAAATACTATAGAGCATGCACCAAAAGCATCTCCAATTGATAAAAAGTGTTTTAAAACTACAAATAAAATTGTTCCCAGAAGTAAATTTATTGACAGCCATTGCGTCATCCCTTGTGCATAAGTATGAACATGCTTCCACTCCCAGACCCCAATGGGGCCTGTAATTGCATATCAAAAAGTAATACTTTATTGATATAAAACTGACCTTGGGTAGACTGAGCTTTTCTTTTTGTTTTGAAAACTTTTCCCTGTCCCCCAAAAGAATATTCCATGCCCATTTTGACCCCCTAGATTCAAGTAAACATCAGACCCACAAGATTATCCACAAGACTATCCAAGGCCACACTTGACACCTCTTCAGGAGGATATAGGGCGGGAACCACAGTTCAGCAGCAAGACAGCCTCAGCCATCCCTTGCTGCAGCCCTTGCAGAAGCCCCTGCAGCCATCCGGGAGATATCTTCCTTAGCTACCAGGTAACACAGTGCAGATGGAAAAAGACAAGATCGGGTTGAGCAGGTGTGGGAGCCTCTACGGTATAAAAGCCTCCTTTCTCACAGGAGCTAGTATCTCTTGTCAACTATTTCATAGTTTTCAGGGACATGCCCAGTTACAAGAATCATTACATTCAGGAAGCCCAAAGATATGGCTTCCCAACAGGTGTTTCTGCTTCTCCCAGTCTAGATGAAATTTACCAACCAGGGCATCATTTTTACCTTGTGTTGCTTAACAACATAGTTAACATACTATCTATTGAGGGTTATAAGGGAAATACAGAGTTAACCAAAGGTCGTATTCTCATGAAGGAGAAGGAAATGGTTTCCTCATACTGGGGCAAGCATTGAGAACATTAAGAAAATACAGGGCATAGCAGTTGTGCCTAATTGTATCAGTCGGCCCCTCCTTGCTCAAGTGCCACAGGAAGCGTTTCAAGGTGAGGTGATTTCAAGCCTTTGGCGCTACCTAGCAGCACCAGAGTTGGTTTGGGTGTAGAATACCCTGTCAGATGTGTTAGTCCAAACTGAGGGGCTGACCTTGGAGAAGAGCAGAATCAAAGAGAATTTTCAGACAAACACACAAATGCCCAAGGATGAGAAATAGCTACAACCTTGTCTGTGTTATTAGTCAAAGTAACAACACTTTACAGCAACCATAACAAAGGAAAAACAACAAACAGTCTAGTGATTTTAGGTTGTGTAGACAAAACAGACCCTTATTATTCTTTCTGTTTGCCTATTTTTTGTAAACAAATGACCATGGTCATAAAATACACAACATCACAGAAAAAGCAGACTCTTCTGAAAGTATGTATTCAGTTTGGGCAAGGCAAAACCTTTCTTCTATGCAGAAAGCAATAAATTTTTTATTACCTTTTATTGAGAACAGTCTCAGTACTCAATGACCATTTTTCTTTCTAAGCTACCAGTTCTCTGTTATACATAAACTTCTTTTAAAAAATGATTTTATTTATAATTTTTTCATCTTAAACTTATTGGGGTATAATTTACATAGAGGAAAACTTACAGTTTGATGAGTTTGACAGAAAAATACAGTCATAACTACCATCAAAATCAAAATATAGAACATTTCTCATCGCCTTACAAAGTTCCCTCATGATCCTTTATGGCTAATTCTCTCCTTACACTCCTAGCCCCTGGCAACAACTGATTTGATATCTGTAAAAATCATTTTAAATTACCTCAATATGTATATATTTTAAATATGGGCAGATGTATATGAAATAATGATAGCTAAATTTTAGAGATGGAATATAATTAATTTTATAAAGCATGATACTTTTTTACAGCAGTAATTTTATCCTCGTAATTTGATGCTATTTATATTGCAAATATATTTACATATTGAAAGAATACATAAATAAAATCTACTCAGTGATCCCCAATGTAAACTATGGATTTTGAGTGATGATGATGTGTCAATCAATGTAGGCTCATCGGTGCAAAGTACCACTCTGGTTGGGGATGATGCTAGATGGGGAGGCTGTGCCCGTGTAGGGGGAGGGATATGTGGAACTCTACTTTCCACTCAGTTTTGCTGTGAGCCTAATACTGCTCTAAAATATAAAGTCTATTAAAAAAAAAAAAAACAAGGGCTTCCCTGGTGGCGCAGTGGTTGGGAGTCTGCCTGCCGATGCAGGGCACACGGGTTTGTGCCCTGGTCCGGGAGGATCCCACATGCTTCCGAGCGGCTAGGCCCGTGAGCCATGGCCGCTGAGCCTGCGCGTCCAGAGCCTGTGCTCCGCAACGGGAGAGGCCACAACAGTGAGAGGCCCACGTACCGCAAAAAAAACCCAAAAAAACGCTGCTCTGTGGTGATCAGGTACATTTTCTCTGTCTCTATCTTAATTTAGTTTAAGTACACAAAGTAATAGAACTACAGTTGATGTGAAAAACTTATCAGAATCCTAAAATTTTACTCAAGGAATCCGAATGAAATAGCATGCAGCACTGTCTGAAGTCTCAAGCAATCATGTTTTTAAAAATAAAGTTACTACTTATTTTAATTCAGTTTGGTTACATGCATACTTCTATTCACGCAATCTTAAATTTAGTGTAATTAATGGTCTGTTCTGTAAGACAAGCATGCAAATTTCCCAGTTTTCTGTTATAAAATCAATCTGATTGACATGAACTAAATGTTATGTTATGTATCTCTTTCTGATTTAGGCAAAGAGAACACGTTTTAGCCAAATTTAACAAAACAATTTGTTATTCAACTATTTTCTGTGATCAGGAATACTGAGTACTTAATTAACTTGAGTCAACTTGAAGAATTTTTTTATAATTACCTAATATTTCTTTACCAAGTAATACTAACTGTCTTTAACTCTTGCTTTAAAGTCTGAAGATAAAAAGTTTTTTTAAGGGTGGGCTATTAGCATTTCTTTTGTTCTTCACCTTATTTTAGCAACCAAGACACCCAATAACTAAACCTACCATTCCCTTTGGGCACTTTTTTCTTCCATTTATGTGGGAACAGGACATTTGCGACTCCTTGTTCTAAATTTATGTGCATCTATTAATCTCTAAACCAATCAAAATTTGTGCTCTATTAAATTTGAGAGACTGTACAGTTTAGATTTCCCTCTGGAGGCAGGTAAAGGCACATTGTCAAAAAGAAAATTTCTGCATTAACGTTGTTTAGGGAATAGCTCTTTTACCCCTGGGAAGAAAATTAACTTGCTCAATTGTTTGTTTTAAAAGTAGAGCTATTTATTTAGTTCATACTCTGCAAGAAAGTATCCCTTTCTTTTTCAAGTTCTTGTGACATTAGCGATCAGATTTTTTTGTTATTTTTATAGTAGACTTACTCATTTAACTTGGTGTTCTTATAATGTACACAGTCATCCTTAATTTTTTAGAAATACTCTTTAAAAAATGGGCAGATGTAGATATAGAGCAGTGATTTTGATTTTGTTAGTGATTTTGATTCTCAAAGTTGAGTCACTAGACCAGCAGCATCAGAATCACTTTGGAATTTTGGAATCTTTGGGCACCGCCGCAGGTCTACTGAATCCTAAAATCTAGGTGTACAGCCCATCCATCTGTGTTTTAAGAAACTTTCTAGGTGATAGTGAAGCATGCTTAAGTTTGAAAACCAATGATGTAAATGTCCTAAGAATCTAGCCACATGGAACTGCTCAAATACAACTCAGAGACCACAGAATTTCTCATATCTAACCATTCTCTAGAAACCTGTGAAACCATTTTGGGCTCCCCTTCCTGGAGCCCCTGATGTCTGCTAGATACTTAACTCTCTCTCCAGTCTCACTTCTCACTTCTCACTCACCATCTCACTTCTCTCGGGTCTAATGTTAGATGGCAAGATGCCATAAAACCACAGTACAGGAGCCCTTTCAAATGGCCCTTAGACTGTACAGCAAGGAGCTCTGAACATGAGCTGGAATGGCCACACTTTTGAAAAGCCTAGTAGTTTGTTGGTCATAGCTGCTCTTAAAGAGGAAGGTCAGGGAAACACAAGGAATCTAGAGTGTTCTTGTGTTGTTCCTTGATTTAGAAGCTGGCGTCTGCTTGACTTTGATGTTCCTGTGAAGCAGGCTCTGTGGTTCCTCCAAGAATTGTGGCTAGAACTGACTGAAAATTTCAGTCAATTGAATTATGAGAGTGTATCAGAAACTTATTACAAACTTTTCTGCAAGTAAAAAGGCCCCTGGTAGACCAATTTAAAGATTCACTCCTAAGAACATTTTATTGATAAGTTTTTAATAGCTATATTTATTTTATTGATGAAAAATTAGTCGATCTAAGAAAGAAATGGAAAATTTTATTCGAGCCAAATTGAGGATTGTAACCCAGGAACAGCCTCTCAAAAAGCTTCAAGAACTGTTCTGCCCATTAGAGGTCAAAGCACAGTTATATAAGTTTTTGAAACTTAGGGCTGTACCTTAAGTGACGTATCATTGACAGTCTATACAATCTAATGGTTAGTGGATTATGGGTCATCATGGCCCCTCACAAGATCTTTTTAAGGAGTTGTCTTGGTACTAAGAGGATGCTGTTCTTTGTGGTTGAGCACCTATTTCTGCCTATGGGGAGGTCTGGTCAATGTATAATGCAGATGCACAATGCATAGTAGAGGGGAGAGGAGAGGCCAAAGGGCAGAGAAAGTTTTTTAATGTTTAAATTTTTCTTGTCTTGCCATAAAATATCGATTTTATTTCACATTGTTTTCCTAAAAGCAAACAAGTTTTCTAGATCAAAGATCAGACGTTATTATTTATAGGATTTGTTCCCCATGCTCCACTCTCTCCCTTTGGGGAGATGCAAATGTCAGCTGCAAACACAAGGGGTCTGTACTGTGGGAGAAAAGCCCCCAAATTATGTGATTTGGAGTTTCTATAAGAACTGCTGCACAGCAGCCCCTCTTGAGAGAGAAAAAGGACACATCTTCCTAACATAAACATATCCTCTCTTAGGAACAGAGAAGATTCTTAGATCTTTACAACCATTTAAAATGTAAACTCATAGTTCTAAGCCTATCATATGGTCAGGCCACTCAAGATGACTATTCTCTTGCTCTCTGTACATCCCCTGCTCAACCAGTCTCTGCTTCCCCTACCCCTACACACCTGACTGACCTTCCTTCTTAATCATAGAGCTTAATGAGTAACTGCCTACCTGCTTGCCCACCACCCACCCCTCCACCCTCCCCTAGCCCCAGCTAGTGATTGTGCTAATCTTTAGGTCAGAAGGGCTCCATTATGATCATTTATCAAAGGGCCAGTGAGGGGTGTACCCCTCTGCTAGTTTCCCTGGTAACCGATGAGTCAACTTAACATCACACCCCGCCTTTAACTGGTAGCCTCCCTCTCCCCGCTACCCCACTAGCAAAGACTGTAGACGGTGTGATGCTGCTCCAGGACCTTGCTTCAGGCATGTGAGATGCCCTATGCACTAAACCACTGATGTCTCTTTCGCTCTCAAGGCTGGGCAGCTACAGGGCTTGTAGGCCTTCGGGCTGCAGCCCAACACCTATCAACCGTAGAATATAAAAAGAAAATGGTTCTGGGGAAAAGGAAACACCCTATCTTTATAGCATATAGTTCATCATTTATTATGCCCTAGTTATTTGTTTTACCTTTCTGTTAAGCATGGATGTTGTCCATTATGAATATGTGTAGATGTTTTACAATTATGGTCTAAAGTGAAATTTTCTTCATTGTTAAAGAATGACCAATTTGTCATTCACAGACATCTTTCAAATGTAGACTAATGGGTTCTTTCAAATTTTGAAAGATTACAGTTTTATAACAAAAGGTACTTAGCGACAATGACTACAAAATTGTATAATTATGCTTTTCTAAATTTTCTAGAGTTTTGAGAATACATTATCTCTTGAAAAAATTATTGAAGAACAATTCCTCATTAAATTTAGAAAAGAGTAAACAAAGCTTTGTTCTTTATTGAAGAAAAATCTGTGAGTGTAAATTATAAGAATAACCAAAATAAATTGCTTTACCAAAAAGTACGTTCAAGTTTAAAAATTCTCAGACTTCAGTCAATTTAATATCTTATTAGCAGTCTGTAATAGAAGAAAAGACCTCGTGTTGTAGGTTGGGTACTCCAGAAGCAGAACTTGAGACAGGGGTTTGTGCTTCTCTGTGGAATAATCCCAGAAAGCAGCAGTAAGGGCAAGGATGAGACAGGGAAGGAAAGAGGCCAGTACAGGATTAAGAAGAAACAGGTTATCTTGGGGACCTCTGGGATGTGGTGTGAAATGTCCCCAGCAGGTTCCAATGAGGAACCAAGAAGGTGGGCTATTTATTTAACAATTCCCACTTGCCATTTGCTAAGGCCTGCTCCCAAGGGTGTGGCACCTGTGGCCTGGTGCATGGACAGGCCAAACACCCTACTTTAACACCATAAGTCCTTGAGGAAGGGGTGGAGGTAGAATGCCTTTGGTGTTTAGGAAAACTGGGAGTGCAGACGGGAGATGGCTGGACAAAAATAGCATCTGCTAGAGCATAGGTCGGGCATCAGAGAGACCAGAAGTAAGTTGCTGAAAAACTAACCTTCATACGTAAAACGGGGATAACAACAGCATCTACCTCCTAGGCTTGTTCTCCTAGGCTTGTGATGTTGAGGGTATTTCTCATCCTTTTGTTTCTAAACCTTAAAAGCACAGAGCTTGTATTTTCTCCTAAAATATCATATTCATAGTTTCTTAATCATTTCAGAATTGCACTCTGAGATCATCAAAATACAATTATGGAAAGGAATCATTGTCAGTTTTCAAGACGGTAAGAAAAATAAAGCTAGAAAAAAGCAATTAACATCTCAGAGTATTTAAAATTGCTTGAAGTTTATTTTTACTGATTTCAGTTTCACTATTCTGATTCAGTAAGGTTGAGAAACCAAACTGTTCTTTACTGTTGTGAGTAATAGGTGTCATATAGGAAGTCAATAGTTTTTCTTTTTACTCCATCACATATACCAAGCCACTGATAGAGCGAAAGGACAGTGCACCTCAAATGGCTAATTATCACTTTTGAAATACATTAATGTAGAGTATCAGTAATAGAGAAGACTGAACAAGATTACATTTTAACTTTTCCCAAGAAAATAAATTGTCCTTAAAATTTTATTAGTAAAGACAAGAACATTTTAGATTTACTATTGCTTAATGGTACGCATACTATCACTTTACAGATCTCAAGTTTGTAGGGCACTTATGAGGCTGTTTCTTCCTATGATTTGATCTATTATTAGGTTTTGTGCTTCTGGGTGGATAGGAGGATCTAGTTTATAGCCTTGTGAAGACAAAGCATTGCATATACTACTTTGTAGGAGAAATGGTAGCAAAAGTAATATGGGAAGTCTGTGGGGAGACAGACCTAGCCATGCCAAGGAGGGCCTCAGAGTTGATAATTCTGTGATTTATCTGTGTCTTGGCCTCTAGCTGGAGAGCTTGTGGTGAGGTCTGAAAAAAAAGAGATAAGAAACTGGTTTAATAAAATTGGATTTAAGACCTGTGGAATAGACAGAATTCTAAATCAACCCTTAGTGATACATGTCTTGGTATTAGTCCCTTCCCCTTTAATATGGGTGGAATCTGTGAATATGGTGCAATATCACTTCTGTGATTATGCTATATTATGTTATATGGCAAAAGTAAAAAGATGTTTGCAAATGTAGTAAATGTCTCTAATCCACTGACTTTGAATTAATCAAAAGGGAAATGATCTTTGGTGGGCCTTACATAATTAGACGAGTTTTAAAGAAGGAACCAGAGCCCTTCTTGAGATAGAGAGATCCTCTTGCTGGCCTTGAAGAAGAAAACAGCCATCAGGTCTTACAGCCAGGCTGGGGGCCAGTCCTGCCCACCAGTGCACTATTGATACAATAGCCATAGCCAGGCCCTGCAGCTGGGCCCTGGGCCAGCCTTACCCGAACATGTGCTGCAGAAGCAGCCTTGGCCCTACCAGTACAATAGGGCATAAGCGTCCACATAGGGGGCTCCCTTGAGCTCCTAGCTCTGGTGTTCAGGTGGGATTGCGCTTCTGAACCCTACATGGTATCTCCTACATGAGGCCATTCCTTCAAGACTGGGAGAGGTAGATGATTTACCTAATACACAGAAACAAATACAGAGAATTAGGCAAAATGGGGAGACAGAGTAACATGTTTCAATCAAAAGAACAATACAGGGCTTCCCTGGTGGCACAGTGGTTGAGAGTCCGCCTGCCGATGCAGGGGACACAGGTTCGTGCCCTGGTCCGGGAAGATCCCACATGCCGCATAGCAGCTGGGCCCATGAACCATGACCGCTGAGCCTGCGCATCCGGAGCCTGTGCTCCGCAACGGGAGAGGCCACGACAGTGAGAGGCCCACATACCGCAAAAAACAAACAAACAAACAAAGAACAATACAAAATCTCAGAAAAAGAATTACCTGGTAAAGAGTTCAAAGTAATTGTCATTAAGATGCTCACTGAACTTGGGAGAAGAATGGATGAACCCAGTGAGAACTTCAACAAAGAGATAGAAAATACCAAACAGAAGTTATAATGGAACTGGAAAATACACTAGAGGGGTACAACAACAGACTGGAATCAGTGAGCTGGAAGGCAAAGCAATGAAACACTCAGAGTAGCAAAATTTTAAAAGTATTTTAAAAAATAATGATACCTTTGGATTATAGGGGTCTCAGAGGGAGAAGAGAGAAAGAAAGGGCCAGAAAATATATTTGAAGAAATAGTTGCTGAAAACTTCCCTAATCTAAGGAAGGAAAGAGGCATCCAGTCCAGGAATCCCAGAGAGTTTCAAATAAGATGAACCCAAAGACACACATAGACACCAAGACTCATTATATTTAAGACGGTAAAAGTTAAGGATAAAGAGATCATCCTAAAAGCAACAAGAGAAAAACAACTTGCTACATGCAGGGGAAACCCTAAAAGCTATCAGTACATTTTTCAGCAGAAACTTTTCAGGCCAGAAGGAAGTATCATGACATATTCAACATGCTGAAAGGAAAAAAACTTTCAACCATGAATTCTCTACTTAACAAGGTTATCATTCAGAATTGAAGGCAAGATTAAGAGCTTCCCAGATAAGCAAAAGCTAAAGGAGTTTGTGATCACCAAACCAGCCCTATAAGAAATGTTGAAGGACCTTCTTTAAGCTGAAAAGAAATGGCAAAATTAATATAAAAAATCTCATTGGAGGGCTTCCCTGGTGGTGCAGTGGTTGAGAGTCTGCCTGACGGTGCAGGGGACACGGGTTCGTGCCTCAGTCTGGGAAGATCCCACATGCCGCGGAGCAGCTGGGCCTGTGAGCCATGGCCGCTGAGCCTGCACATCCAGAGCCTGTGCTCCGCGACGGGAGAGGCCACAACAGTGAGAGGCCCACATACCGCAAAAAAAAAAAAAAAAAAAAAAAAAAAAAAACTCATTGGAAAAGGTAAATGTATAATAAAGGTAGTGGATCAGGCACTTACAAAGCAAGCATAAAGGTTAAAACTCAAAACTAGTAACATTAAATAACTTACAATGATTAGTTAAGGGATAAAATAAAAGATGTGAATTGTGCCATCCAAAGTATAAAGCTGAGGGGGCAGTAAGAAGATAAAGGTTTAGAATGCGGGGTTTATTTTGTTTTATTTTTTAAGTTTATTTTATCTTCATTTCTGAAAGTTTTTGTTGTCTTTTCCCCAAAGTTGACAATTTTTTTTCTTTTTAGTCTTTTTTTTTTTCTTTTCTTGCACTGCTTCTGGCAATCTTTATCTTGACTTTTTTTTTTTTTACATCTTTATTGGAGTATAATTGCTTTACAATGATGTGTTAGTTTCTGCTTTATAACAAAGTGAGTCAGTTATACATATACATATGTTCCCATATCTCTTCCCTCTTGCGTCTCCCTCTCTCCCCCCCTCCCTATCCCGCCCCTCTAGGTGGTCACAAAACACCGAGCTGATCTCCCTGTGCTATGCGGGTGCTTCCCACTAGCTATCTATTTTACGTTTGGTAGTGTATATATGTCCGTGCCACTCTCTCATTTTGTCACAGCTTACCCTTCCCCTTCCCCATATCCTCAAGTCGATTCTCCAGTAGGTCTGTGTCTTTATTCCTGTCTTACCCCTAGGTTCTTCATGACATTTTTTTTTCCTTAAATTCCATACATATGTGTTAGCATTCAGTATTTGTCTTTCTCTTTCTGACTTACTTCACTCTGTATGACAGACTCTAGGTCCATCCACCTCATTACAAATAGCTCAATTTCGTTTCTTTTTATGGCTGAGTAATATTCCATTGTATATATGTGCCACATCATCTTTATCTATTCATCCGATGATGGACACTTAGGTTGTTTCCGTCTCCTGGCTATTGTAAATAGAACTGCAGTGAACATTTTGGTACATGACTCTTTTTGAATTATGGTTTTCTTGGGGTATATGCCCAGTAGTGGGATTGCTGGGTCATATGGTAGTTCTATTTGTAGTTTTTTAAGGAACCTCTTTACTGTTCTCCATAGTGGCTGTACCAATTCACATTCCCACCAGCAGTACAAGAGTGTTCCCTTTTCTTCACACCCTCTCCAGCATTTATTGTTTCTAGATTTTTTGATGATGGCCATGCTGACTGGTGTGAGATGATATCTCATTGTAGTTTTGATTTGCATTTCTCTAATGATTAATGATGTTGAGCATTCTTTCATGAGTTTGTTGGCAGTCTGTATATCTTCTTTGGAGAAATGTCTATTTAGGTCTCTTGCCCATTTTTGGATTGGGTTGTTTTTTTTTTTGTTATTGAGCTGCATGAGCTGCTTATAAATTTTGGAGATTAATCCTTTGTCAGTTGCTTCATTTGCAAATATTTTCTCCCATTCTTAGGGTTATCTTTTGGTCTTGTTTATGTTTTCCTTTGCTGTGTAAAAGCTTTGAAGTTTCATTAGGTCCCATTTGTTTATTTTTGTTTTTATTTCCATTTCTCTAGGAGGTGGGTCAAAAAGGATCTTGCTGTGATTTATGTCATAGAGTGTTCTGCCTATGTTTTCCTCTAAGAGTTTTATAGTGTCTGGCCTTACATTTAGGTCTTTAATCCATTTTGAGCTTATTTTTGTGTATGGTGTTAGGGAGTGATCTAATCTCATACTTTTACATGTACCTCTCCAGTTTTCCCAGCACCACTTATTGAAGAAGCTGTCCTTTCTCCACTGTACATTCCTGCCTCCTTTATCAAAGATAAGGTGACCATATGTGCGTGGGTTTATCTCTGGGCTTTCTATCCTGTTCTGTTGATCTATATGTCTCTTTTTGTGCCAGTACTATACTGCCTTGATTACTGTAGCTTTGTAGTATAATCTGAAGTCAGGGACCCTGATTCCTCCAACTCCGTTTCTAGTTCTCAAGATTGCTTTGGCTATTCGGGGTCTTTTGTGTTTCCATACAAATTGTGAAATTTTTTGTTCTAGTTCTGTGTAAAAATGCCAGTGGTAGTTTGATAAGGATTGCATTGAATCTGTAGATTGCTTTCGGTAGTATAGTCATTTTCACAATGTTGATTCTTCTAATCCAAGAACATGGTATATCTCTCCATCTATTTGTATCATCTTTAAGTTCTTTCATCAGTGTCTTATAATTTTCTGCATACAGGTCTTTTGTCTCCTTAGGTAGGTTTATTCCTAGATATTTTATTCTTTTTGTTGCAGTGGTAAATGGGAGTGTTTTCTTGATTTCACTTTCAGATTTTTCATCATTAGTGTATAGGAATGCCAGAGATTTCTGTGCATTAATTTTGTATCCTGCTACTTTACCAAATTCATTGATTAGCTCTAGTAGTTTTCTGGTAGCATCTTTAGGATTCTCTATGTATAGTATCATGTCATCTGCAAACAGTGACAGCTTTACTTCTTCTTTTCCGATTTGGATTCCTTTTATTTCCTTTTCTTCTCTGATTGCTGTGGCTAAAACTTCCAAAACTATGTTGAATAAGAGTGGTGAGAGTGGGCAACCTTGTCTTGTTCCTGACCTTAGTGGAAATGCTTTCAGTTTTTCGCCATTGAGGATGATGTTGGCTGTGGGCTTGTCATATACGGCCTTTATTATATTGAGGAAAGTTCCCTCTACACCTACTTTCTGCAGGGTTTTTATCATAAATGGGTGTTGAATTTTGTCAAAAGCTTTCTCTGCATCTATTGAGATGATCATATGGTTTTTCTCCTTCAATTTGTTAATATGGTTAATCACATTGATAGATTTGCGTATATTGAAGAATCCTTGCATTCCTGGAATAAACCCCACTTGATCATGGTGTATGATCCTTTTAATGTGCTGTTGGATTCTGTTTGCTAGTATTTTGTTGAGGATTTTTGCATCTATGTTCATCAGTGATATTGGCCTGTAGTTTTCTTTCTTTGTGACATCCTTGTCTGGTTTTGGTATCAAGGTGATGGTGGCCTCGTAGAATGAGTTTGGGAGTGTTCCTCCCTCTGCTATATTTTGGAAGAGTTTGAGAAGGATAGGTGTTAGCTCTTCTCTAAATGTTTGATAGAATTCGCCTGTGAAGCCATCTGGTCCTGGGCTTTTGTTTGTTGGAAGATTTTTAATCACAGTTTCAATTTCAGTGCTTGTGATTGGTCTGTTCATATTTTCTATTTCTTCCTGATTCAGTCTTGGCAGTTTGTGCATTTCTAAGAATTTGTCCATTTCTTCCAGATTGTCCATTTTATTGGCATAGAGTTGCTTGTAGTAATCCCTCATGATTTTTTGTATTTCTGCAGTGTCAGTTGTTACTTCTCCTTTTTCATTTCTGATTCTATTGATTTGAGTCTTCTCCCTTATTTTCTTGATGAGTCTGGCTAATGGTTTATCAATTTTGTTTATCTTCTCAAAGAACCAGCTTTTAGTTTTATTGATCTTTGCTATTGTTTCCTTCATTTCTTTTTCATTTATTTCTGATCTCATCTTTATGATTTCTTTCCTTCTGCTAACTTTGGGTTTTTTTTGTTCTTCTTTCTCTAATTGCTTTAGGTGCATGTTTAGGTTGTTTATTTGAGATGTTTCCTGTTTCTTAAGGTAGGAGTTTATTGCTATAAACTTCCCTCTTAGAACTGCTTTTGCTGCATCCCATAGGTTTTGGGTTGTCGTGTCTCCATTGTCATTTAGAATGTGTTTTAATTTAAGTTGCTACCAACCTAAAACAGACTACTATTTCTAGGATGTTATATATGAACGTTATGATAACCATAAGAAAAAAACTTATATAAATACACAAAAGAAAATGAGGCAGAAATCTAAACATAACACTAAAGGAAACCACCAAAATGCAAGGGAAGAGAGAAAGAGAAGACGAAAGAAACAGAGGGAAACTACAAGAACAACCAGAAAGCAATTAAAAAAAAGTCAATAAGTACATACCTATCAATAATAAGTTTAAATGTAAATGGACAAAATTTGCCTATCAAATACACAGAGTGGCTGAATGACTCAAAAAACAAGACCCACCTATAGGCTGCCTGCAAGAGACTGGCTTTAGAAGTAAGGACACACACAGAAAGAAAGTGAAGGAATGGACAAAGATATGCTATGCAAATGGAAATGAAGAGAGCTAGAGCAGCCATACTCATATCAGACAAAATAGACTTTAAAACAAAGACTGAACTAAAAGATAAAGAAGGGCATTACATAATGGTAAAATGGCCATCGATAGATGTATGGAGAAAGATGTGGTATATATATATTTACACACAAACATGCACACACACACAGGAGTACTACTCAGCCATGCAAAAGAATGAAATTTTGCCATTTGCCATAACATGAATGGACCTTGAGGGTATTATGCTAAGTTAAATAAATCGGAGAAAGACAAATATAAAATGATTTCACTCATATATGGAATCTAAAAAAACAAAACAAACAAACAGAACATACTTGTGGATATAGAGAAAAGATTAGTGATTACCAGAGAGGAAGGGAGTGGGGAGAAGTGGATGAAATGGATGAAGGGGATCAACTGTATGGTGGTGGATGGTAGCTAGGCTTGTGGTGGTGATCACTTTGTAGTGTATACAGGTGTCAAATTATAAGGCTTTACACCTGAAACTTACATAATATAAAAAGCAGCAGCAGCAAACGTCCATGTTGTGAACTGAGTATGGAGAGGAATGACCTCTGGGAGCTAAGAGCTTCAGTCTTATAGCTGCAAGGGACTTAATTCTGCCAACGACCTGAATGAGCTTGGAAGAGGATCCTGTGGTCCAGATGGGAATTCAGCCAAACTGACACTTGATTGCAGCCTAGTGAGACCCTTACTCCCGAGCTCCCTGTTATGTCAAGCCTGACCTACAGAAACCTGGAGACGGTAAATGTGTGTTGTTTTAAGCCACTATGTTTACGGTAATTTGTTACACTGTAATAGAAGAATAATACAGAGTCTAAGCTAAGGAGAGAGACAAGGTACCTTCTTTGTCTTTGCTTCCATATTGTCCAGACCGTTTCAATCCTTCTGGAAAATACTCTTTAAAAAAAAAATCTTTGAGCCATTGGACTTAACCAAATCGTAAAAGTTTCCCTTAATGAGGGTAGAGGTAGAGAACCAAATAAATTAATGTATGGAATTATCAGATGCCAAGCTTTTTCAAAAACCCACTTCCAAAAAATTATTTCTGCGGCATCCAATGAAGAGAATTGCTAAAGAGCACTTTCATTTCACTAAAACATTAACATTTAGAAAATATATTAATTAATTCTTGAGGTAGCAACCACTTGAATATAATAGAACTCAGTTGTCACATTCTAAATGGAAATGGGGATGTTAGAGAAGATTGAAATGACTCAGAAAAAATGCACTGCTATTCTGTGAAGACTTACAAATCAGCCCAGAAAAAAAAAAAGGCCTCAATATCCATTAACGTAGAGGTATTTTTAAAAGATATATCTCTGTCTCAAGAATAAATATTAATATAAACCTTCAGTGTTTTTAGTATCCATGAAAAGTAGATTTGCCTTAGCTTGGAAGAAACTAGTTTAATAAATTTATAGTGAAACAACTTGAAAGAAAATTAGTAAATTGAAGTATAAAAATAAACATCACTAGCCTAGGAGAACAGTTTTGTCACACTGTACAGGATTAATGTGTCTGACAGTAGCAAAGAGGCAATTAGTTATTTGGACTTTATAATTTTTACAGACTTTTGTAGTGAGAATATAATTAAATGTGAAAGGCTAAAGCAAACAGTAAGCCCTTAAAACTCCCTGTGTAAAACCGCCCTAAGCATGAGGAAGCTCTCCAAGTGATCTTCCATGTAACACTGAAAGCTCTGGCGCTTTCCTGGAATCATACATTTGACCTATCAAAAATACTGTGTTACCTCCTAAACACCAGTGACAGAGTGTACTACTGTTTTCTATTCATACTCGTTGCGTGTTCAGGTTATGCAGATGCTGGTGGTGATTATCTTGAGGAGGCCCAAGGTATAGCCCACACTACTCCATCATTAAAAGACCTCTATTGTGTTGTTTTTGCCCCTGAAATGTTATTCCCTGTGCCAATCTAAGGCAGATTCTACTTTCAATTTGTACTCCCTTTGAAAACTCTGTAAATATTGCCTTTTCGAGAGTTGATCTTCAACATAGGTCAGAGAAACTTCTTAGAACACCAGAGATATGAAAAGGAACACAAAAAAGCACAAAGTGTAAAAATGTTAGAAAATCAAATCCCATGAACATTTGCTGAGCACCTAGTCTGTGCAATGACTGGCACGCTGCCAGTTCAAGGAAGCACCCTTCACACCTGGAGTTCTGTAACACAGCAGCCCTGCAAAGTCCTGTGTTGTGAGTGACACAAGTGACAATGGTGTTAATAATAATTGTAACTATCAATTAGAGAATGTATAGTATAAAATAGTAAAACAATATAGTGAGAAATCATTTTGAAGTTTCGGTGGGTTGAAACATGTAAAGTGACAAGAGTCATGCCTGGCATATAGTAAGCAGGGTAATAGGTGTTAACTATAGTAATAAAAATAACAACTACAAATGGACCTAAGCACAGTGTTAAGGTGTATTGAAGTTTGAACTACTGGTTGTCAGGGAAGCAAAAACAACCACCCTGTATTACATCCTTAGTAAAACAGTTGATGATCAAAGAACCGAAGTTTGGCAGAGGCCCATGATAACACACGCCAAAGTGGATGCTTTGCTACAAAACATGGAAAACAAGAGAGAAGTAGGGAGGTAAAGGCTGAGGAAGTAAATAAGAGCAGACTATTTATCTATATGTGCAGGGAAAAAATAATGAAAACAATGATAGTCACATTCTGCATTTCTAAAATTTTTATTTTTCATACTTTTAAAATTTCATTCTGGCTACAGAGCCAGAAAAAGCCGGACCGCTCAGCACGTGTTTTGAGAGTTCAGTAAACAGAATTTATGAAATAACTATCACAAATCAATGAAAAATTAGAGAGTAGGACATGGGTTTGGAATTCATTTTTTTAGATTAAAAAGCTCCAGAACTGGGAGAATTTGTAAAAATCTGTGATACGTTGATGATGGTAGCATTGTTGCCAGTCCTTAGGGCAAGACCTTTGATCTCTATACTGCACTTTCAATTAGGGATGGTAGATGTGAAAATTTTAAGAGAAGAAAAAGTAAAAATAGATCTTATTTATAACTAAATGAAATTTGAAAACCTTAATGACTGGGGCTTCAAATCATTTGTCCCATTTAAGGTGGTGTTCAGATTCAACTATCAACATATTTGCTTATCAATATTATATTCAATTATCAATTTAATGTCAATATTCTATATTAACAATGTATGTCAATCATATATTGACATTAAATAGTCTGTTTTACTGGCTTGTGTTATTAAGGAAAGAGGAGCTATTGTTCATTCACTAAAGAAGGTACTTGGTTACATTGGCCACTCATGCACTTTTTTTTCCCCCAAGTTTTGGTTGTTTTATCAAATTAGTTTATTGGATTTGCCCTTTAAGATCACTAAGATTTGCTCGTTTTCCATAAAATATTATTTTTTCCCAGCTTCATTGAAGCATAATTGATGAAAATTTTATATATTTAAAGTATATAATATGCTTTTTCAAATTTAATTAATTTTTTAAATTTTGTTGAAGTATGGTTGAAACAATGTGATCTTTTGATATATGTATATATTGTGAAATGGTTACCCCAGTCAAGCTAATTAGCATATCCATCACCTCATATAGTTACCCTTTTATTTTGTGGTGAGAACATTTGAGATCTACTCTCTTAGCAAATTTCAAGTGTAGAATACATAATTTTTAATGTAGTACAATATTATGTATATATCATACATAGTATAATGTATTAATGTATTATCATTAATGTGGCATAATCATCCTGCTGTACATTAGGTCTCTAGAACTTATTCATCTTATAACTGAAAGTTTATATCCTTTAACTAACATCTCCATTTGCCCCACCCCCAATGCCTGTTAACCAACATTCTACTCTCTGTTGCTGAGTTTGACAATTTTAGATTCCACATATGAGTGAGATCATGCAGGATTTGTAGTTCTGTGTCTAGCTTAGTTTACTTAGCTTAATGACTTCCAGATTCATCCATTGGTTCACAGATGGCATGATATCCTTCTCTTTTAAGGCTGAATAATATTCCATTGTATGTATATGTATATATACATACTTGTCCTCTTGGCCAACTCAAGTTTCTAGCCAAGAGCCTTTCACTGAGGACTACGTTCTTTGCTGAAGGCCATATTTTAATGGCTTGCTTGACAAGCAAAAATGAGTCCAGAGCATTTAAGATAGTGAGGGATGGTAACTAAGGAAGAATAGGAGAGGGATCAGAGGGTAGTAAGTCTGGAAACGTATGGAGGATGCTGACAACCTGGTTCCAATATTTGGAAGACTGTTACTTAAAAGAGGAATTATTTATTTTTTGCTTTAAATCTGGAATCTAGAAAATAGATTTAGGTCTAATTGGGGAGAGTCTTGATGAAGTAGATATCTGACTCATTTCCACAGAAGAAATTCATAACAATTTGAGTAACTCTCTATTTATAATGCAGTACCGAGCTCATCAGTTGGATTGTGGCAGAGACTGCTTATTGTCCACCAGTATTCTTTTCCTCCAGCTTTCGTCATAGAGCTCCCATGTTTTAGGTAGGCAGAAGTTTTATCAGCTAAAGCTGGCATTTACCAACCTCCCTTGCAGCTAAGTTCTAAGGTCTGGCCAATGAGAGGTAAGCAGAAGCCATATGTGCTACTTTGGGTAGTGCAACTTCTGGATCATACCCCTAAGACAAATACACAAGTGTTTCTCTAGCCTTCTTCTATCTTCCTTCCAGTTGGGAGATGAAGAGAACAAGAGTTGTCTTGAATACTGTATGATCTCACTTATATGTGGAACCTAAAAAACGGAACTTAGAAAATAAAGACTAGATTGGTAGTTGCCAGGGGCTGAGGGATTGAAGAAATGGGTGATGGTGATCAAAGGATACAAACTTCCAGTTATAAGATTAGTAAGTACTGGGGGTCTAATGTACAGCATGGTGACTGTAGTCAACAATATCGTATACTTGAAAGTTTCTAAGAGAATAGATCTTAAATATCCTCACCACACACATACACACACACAAAAGGTAACTATGTGAAGTGATAGATGTGTTAACTAACCTTATTGTGATAATCATTTTCACAGTATATACATATATCAAATCATCATGTTGTACACCTTAAACTTACACAATACTCTATGTTAATTATATCTCAGTAAAGCTGGAAAAAAAGAAGAGTAGCTGTCTTGGACCAAGGGTCAGAAGCCTCACACTGAGAATGGTGGAATTGTTGTATTGGGTTAGGATTACCTTTCCCTGTATGGTTTTGCATGAATGGAATGAATTTCTCTTAGTTTAATCCACTATATTTTTTTGATCTCTTTGTCATGGCAGCTTAGACAGCCCTCTAGGTAATACACTGACACCCTTTATAAGAAAGTCTTTCATTAGGTTCAACTAAGTTTCCTTCATCTAGTTTTCTCAAAAATTTCTCTAGGTACATCATAAATGTGTTCTTCAAGGTAGACTCATCAGTTTTCTGTTGTTTTCTAAGTAATTTCCATGAATTTAGCAGCTTAAAACAACAACCATTTAATAGGTGGATTACAAATTCTGTAGGTCAGGAATCTGGGCATGGCATAACTGGCTTCTCTGCTCAGAGTCTGACAAGGCCAAAGTTAAGGTGTCAGCTGGACTTAACATTAAAGACTGGAGCTCAGGGTCCTTTTCCAAGTTCATTCTTGGTCTTGGCAAAATTCAATTCCTTGCAGCTGGAGGTCTGAAGTCCCTGTTTTCTTGCTGTCTGCCAGCCAGGGTTTTGTTTTGTTTTGGTTTTTTTTTTTTGAGCTCCTAGAGGCCAGTCTTAGGCCCTTTTCTTTTGACTCTCTCCATCTTCAAGTCAGGGACAGTGTGTAAAATCCCCCTCGTGCTTCAAATCTGATTTTCCTTTTTGCTGCCAGGTAGAGAAAACCCTGTGCTTTTAAAGGAGATTAGATTAATTCCACCCTCACAATCTTCCTTTTGGTGAACTCAGAGTCAACTGATTAGTAACCTAATTACGTCTGCAAAATCCCTTTCATCATATAAGTAGCAATAATCACAGACATATCATATTCACAGCCCAGGGATTGGGACGAGAAATCTTAGGGGTGCATTTTAGAATTCTACCTACCACAGTAGGGAAGACATTTACCACCAGCTCCCAATAAAGGCTATCTCACTATGTGCTGGGCAAGCCAAAAACATTTAAGAAATTCCCATTGCCTTAAATATGCTATTTTAGTGATGAATGTGGCTGCCAAATCTCCCCTGATGTTATTATACTAATATCAAGATAAGATAATATTGACATCAACAGGAGTCATAACAGATTCTAAAAACAATTTCTATTTGATTATATTGTTATATGTAGTTTATAAATCTAAATTTTAAAGGATGCACTGTAGATATAAAGATGAATGTAAGAATTCACATTCATTGTACACGCAACCTGTAGGTTGACATTGTCAGCATATTTCAGACCAGTTAGTCTTCAGAAATTGTTTTGAGTAGTTTTTGAAAACAATATACTTGCCCTTTTATAATTGGCCCTTTGAGTACATCCTGTTTTATTTTGGTATATTCGCTAATAAAAGACTGATCACTTGACATTACACGAGGCCATCTTAAAATATTTTTATCCATTGATTTATTTGCTCTTCCCTTTTAACTCACTTGAAGAAAAATCCCACGTCCTTACCAAGGATCTGTAGAGTCTCACATAATCTGTTGTCCCTCCAAGCTCTGATTTCATCTCCCACCACTCTCTTTCCAGGTCACTCACTTTATCCACACTAGAATTCTTCAGGGCCACTGCACTTGCTGCTTCCTCTGCCTGAAATGCTCCCTTATTGGTTCAGGTCCCTTTTCAAATGTGTGCTCATAGGTGAAGCTTCTCTTCCACATCCTATCTAAAATAGCAGGCCCCTCTTACTACCATCCCTTCACCTGTGGCTTCATGTTCCTTCCCACATCTATCATTACATGACATGTTACCTCTTCATTGGCTCTTTGCCTGATTCCCTCCACTGCAACCAAAGATCCTTGGGAGTGGGGACTTTATGATCTGCTGGATCCCCGGGACCTAGCAGGACCTATTTTACATAATAGACATCCAGTCAATATTGTTAAATGCATCAGTGTATTTCAGAAAAGGACAAGTATACCAGCTGGAGAATTCCTTTACTCTGCAAACTAGCACAAGTCTTGTATTAAGAAAGAGCCCTGGGCTTCCCTGGTGGCGCAGTGGTTGAGAGTCCGCCTGCCGGTACAGGGGACACGGGTTCGTGCCCCGGTCCGGGAGGATCCCACATGACGCGGAGCTGCTGGGCCAGTGATTCACGGCCGCTCAGCCTGTGCGTCCGGAGCCTGTGCTCTGCAGCGGGACGGGCCGCGATGGTGAGAGGCCCGTGTACCGCAAAAAAAAAAAAAAAAAAAAAAAAAAAACACCGTCTCTTAAAGCTACACGCCCGTTAAACACAAAAAAAAAAAAAAAAAAAAAAGAAAGAGCCCTGTCTTCTTTTAAAAACTAACAGAACATTAATGGAAATGGGAAGAGTAACAAGTCTGGCAGAAAGGCAGAAGGCAAGAAAGAGCGGGTCATCGACAAATGCAGTGCCTAGGTTGGTTCTCCAGTTTTTATTAAACTTACCACCTCAGACCATGGACTTTTCCCACACCCTGTCAGAGAGTTGAAGGGAGTGCTGTGTTGAAGACAGGAACAAGGATTTACAACACCTACTACTCTCCTGTATCTGTTATCTTTGCTTCTATCGGTGACGACATGCTTTAGCAGGATAATTGCAAGTTTTGAAGTCACTTGTCACATTAAAAACTTATTAACCGTTTTTAGCATAAGGGATGAAGATTCTTTTCATTGTTCCTCAAGTATTTTAGTTACATTGTAGGTGTTAACATTTTGCTTTGCTTATCTTTTTTACTTGCTTATAAAACTTATATAACCATTGATTACATCAAATAAGATAATTGAAGAAAAGCCTTTAATTAATAATCTGGAGACATGCATTTTAAACTTGTATTTTGAAAAGAAAAAAATCTTTTACTTGTGGAAGCATATCCTTTAAAATTTCTCTCATTGACAAACAGTTGACAAAAAATCAGCTTATTGCATCTTTGTTTTGATGACCTCAGATATATCATTGTGCCGATTGACTGTATATATTAAGGACTCCACATGCTTGAAAGGGGTGTCTGTGAAACAGGGACTAGCTATGTTCTTATAGCTCTAGAGATCTGGAGGAGGCATCTTAGCTCTATAACATACACTTTATAACAGACTTGTCCAAAATAAAATACTACATCACAAAATGTATGTGTTCAATAAATACTGAATTTAATTTTAAAGTGCTGAGTTGAAAGTATTCAAACTGTCTACATTCTGTCCACATGGGCATCTGTCATCTGTTACTTTTTTTTTTTGCGGTACACGGGCCTCTCACTGTTGTGGCCTCTCCCGTTGCAGAGCACAGGCTCCAGACGCGCAGGCTCAGCAGCCATGGCTCACGGGCCCAGCCGCTCCGCGGCATGCGGGATCTTCCCGGACCAGGGCACGAACCCGTGTCCCCTGCATCGGCAGGCGGACTCTCAACCACTGCGCCACCAGGGAAGCCCTAATCATCTGTTACTTTTATAGTTGTGAACCTTGTATTCAGTG
Source organism: Lipotes vexillifer (assembly GCF_000442215.2). Classification (NCBI taxonomy): domain Eukaryota; kingdom Metazoa; phylum Chordata; class Mammalia; order Artiodactyla; family Lipotidae; genus Lipotes; species Lipotes vexillifer. The sequence continues at coordinate 508,170 of NW_006797638.1, forward strand.
AAGGACTAGATGAGGTCTTTTCCAATTGTAAGACCTTATGTTTCTATAAGACTATTCAGTCATCACTTAGTTTTTTGGGGTTTTTTTTGCGGTACGCGGGCCTCTCACTGTTGTGGCCTCTCCCGTTGCAGAGCACAGGCTCCGGACACGCAGGCCCAGCGGCCATTGCTCACGGGCTCAGCTGCTCCGCGGCATGTGGGATCTTCCCGGACCGGGTCATGAACCCGTGTCCCCAGCATCGGCAGGCGGACTCTCAACCACTGTGCCATCAGGGAAGCCCCGGCTGCTCCTAGTTTTATAGGAGGCTGGGAGCTACTGGCCAGCCATGTGCCCAGGAAGAAGAAGAAAACATGGATATTGCCAAGTAATCTCAGGCTTGGCTACAATCCACCTTTCTGGTCACCAGATATCTGGTTCACTCTTGTTCCTGAACATAGAAGGCATTCACCCGTCTTCAAGGCAAACAGCCCAGGGTCCCATATGGTCCCTGTATCCAGTTCCAAATCAAGGATATCTGAATAGAGGGAAATCCTTTATCACGTCCAAATGTGGTTCCTTGTAGCCCCGTGGACTGTGAATCAACCCAACACTTCCCCATACACGTCCAATATATAACAACCAAAAGGAAAGCATGGGAGACTCATAGCAGTTACTTGTCCATAGCATTTCTGAAATCCCCATCGACAGGCTTTATGAAGGTCACTTACCTGGAGAATAGGGAGATTCCTTGACGAGAACGCTACTATTTGGGGAGAGTCCCCTTGTCTACTGTTCTCTGTAGCAAGTAGCTCCACCATCTGGGAAGTTCTTTACCCTCTATTATCCTCTGTAGCATATCTGAAATGGGCGTGGAGGAGCCTGCCCCCTTGGGAACTACACTGCATCCGTATCCTGCTTCCTGCTGGTGCAAGATCAGAGATCTCAACCAAGTGAGTTTTTTCTCTCAAAACCTGAGTAGGCTTCATGCACCAGCAACCACACCCAGTATTCTTTCTCCTCAAACGTGACTTATTCCTTTGCTCCTCCCTTTCAGTGTAATGGCAGCTACCTTAAGGCCATCGTGCTTGGGTGGGAGGGCCAATCTGACCTTTGCCTCTAGACATTTTTAATGAGCTTTTGTTGTTCAAAGTCGTTTTAAAATTCTTTACTCCCTTTCGTTTCTACTTGTGGATCAGTCTATTTTCTCCTGAATTCATCTCTTATGATTACTTACTAAAAGCAACCAATTTCAGAAAATAAACACCTTCATTCTGGCTCTTCCCAACCATGTCCCCTCAAGCTCAAGTTCAATGGCAGGCAGACTGCCTTTCGGGTTACCATAGGAACAGTTTTACCACATGTCTACCATGGCCTAATGAGTCTCTACAGCCTTCCTTGCTACCCATCACGCATCCACTAAGTCAATGTCACATATTTTAGGGATTCTTTTTTTTTAATGTCAGCACTCATTCTTAGAATCAATTTTTGTATCAGTTGAGGTAAGCAGTGTTAGGACCTGTAAAAGATAAACACACAAACCTCAGTGGTTTAACAAAATCAAAATTTATTTATTTTTATCACTTCGTTGTTTGCTGTAAGTGATAGTAGGGCTTCTGTTTCACTTGGAAACACCAGGCTCTTTCTGTTGTGTGGCCCTGCCCTCATCTAGGTTCTCAGTGTTGGGGGAATAGAGAGAGAATTGCATATATGAATATGTCATGGGCTGGTTGGGCCTGGGAGTGTCATTCAACTTCTGCTCATAATGCATTGGCCAGAACCCACTCCTCAATAACAATAGCCACACCTAAATAAAAGGACTCGAAATGAAGTTTAGCTTCTTGCCTGTGAAGAAGAGGAAAACACAGATGTCAGTGAAGGGTAGCAGTTTCAGCCATAATTTCTCTGTACACATAAAAATAACCTTCCTTCTAAACATTTTGCATAAAAATATGACAGCTTTTACTATATGTTTATTATATCTATTTATTGGACATATGACATAAAATGTTAGGAGAGATATGTCATAAGCATATTCATTCACCTTTATTCTGGTATGGTTTCTAGTTGATTGTTCTGAATAAATCTAAATCAATCAATCAATCATATAAATAAACACTATAAGCAAATTGCTACTATAATGAGATTGTCTAAAAGCACTTTGTAAAACTAGACAGATTGACCATTTTGAGGAATCACAATGAATGTCAATTACCATAGTTTGGGAAAGTGGCAGTGGCAAAATGTGTACTGTTGCAGAAATGATGGCACAGTGCTTTTGTGATATTAAGCTTTACGTATTTCAGGTTCAGTATTTGAGAATTAAATTCAATGAGATTCCTAGAATCACAGTGAATAAGAGTGGGGGAAAAAACAGTAGGAAATGAAGGGTGTGCAATGTAAGTACTGGTTACCTCATTAGTTTCTGTTATTTTTTTGAGATAGTACAGATATTCGTTCATTCAGTTATACAGGATTGTTTTCAGTCAACCAACATTTCTTGATCACACACAATAACCCAGGGGTTGTACCAAACATCAGGGATCAGAAATTAAACCAGGCCTCAATGTGACAAGTGTTATTTGCGGAGGACGTTAGGGAGCACATGGGAATGGCCTAATAATGTCCATGGGATGGCTCAGAGAAGATGTCCAAGCAGCAGTGAGGCTTGAACTTAGTACTGAAAGAGAACTAGGGATGATGGAAAAGTTTGTTCAGGGCAAGGGAAAGCGATGAAGAGGGGCACGGACACTGGAGAGAAGCTGTGGGTTTGAGGTGCTGCAAGGTGTTTTGTAGATTAGAGCTCTGGTGAGAGATGAGTCTGGAGAAATTAGCAAAGAAGTACTTGTATGTCATGCTAGAGAGTTTGAACTTTATTCTGAAATCAGTGAGAACAATGAAGAATTTTAAAGCAAGGGAGTAACATCATATTTTTGTTTCAGAAAAATTTCTAGCTGTAAGATTTTGGTGAAAGAGTTGAAGTGGGGAAGACTAGAGCAAGGAGATAAAGAGGAGACCATTGACTTTTCTTTTTTCTCACATTGCATTTGTGAATATGCTAAGGAATGAGTTATTCAAGTACCATGCATTTGTGATGCATTTTAGTCATACTGTAATATAACTGTCTTGAAATTGGTTCAGGTAATGATAGTAATCAATCAACAGGAGTCATAAAACAGTTTTCATTGTTATTGCTTACAGTTTTGATTGAAGAGGATTTTGTTTTCTTTTTAGAGTAGTAGTGACTTTTTTTTTTTTTTTTTTTTTTTTGTCGGTCCGCGGGCCTCTCACTGTTGTGGCCTCTCCCATTGCGGAGCACAGGATCCAGACGCGCAGGCTCAGCGGCCATGGCTCACGGGCCCAGCCACTCCGTGGCATGTGGGATCTTCCCGGACCGGGGCACGAACCCCTGTCCCCTGCATCGGCAGGCGGACTCTCAACCACTGCGCCACCAGGGAAGCCCAGTAGTGACCTTTATTTAGTGGATATGTTCTATGGGCTCCAGTCATTTTAATGTCATATTTTATGGTACTTCCTTATACATAGGCTTATTTATGTAATCTTTATTATTATTTATAGGCTATTTTTTCTTGATTTAACAAATCCAGTAGAATTGCTATCTCTACATAACTAGGAGGAGGAAGTACCTTGAAAATAAGCATTACTTTTCTGCTATATATTCATGTATTCTTAAATGGTTAAGGAAAGTAGCTAAATAATAATTGTTATCTCAACTTCAGTTGAGGTAACAGAGAACCCCTGTTTTAGGCATCTGAATAAGTGCCCAGCTTAGCAAATATGTTAATAGTAATGTATGTATGTAATATTAATGTTTGTATTCACACAGTCAGTGAATATTTATTGAGCAGTTGAGTACCTGCTCTGTGGTAGGTTCTGGGATGCACAAGAGGTCTCTGCCCTCATGAGATTTCTGTCTCATGGATATAAAAGGCCCTAAATAAATCATCTCCCCAATCAGATTCAGTCATGCTTGTCTAACTGCTACTCTGATGTGATAACGGTTCAGAATTAATGTTTGCCAAGTTTAGTGAGATCCATGGCTTCCCAGTATGGAATCCAGTTTCTAATGGGGGCACTTTACGGGACGGCTAAGCTCAGAAATGATAGTTTGAGATACATGGGACAGGTCGGTTGATTGGTTAGACTTAATGGTGTAGTAAACTTGGAATCTGAATTCTGGAGCTGTCACTTACGAGCCTTATGACTAGGGCAAGCAGCCTAATCTTTCTGAACCAGTTTACTCATCTATAAATTACTAAGAATATTAATTTATTCATCGATTGAACAACAGGCATTTATTGGAGGCCTCTGCTGTGCTGGTTTAACCTACCTCACAGGACTACAGTTGTAACTAAAGGAAATATTATATGAAAAGCCCCAGGCACATACTAAGTATTCAAGAAAATTAGTTTCCTCCCACCTCAACTCATTTTTTTTCTTTACTGGATATTATCTTCCATTTTGTAAGTGAGAAACCCCTGTGCCCAGGAATGGCCACGTTGTAAGAACAGGTGGTTCATACCACCTAGTCTTATGAAACTGCATTGAATAGAATTCAACCGAGACTGATTGTACAAAGTCAAATAAATCATTCCAATAAGAAAAACACTTTTCTAGAAGGAAGGTCTATTTGGAAAGTCCAGGACCAGATGGCTTCACAGGTGAATGCTACCAAACATTCAGAGAAGAGTTAACATGTATCCTTCTCAAACTATTCCAAAAAAATTGCAGAGGAAGGAACGCTTCTGAACTCATTCTGTGAGGCCACACTCTGATACCAAAACCATACAAAGATATAACAACAACAAAAAAATTACAGGCCAATATCACTGATAAACATAGATGCAAAAATCCTAAACAAAATACTAGCAAACAGAATCCAACAGTACATTAAAAGGATCATACACCGTGATCAAGTGGGATTTACCCCAGGGATGCAAAGATATTTCAATATCTGCAAATCAATCACTGTGATACACCACATTGACAGATTGAAGAATAAAAACCATATGATTATCTCAATAGATGGAGAAAAAGCTTTTGATAAAATTCAACATCCATTTACGGTAAAAAAAACTCTTCAGAAAGTGAACATGGAGGGAACATACGTCAACATAATAAAGGTCGTATATGACAAACCCACAGCTAACATCGTACTCAACAGTGGAAAGCTGAAAGCTTTTTCATTCAGCTTAATATCAAACAAACAAACAAACAACCCAATCAAAATATGGGCAGAAGACCTAAATAGGCATTTCTCCAAAGAAGACATACACATGGCCATCAGGCACATGAAAAGATGCTCAACATCCCTAATTATTAGAGAAATGCAAATGAAAACTACAATGAGGTATCACCTCACACATGTCAGAATGGCCATCATCAAAAAAAAGGCCACAAATAATAAATGCTGGAGAAGGTGTGGAGAAAAGGGAACCCTCCTACACTGTTGGTGGGAATGTAAATTGGTGCAGCCACTATGGAGAACAGTATGGAGGTTCCTTAAAAAACTGAAAATAGAGTTATAATATAATCCTGCGATCCCACTCCTTGGCATTTGTCTGGAGAAAACTCTAATTTGAAAAGATACATGCAACCCAGCGTTCATAGCAGCATTATTTACAAAAGCCAAGACACAGAAGCAAACTAAAAGTCCATTTACAGATGAATGGATAAAGAAGATGTGAGATATATATATATATATATATATATATATGTGTATGTATGTATATATATATGAATATTACTCAGGCATAAAAAGAATGAACTAACACCATTTGCAGCAACATAGATGGACCTAGAGATGATCATACTAAGTGAAGTAAGGCAGACAAAGAAAAACGTCATAGGATGTGACTTATATGTGGAATCTTAAAAAATTATAAAAATGAACTTATTTACAAAACAGAAATAGACTCACAGACATAGATAACAAACTTATTGTTACCAAAGGGGATAGCAGGGTGTGGGGAGAGATAAATTAGGAATTCGTGATTAACATGTATACACTACTATATATAAAATAGGTAAACAACAAGGACCTACCATATAGCACAGGGAACTATACTCAATATCTTGTAATAACCTATAATGGAAAAGAATCTGAAAAAATGTATATGTGTGTGTGTGTGTGTGTGTGTGTGTGTGTGTGTGTGTATATGTATAACTGAATCACTTTGCTGTATATCTGAAACAAATACATTATAAATTAACTATACTTCTGTTTTTTTTAAATGGTTAAAAAACTAAAAACAAACAAAAAAGGACCACTACAGGAAGCATATACTCTATCAGCCAACTTACCAAAAAACCCCAAAACAAACAAACAAAAAAGGATCTGGAAGTTGCATATGTCACTTTACATATCTTGTGGACTCGGCCACATGGCCATACCCGTTGCTTGGAAAATAAGGAATTCTTTAATGGAATAATCACATGTCCTGCTAAATGCACAGAGACTCTATTACTAAAATGAAAAAGAGGAGAAATGGATGTAGGGGTTCAGTCTGCCACAGAAGCCAAATTAGGATCAGAAGGCTCCATGGTAAGAGTATAAGATAATAAAAATACACAAACACATGTGCAAAATCTCCTGGACAAGGAAAGGCTTTGAATACTGACCCTGAGCCAGAGTTTTGGAGCCTGGGTTACCCACAGCAGTGCTTGTAGGTGCATAAGATGGAGTGAAATGTAGTCCAAGAAGAATCAAGTGCCTTGATTTGTATTTGACAGGAGAGAACTCTGGCAGTGTTCAGAGGATAGATTTGAAGGGAGAAAGGAAACCAAGCAGAAGCCTCTTAGAATAATCTAGACAAGGAATGATGAGACAGTGGTGGCAGAGATGATTTCAAGAGATATTTTAAGAATTAGACTCAGAGGGCTTCGGAACATTTATCGGGTGAAATAGGCTAAACTGTGGTTGCAAGTGGAATTTTAATTAGAATTCCCAAGGCTTAGGAATCTTTATCAGTTAGGATAGGCTGAACTGTGATTACAGATACACCCCCAAATTATTTAATGGCTCAAATGTAATAGGAGTTTATTTCTCGTCCATGCGATAGTCCAAGGCACGTGCTTCCGGTTGGCAGATAGCTCTCCACACGATGTTTCGGGAAATCAGGCTTCTTACGCCTCAGATCGCTTTCAGTTTGTTATATGTTAAGAAACACATTTTGTTCACTGGCATATATAGCAATAGAAATAATACTGTTGTTGAGTTTGTAACTCTAACTTGAAAGAAACGAAACAAAATAAGAATAAACAGATTGTAGAAGTGTCCATGGGGGAGACTCTCTGTGATGAAAGGAATATCTCCTGGTTTTTAGCAGCATTCCATTGGGAGTTTCAGAAGATGAAATATTGCTACTCGAGGTTCACTGGTTTTCCACAGAAGATTTAACTTTGCTTTCCTAGAACCTTGATGATAATTTCCCAGGTGCATATAATCAGCAAATGATGCTCTGCCCCATTTTTAAAACTTGTATTATTTACCCCAAAAGAAGAAAAATATAATTTAAAAATAGTCCCTTCAAAGTTATTAATAAAAATGGTCTTGGTGTTTGACACAGTAATTTTTAGTTTCCTGAAAAATACACTTATGTGGAATGGCTCATCCTCTGTCAAGGGCATGGAAGTGAAATCTTATCATAGATCCTTGACTTTCCTCAGAGAAAGTTGAGAAATCCCCTCATTTTAAAGGTTGAAAAACTATAGACAAAAGCAGTGAAATGACTTTTCTAAGACTTTTCTTATATTACTTATAAGAAGCAAAAGTGACTTTGGTCAGTATTCTTTCCAGCACAGGACTTACTGTGAGCAGTGTCACAGAATCCACAAAGAAGAAAATTTCGGGGTCAGTGGAGTTAATAACCCTCACTGTGACCCACAGATGGAAGGGGCTGCAGTCTAAGAAAAAGCCACTGAAAGCGGTGATGAAAAGTTACTAGTGACTAATACATTCTTGTTGTATAAAATGATATAATACAACATATATGGAAGCCAAAAAAAGTTACAAGTGACACTCAAGGCAACAGTCTCAGAAAAGTATTGAGATAGCCAGAAGAAAAAGGATTGAGGAGAGTATAGATATTTAGGGCATAAAATTTTAATATTCTGATATTTTTTACATACGAAAGTTCAGTGCTTAACATTTTTTTAAAAAAATTATATTTGATCTTGTTTGGTTAGGATGGCTGTAAAAACATAGTAACATATTCTAGAAGAATTCCAGAGAAAATTGTTTCTCCTTAGGTAAAAATCATGCTTAAAGGATGAGTATATTTATACCTCCAAAGTCTGTTCACTGATCGCTGGTCACAGAGGGAGCTCCCAGGGGTGGGAGGAGCAGAGCCCTTTGGAAAGAATGACTGTGACATCCAGAACACTCTTCTCTATTGCAGTTGTTCTTATGCCATAGATTAATATACAGTTAATTAATATTCACAATTAAAGCAGTATTTGTCTAAATCTGTGTGGAAAAATATGTAAGTAACCACCCCCCTTCCATGTTTTAGTTTACCAAAACTTCCAGAAGTTACCAGGAAATTGCTTGTAGATACCACCTATAATTTATGCCTGTGTGTGAAGGGGAACTTGAGTGAGCTGTATTTACCCCAAATACATGTATTATTTTTTCTTACATATCCAGAACTCTGCATTTACAAGAGAAAAATAAGCCAAAAAAATTATTCATAAAAATCAATAGTCTGTTCCTGTCATTTACACTTTCTCTATACGGTGTGTCTGGAAGTTTCTTCTACTCCTCAAAGAAATAAATGTATTTAGTTCAGTCCTATATTGCATTTTATCACAGTATTAGTTTTCATTCATCTCTGTGCTGTATCATGGTAACTTCATTAACCAGCAATTTAAAAATCCCTGGAATATTCATATTCCTCATTATGGAAAAATTTTAGTTTCCTTTTATTTTATAACATTAAACCATATGTGATTATAAGCTTTTTGCATTTTAATTTTAACATAGTTATTTAGTCCTATGTGATGTTTCCACTGTAGGGCACTATAAATCTCAAAAAAAACAAAAAATGAAGGAACGAGACAGTTTAAGGAATAATTTTAATGTATAAATAAGGTACCTGTTTTGAAGATTTTTAAATCATTAATAAAAATAAACGTATATAAAGATATAATCTATTGCTCTGAGTATGCTTTGAACTTCTCTATTTTTACAGGCCTCTTTCAAGTATGAAAGACCTTGTTATAGAACAGATATTTTCTCTGTTGTATTTGGTCAACAAAAGTAGCTAGCTTTAAATGTTTATAGAAGGATTGAATACCTTCAGGAAGATCCACCCTAAATTTGAATTCTTTTTAACTGTTCACACTTAATATTTATATTCACTTCTCTTTTTCTCTTTTGTCTTTTTTCTTCTTTTTCATCTTCCTCCTTCTCCTTCTCTTTCTCCGTAAGACTGAGTTTCAATTTCGCATTGTTTTTGATTAGGAGTTAGCGCTATTGAATAGGTATAAGCCCCTGAAACAGGAATAGCTGTTTCTGTTTCATTATATACTACGTTTGGGGTGAGACTGATTTAAACTTGTTAACCAGGAGGCTCATTTATTCTGAAAATGAAAAACAGGACATTCATTACTGTATGGCTATTTACATTTTAAAGAGCTTTCATACTATTTTAAGGAAAGGAAGACTGCCATCTTGTGTGTGCTGTGTTTATTGCTGCACAAAAGGGGACCCATTCAGACAAAGTTTAGTTCTATGTTGGACTTAAGTTACATTAAAGGCTAAATAGTCACACAGAATGTTGAAATGCTCAGATGTCCTGACTCAAATAAACAAACAAAAACCATAGCCTGGGGACATGTTTTTCTTTACTACATGAAGAAACATTATACAAACCATCTAATTCCTCCTTTTCAAACAATTTGATCCTAGGATTCAGATATATACAACGAAAATTCCCTAGATCTAAAATACTCTAGAATTTTTAAAGCACAGAATTTATAATTATAAGATAAAATAATAATCTTTTAAAATAAATTCTGAAGTTAATGCTCTCTGATAAAATGAATGTGTGAAAGGTTGCTCTTGAATAGGATATTAATAAAATCTGAATTTTGTTTTAGGGCTAACACTTCCTAGTTTCTTCTTCTATATTTATTTTCCCTGTTTACATTTTACTATCACCATAAAAAAGATTGTAATGAGGGTCACAGTCCAGCGAATAACAGCAAAGCACAGGTTGCTAGAAAATGCCTGAGAACTGCCAAGGGTGCAGTAGAAATGCCTTAACTTTGAAGAGCAGAACCACAGGCCTCACAATAGTACTTTGATAAGTGTTTGTGCCATCTTGTGGTTGAATGCAATATTGCAACAAAACAGCACTGGCACTTGAATTTACTTTTTGAGTTTTTTGAACCAACAAACTAAATCTCTTTTGTGTGTGTGTGTGTAATATATTTGTTAAAGGCTAACCACAAGTTAGTGGCTTGGATTTACTTGGAGTTTTATTAGAATAAAATGACTTGAGTTCACTGGAAAATCTACTACAATAAAAGAACCTCCAAAACATGTGAAACTTCCTCATCTATGAAATATAATAAGGTAGCATTTCCCAAAGAGAGAGATCAGGGATTATTAGTCCTGAAAGATACACTCAAGATAAATAGGCTCTACGATCAAAGACCTGTCATGTCCCCTTGGAGAGTAAAAGTGCACATTGTCTTATTTAAAAGCTATAGGTGGGCTTCCCTGGTGGCGCAGTGGTTGAGAGTCCGCCTGCTGATGCAGGGGACGCGGGTTTGTGCCCTGGTCCAGGAAGATCCCACATGCCGTGGGGCGGCTGGGCCCGTGAGTCACGGCCGCTGAGCCTGCGCGTCCGGAGCCTGTGCTTCGCAACGGAAAAGGCCACAACAGTGAGAGGCCCACTTACCGGAAGAAAAAAAAAAAAAGCTATAGAAAATTAATCTGTTTAATTTTGTATTAAATCAGCATTTTCCAAATATGCTTGACCACAGAATTCCTTTTTAAGAAACAAATAATACCTATTATTACCAGGTAATAAAGTGACTACCTTTCAACATAAAAGATTAGAGCATTAGGTACAAATCTTTTACTGAAACTAAATTAAAAGAATGATGTCTCCAGTTCTGTGTTGGAATCACAAGCTGAAGGTCTTGAACTTTAAATTAAGGACTCTCAGTCAACAAAGGTCCCTCAGTTACAATAATAAGTAAACAATTACAAATTCCTTAAAGAGTTTTGACTACTAAAAAAGTTATTAAAATTTAATAATAGCACCCAGAAGCCTCTGAATGATAGTTGGAAAGAGAGAAATGTAGCAGATTTTATTCTGTGGAGTCAAAACACAGCGGGAAAAGCCAGATGACTGACTCACCATGTGTGTGCATCTGGAGCTGTTCCTGTACTTATGACTGTGAAATTTGCTGACATATGTACCATCTCCAATCCAGGTTATCCTGTGGCCAAAGCCACACATTTACAATATATTTCACCATCATAATATCTTTTCAAAGTCCCTTAAAACAGCCTTTCTTTCTTTTTTATACCAATCCCTGAGATCTTAGTGCCTATCAAAGAGTCAAAACTCTGTCCCTAAACCTTAACTTAACCCTTAGACCGACTCTTGTTATCTGGATTGTTATTTCTTCAGGCCATTGGATATTTACGGCCTCAAGCGGCATCAAGGATACGATACCAAGCGTGAAAAATGTTGTTTGGAGGTGGCCTAATGTAATATTTAATTTCAAGTTCCAGCATCCTAGCTGTGTGACTTTGGGGAATTTACTTACCTGTTCCACACTATATACTTGTATGTAATACCACTTGAGGGTATTCAATAAATGCCAAAAGAACAAATGAAACATGGTTTCCTCAACCGTAACCTAGGTAACACTACAACTCACCTCACAGGCTCATTGGGTGGTATGTTATATTTGACATAGTACGTGTTCAGTAAATGTTAACAAGAGTGATCTAGATTCCTTTTTGTAATTTAAGTTCTGCCATCAAGACCTAGTGGATCACCCAGCAGGATTCTAGGAACGAGTTGTCCCTAATTCTAAGGGGATTTTGACAGTTAGCATAGACAGTGGTTGAGGAAAATGTTTCTGGTAAGGAGCAAGAAACAGATTGCTTCCAAAAAAGATTTACGTTTGAGTGTATAGGCTTCTGTGCTAAATCATAAGTTATGTCAGTTGTTTGCATAATAGCTAAAGTAAATAGTGTGAGATACTAATATCAATAACTGTTAAGAAACACAGTCCAACTTTCTTGAAGTCACTTTTCTTGTAAAAGGCTTATTCATACCTTTTTTGGACCAAAGAGATAAAAGATTGTTATACCTTGCAGGGGGTGAACGGTTTATGATGATGTGCCAGAGAGAGCATTAACTGGACTAGGCTCCAGATTTGAGTTCTAGTGTGACCTGGAGCAAACCACTTGACCTTTCCTACTTGTCTCATCTGTAAAATGTAGGCAGTAGTTAGACTCACAGAGGCCTTAGGGTGATTAAGACAGATAATAAGTGTGAGAGGTTTTTAAGTGGGAATAAGTTACTTGTCAAGATTGGCATGATTTGTAGCGTCTAAATGATTGTTCAACATCTTTACATAATAATTCTGTGATGGTGTTTTAGAGTTAAAAAAGGAAAATATGGATGTCCATGTTTCCTAAAAAGCTGAGTAGAAGGAACCCTGGACTTGGCGTCTGAAGTGTAAATTTGCCTTTCATCCTGTTACTTGTTAGCTTCTTATGTGATCTGGTGCAAGTCACACTGAATCTCAGGTTGTTTCTCACCTGCAATATACGTTGGTAATATATGCTTTCACCAACTTCACAGAGTCACTTTGAGGATGTATTTAATAGTACTGTGTACACTGTGAACTGTAAGGTCATTCATTTACTCATCCATTGAACAAATCCTTACTGAGTACAGGCTCTGCCCCAGACACTGTACCACGTGCTGGGGCAGAGTCCTGCCCTCGTGCGGGTTATAGCCAATGGGAAAGTTCCTACAGTAAACTGGTAGACATACAAATTAACCTATAAGTAGCATAATGATTAGTGCTACTAAGCAGAAGAGCAAATGTCAGGAGAAAGTGACAAAGAGACCTAATTTAGATTGGGATGGTTGAGGAAGGCATTCCT
>NW_006797638.1:521320-536435 GCF_000442215.2 Lipotes vexillifer
GCAAATTGTATTTAAACTGAGACCTGGAAGATAAGAAGTGTCAGCCAGGCAAAAGGGGAACAGAGTGGCAAGGGGGGACTTTTCAAGCAGAGAGCCTGGCTGGAATATGTGAAGACTGGAAGCAGAGGAGAACTTCTAGTAACAGGAAAGCTGGAACAGAGTAGGGGCCAAAAATGAAGGTGGAGAAACAGCAAGTTCTGTATACCATGTTAGAGATTTTGGATTTTATTATAGGTGTGGTTGAAAGGTGTTGAGATGTGTTAAGCAAAGAAGGGGGAAGATTAAATTTGCAGGTTTAAAAGGTCAGTCTGGCTGCCATATAGAGAATTAATGGGGGGGGGACACGGAAGCGTGGAGAGCCCAGTTAGGAGGCTATTACTGTATTTTGCACAGCACAGAAATCATGGTAGCTGAACTAGAGTGGAAGAGAATTAATTGGGCTTTGGTGGTGTCCTGGATGGAGAAGGAGGTATGAAAGTAATTTCCCTGTGTCTTGCTTGAGGAACTGTCAAATGATGGAGCCTTTAACGACCTGACAGAGCCTGAGGGAGGATCGAGGCCTATGTTAACACTGGAATGTCTATTATGTATCCAAGTGGAGGTGACAAAAGTCAGCAAGAAGAGAGGTCTACCACCCACATCATTAAGTCATTAAGTCATTCAATTATTCACCAAATGTTTATTGAGGAACAATATGTCTAATTCTGTACTAAGTGCTGGAGGTTTAAAAAACAGTGATACAGGGCTTCCCTGGTGGCGCAGTGGTTGAGAGTCCGCCTGCCGATGCAGGGGACACGGGTTCGTGCCCCGGTCCGGGATGATCCCACGTGCCGCGGAGCGGCTGGGCCCGTGAGCCATGGCCGCTGAGCCTGCGCATCCGGAGCCTGTGCTCCGCAGCGGGAGAGGCCACAGCGGTGAGGGGCCCGCGTACCGCAAAAACAAAAACAAAAACAAAAAACAGTGATACAAGTGGCTCTGATTTCATGGAGCATATTGTATTTTAGCAGCTGGTAGTAGTTGCATAGATGATTTTAAAAATCAAAGACAAAACTGCATATGACTGAGGGAGTTCAGACGGGTACATGGATGTTAATATATCTCAAATTACATGCTATAACACTTCCACTCCCCGGGCTGCTCAGCCTGTAGCTGGGGATCAGGGCCTTAAAAAGTAGCCATTTTAACTGTTAAACATTTTGGTTCCATTGACTCCCTTAAAGAATGCATTGTAACAGTTTAGTATTAAGCCTACATTTACATTTATAAACATTTTTTAAAGTTTGTCTTGTTATAAAATCAAGCTGTCAAAATGGGAGTTTCACAAAATGGGAAGTCGTTATTTTATTAGACCCAGGTCTAGTCATACAAAAACAAGGTCTTCAATTTACTAGGGGAATGTGGAGAGTTTTGAGAGAGCCCCCAAATGATTAAATAAGGAAATCCACATCCTATAAGGCAATCCTTATATTTAGCATAGATATTTATGTGTCATGGTGGTGAGTGGAGTATTGAGGAGGAATATAAGTAGTGAGTTTAAGTATATCAACCTCATAATTTTAATACCTAACATTTATATGGTGCTTTACAATTTTCTGAGCCCCACTCATATTTTTCTTTAAATCGTGTAGACCATAGTTATCAACTATAGTTTCAGGTTGGACAAAACAGGAAGAATTAAAATTTTATTCTAAGGGAGTCAGGTCATGTATAAAGAATTATTTTCTGAGGTTGAAGATTGTCACACACTGGAATGGTTTCCTTGGGGATGTTCCTGATTCACCTTTTCTAGGAATCCTTAATAACAGCATAGAGTTATGAGGCCAAGATTGATGTTATTCATTGATCAAAATGAGAAATGGTATAACATAAATGAATGTATATAGAGGCCCTTCCCTCGAAGTTGCAGGGAAAAAAAAAAAAAAAGCACAGGCATTAGAGCCACACAGCCTTGGTTGGAATCTTCACTCCATCTCTTGCTAGCTGTGTACCCAAGAGCAACTTATTTGATGGCTCTTATTTCCTTTATCTTCATAGGGAGCTTAGGAGGTATTAATGGATAACACAAAGTATCCAGGTTATTCAACAATCACTTGTGCCCTTCCTCTTGATGCCTTCCTCTGAGGCATCCTTCCCTAGCATTCTAAAATTGAAACCTGTGAACAAAATACGGGACCAAGGAAAAAACTGAAGCTCAATTTAAGACTCACCTTTTCCGAAACCCATTAAACTAGTGTAAATTTTTAGCAGCATATATGTCTAAAACTTGTTAAATCAGCCAAGATCATGGATCATCTTTTTTACAGTTGACCAGATGAAACGTCAGATTAATCTCTATCATTTACAACATGAATTAAAGTTATAAATGCAGCATGCAGTAGAGTTTTAAAATACCAGAACAGGGTTACAGTATTAAGGTCAGAAGATATAATAATAATAATAATTTTATTATTATTTACTGTCACTTGAATATTTAAGGGAAAATTTAGGAGAAGGCACTTAATCCTTATTTTTCTCATGTGATAAGGTTTACTTAAATTTTATTCCTTTAAATACTTTCTAATGTTTAGATGAGCTATTCTCTTGCTTCTGTAGAAAAGCATGATTAACATGGATCAATTTGTATCTCTTTAACAGGGACAAGTGATCCATACGTGAAGTTTAAAATTGGAGGAAAAGAAGTTTTTAGAAGTAAAATAATACACAAGAGCCTCAATCCTGTGTGGGAGGAGAAAGCTTGCCTTCTTGTTGAACATCTTAAGGAACCATTGTACATAAAGGTGAACCATTTATTTGTTTTTCCCTAATGTAATCTGATATAGAAATCCCCGTTTAATGGTTTTTTATAATGTCTGTCTGTCTGATGAGATTTTTCACCAGAGGTATATTCTGCTATGCGCAATTCTAATCTGTTGGTGATGTGATAGAAATGAGCTATAGGGGAGGGGGAGCTGGTGGGAGCATCTTTCTTCTGGACAGTTCTATTGCCAGTTATATTTAGGAGAATTATGAAGTCTATCTCCTCCTGCTTGGTGCAGTTAACTGATTTAGTGCACTTTGGGAACGTATAAAAATAAGACTCCCTATAATCTAGCACGAAGAGCTTACACAGAACACACCCTTTCTGTTTAAAAATTATATCAGGGGAGACTTCCCTGGTGGCACAGCGGTTAAGAATCCACCTGCCAATGAAGGGGACATGGGTTTGAGCCCTGGTCCAGGAAGATCCCACATGCCGCGGAGCAACTAAGCCTGTGTGCCACAGCTACTGAGCCTGCGCTCTAGAGCCGGCGAGCCACAACTACTGAGCCTGCATGCCACAACTACAGAAGCCCATGCGCCTAGAGCTTGTGCTCCGCAACAAGAGAAGCCACCACAATGAGAAGCCCACGCACCACAATGAAGAGTATCCCCTGCTCGCTGCAGCTAGAGAAAAGCCCGCACACAGTAACGAAGACCCAACGCAGCCATAAATAAATTTTTTAGAAAGAATTATATCAGGGATCTACCATTCCTGGTTGCAAACGAAATGCTTTACTTGGAAGGTGAGGAGGGTAAACATAATAGAGGGAGGAAAACTCCTGTCTGTATTACATTACCAAAGATGGGGGGGGGGGAAGTATTTCCTTTCATTTGATGTAGTTAGAAAAAAAAAAAGACGAAGAATTTATGGAGTTAACCTTAATTCCTTATTTTACTTTCAAACCTGACTTCCCTTTAATTCATATCTCTAGGTACTTATATTCTTTTTGACTCTTATGTTCTGACTATCCATGCAGTGACCAAACCTTTTTCTGCTTTTACCACATCACATGCCCCATCCTTTTCTCTAAATTGTCACAACTGGCACGTGAGCCCCGAAGGTCACTTGATCACTCTTTCAGCAAAATCTCTGGGTATCCATCTTCCCCTCACATCTTCATTTGCATTTGCTTCCAGTTGTTTCTCTTTTCCACAGAAAGGAAAACGTAATCAAGATGTTACTAAAATCCTAGCAGGACCATTTATCAAATCAATGAAAAAGAGAACTACAAGTATGTAGTTGATAAGTTTCTAGAAGTCATTATGGGGAGCATAGACCTGTATTTGCTTAAGAAATTGTCTCAAATGGACAATGGCTAAAGGAAATCAGTTAAACAGAATTAGTGAGCTATCTTTTAGTGTTCAAAAATCATGACCCGAGCTTCCCTGGTGGCGCAGTGGTTGAGAGTCCGCCTGCCGATGCAGGGGACACGGGTTCGTGCCCCGGTCCGGGAAGATCCCATGTGCCGCGGAGCGGCTGGGCCCATGAGCCATGGCCGCTGAGCCTGCGCGTCCGGAGCCTGTGCTCCGCAACGGGAGAGGCCACAACAGTGAGAGACCCGCGTATCTCACACACACACACACACACACACACACACACACACACACACACACACACAAAATCATGACCCAAGAATCATTAATGTGAGAGTCTTCATGGCCAACCCTCCTCCCACCAAAGGGAAGACCTCCGTGGTCAGAGATGTTCCTCATCTCTAGAGAGAAAGAAATGTCTACATGAGAAAAAAGGAAATACCTTCATAATAAAGAACTGAGATAAGGGGAAAAAAGGAATTTTTAAAAAGACAAGTAGGATTAAGGAAGTTTATTCCTAGGGAGATTTAGAAGAAATAAGTTAGAGCAGCTGCAACCATGGAGGAAATGGATAGGAAAGGAAAGCAGGGTTAATAAGGATAGCACTGGACCATTGGGATCTCATATAATGTCCCTTAAGAGAAAAATTATGGAAGAAAAGGATTAATTTCTAATTGCGTTTGCTGTGGATCTGTTTCTTGAATGGGATATTACTCTATGACAGAAGCATGTGGATCTCCAGTCTTTACAGCGGTTACAAATGAATGTTCCAGTGTTACATTAGGTAATGGCTGGGTCCCTCTGCTATTCTTTTGTGTTCAAGAATGACATTCATCTGTGCAGAAATCCAGATGTCAAACGTGTATTTCAAAACAAATATCATAATAGGCTCAGAAGCGAACAAAAATCTGAAGTACACAGAAAAAAATGGTGGCAAAAATTTTTGTTTTGGTTTAAGAGAGCAAGAATAGATACACTTACATACTGAAAATGGAGACTGTAACGCTGCCTGTAGACCAAAGGCCTAGTTAATGACACACTGGGAACAAAGAGGTTAGGAGAGAAAACCCAAGGGTGGTTTTTGTTTTTGTTTTTTACCACTTTGAGTTTCCAAAGTACAATATTATGTAGCCACAACTTAACTTCCACCTTACGGAAGAAGATACATAGTGAATTGTAAAAGATTTGACACTTTTTTTTTTACATTTCTACATAATAAAAAATAAACAGAAATCACACTGGCCTCTCAAATACTAGTACAAACATAAAATAACAAGACTTTATTTTTATGAATGCTTTATACTTTTTAATATGCTTTGATATTTTTCATTTGATTTTCATTTTCTGGACCATGCATAGGGCTTCTTTTGAAAAAAAATTTCTGACTTTCACCTTTATTTTTCCCATGTTTTGTGTTATCTACTTTTTGCCTGATGTGGGACACACAAAGACCTAAATAATATACATTGGTGGAAATGATATTTTAAGTTAATAGAATTTCATGAAGATTGCATTGTTTTCATCGTCTCTACATAGCTCTGTGTGATTGACTTTTATATGATGCCCACATCCTCTGTGATAGGGAATTAATCTTGCCTGAAAGATTTCTTAGGGACTAACTGATTCTGTAGTGACAGGTAATATGAAAATGCATCCATGAACTAGATGATTAGAAAATATTGTCTTCAACCCTCCTCTCTATGGTTCAATGAAAAAGAAGTCCACATGCACACTGTAATCTGATTTCTATCAGTGTAAAGATTACCAAGGGAAACAAAATTCAGTTCTAAGCTAAGGTTATAAAATCACACTGAAGTTACAGTACTTATAACATTTCTAGTAAAAACAAATTTTAAAAAATCTTGGTAGTGTCATTTTTAAATACTACACAAAATAAAGAAATACACTTTCCAATTGATTGGAATTCATATAGCTTTTAATTTTGATAAAAAGAGAATATTCCTTCAGTTATGAATGACTTCACAGTAAGGGCAGGTAAAAAACAAGCCTGCAGGGATGGGCTTGAAACATATTTATCGTAGGGTAGCAGTAGAATCTGGGAGTTAAATGCAGCGCTTCTAACTGAGATAAGAGCCCCTGTATCCACAGAGATGCTCCAGCACACATCTTAAATAATAGAGTAAATTCAGCATCCGTTTCAGTTGAATTAAATTCAGATTCTCCATTGTAATTTCACTGACACTATTATTCCAGGTACACAATGAGCACCCAGAATTACAGTGGAAAGAGGTAGAAGTAATCTAAAAGGAGAAATGTAAATTGTTGCTTGTTTGGCCTAATCATGAGCTAGAAGAGCTAAGTTGAAAGTGCTCTTCTAAATAATAGAAAGATTTTGATAACTAGAAAAACTATTCCGTTTGGAACCATAGTACTGATTCTAAGATTGTCATTTTAACAAACTTGATAGTTGCTTAAATAACTCACATCTATCCAAGCTTAAGATTTAAAATTGAAAATGTACTTAAAGCATGGGTCAAGCTAAGGCCCATATAACTGTCTTGTCCAAAATTATTTCCCAGTAGGTTCTAAGGGTCCTAAAAAGAACTTCATATACCAACGACCCTCAACCCTGACTGTACATCAGTTTAAATATGCTCTGTGTCTGAAATCCATTACAAGATTTGAATCTGACCTCTTCTTAGCCCGGGCATTTAGGGGCAAGTAACATAAATGTTTTAAGCTTTGGATTCCTTATCTGACAAATGGAAACAATACTTTGTTCACTGAGTTGTATAAGAATGAAATTTAAAAATCTATATGATGTGTTTAACGCAGTGCCTTATATATGGTAAATGTTGAGTAAACTTTAATCGTCATTAACTGTGCTTCTTATTGCAGTGGAAGTGCCTTTCCTATTTCATCACTCTTCTATGTCCTATATTTTCTGACACTTCACCTAGAGCAATGCTCCCTCTGACAAATAGTTTTTAGAGCTTGGAACCACATTGCATAGCAAACAATTTCATTGAGGAGTGGATTCTGGTGTTTCCATTCTTCCCTGTGTTTATGCCTTTGCTGAGTAATAGGAATTGAGAACTAATGTAAACATCTAGCATTAGGACGGTAGAAAAGACTCTCCCCATGAGAATAAACAGAGTTTGAATGTTGACTCACCCGTTTGGGCTGTCTATACTGATCAATTCACTAGATTCCCAGCTTTCCACTTCATATGTGTAGGTGAATCCCAGGTGTTCTCATGGATTGTATGTCACTGTAGTCTCCCCAAAATTTTAATCCTTAAGGCTGATACAATCAGAGGAGATTGCACAAGAGAAATTTCTCTAATTTTGGTGTAAATTTTATGTTGTAAAATACCCTACTGCAGCCACTTGCAAATACCAAGGTGTCAGTTGTATAAGATATGCCACTGAGCAGATGACTAAAGCTCAGAAGTGTAATTGATCAAGGAGAATATTTACTGCGGGAGTGCTGCGCTTTCTACAACAAATGTACTCCTGAAAGGTTGTAAGTAAATCAAATGACTATAAATTGAATAATTTAAAAGGCATTAGAGGAGCTTATAACTTAAATAAATCCCTTGTGACTCTTCTAATTTAAGAATCCCTTTGTAAAGCAAGGGATTTATTTTTTTTTAATATCAACTTTTTACATATTAAGTTTGTTTAAATTGCAGTACACCTGTACTAGAGAAAAGAAAACAGTAACTGATACAGGGCTTCTGTACATGCTACTCCCTCAGCGTGGAGCTTTTTTCTTTTTTTGCGGTACGCGGGCCTCTCACTGTTGTGGCCTCTCCCATTGCGGAGCACAGGCTCCGGACACGCAGGCTCAGCGACCATGGCTCACAGGCCCAGCCGCTCTGCAGCATGTGGGATCTTCCCGGACCAGGGCACGAACCCGTGTCCCCTGCATTGGCAGGCGGACCCCCAACCACTGCGCCACCATGGAAGCCCCAGCTTGGAGCTTTTTAACTGTTGTGTCAAGGATTGGGCAGAGGGATGCTGAGCTACGGGTTCTCTCAGCCCAATGCATTCTCACCTCCTGGAGAGTCCAGTGGTCTGGGTCATCCTTTCAAGAGCAGACTTACCTGTTTATGCTCATTTACTCCAGTGAGCAATACAATGATTTTCTATTTGAAAATGTCAGAGACACAGCTCTAAACTCCATCTCTTAACCTTTTTTTCAATCTTAAAAGCTTTCCCTGATCTCCAATGTAATTTTTTTCTTTTTGTACCCTGTTCTTTTCTTTACAACAGTCATCTAAGTTTGTAATTCTATCACCTGTGCACTTCCTTGTTTAACATCTGCTTCCCTCACTAAACTATAAGCATTGACAATGTGAGATTTCCTCACCACAGTTTACTCAATACCTAGCACAGTGTCTGGCACATAATAAGCATTTAATCAGTGTTGACCAAGGAAATAAATGAGTAAGAAAATGTTTAAATGGATGGAAATTAGCCAACTCCCATTCACTTAGAGTTCTTTGGAAATGGCGCCATCTGATCTAGCTCTGAGCTCTCCCTCCAACTTCCTTCCTCTCTCCATCTTTCTCAGTCTGCTTCAGCCACACTGGCTGCCGGCTGATCCTTGAACATGCTAATCACTTGCTGTTTCCTCCACCTGGTGCGCTCTTCCCATTCCAGTGTCACTCTAATGGCTTAATCTTTCTCATCATTGTAGTCTCTACACAATCACACTTCCTCTGAGAGGCCTTCCTGGACTCCCAATCTAAAATATCAGCTCCAAATGTATATTCTTGTTGAATGCTTATATCACTCAGCATCATGGGTTTTTTTACTTTTTTAAATTAGTTTTTATTGGAATAGAGTTGCTTTACAATGTTGTGTTGATTTCTGCCGTGCAGCAAAGTGAATCAGTTATATGTATACGTATATCCACTTTTTTTTTGATTTCTTTCCCATTTAGGTCACCACAGAGCATTGAGTAGAGTTCCCTGTGCTATACAGTAGGGTCTCACTAGTTATCTGTTTTATACATTGTGGTACATATATGTCAATCCCAATCTCCCATTCATTCCACACCCCCTTTCCCCCCTTGGTAACCAGTAGTTTGTTATATGAAATTATAGAAAAACAAAGCAAATCTATGAAACAGAAAGCAGATCGGTGTTTGCTAAGGGCAGAGCAGGTGAGGAAGAATAATGTTGAAAAGGATCATGAGGGAACTTTGGGAGTTATGGAATTGTCTTCCACCTGGACTGTGTCAGTGGTTGCATAGCCATAGACATTTGTCAAAACTCATTGAACTGTACCGTTAAAATGGATGTATGTCCACTCCTAGATATATATCCAAAGAAAATGAAAACACTAATTAGAAAAGACACATGCACCCCAATGTTCATGGCAGCATTATTTATAATAGCCAAGGTATGGAAACAACCTAAGTGTCCATCAGGAGATGATTGGATAAAGAAGATATGGGGTGTGTGTGTGTGTGTGTGTGTGTGTGTGTGTGTGTGTGTGTGTGTAATGGAATACTACTCAGCCATAAAAAAGAATGAAGTTTTGCCATTTGCAACAACCAGATGGACTTAGAGGGTATTACGCTAAGTGAAATAAATCAGACAGAGAAGGACAAATTCTATATGATGTCACTTATATGTGGAATCTAAAAAATACAACAAACTAACAAATATAACAAGAAAGAAACAGACTCATAGATATAGAGAACAAACTAGTGATTACCAATGGGGAAAGGAGAGGGGCAAGATAGGAGTAGGGGATTAAGAGGTACAAACTACTATGTATAAAATAAATCAGCTACAGGATATATTGTACAGCACAGGGAATATAGCCAATTTTGATAATAACTATAAATGGAGTATAACCTTTAAAAATTGTGAATCACTGTGTTGTACACCTAAAACTTATATACTATTGTACATCAACTATACCTGAATAAAAAAAATTTTTTTAATTAATTTAAAAATATTGGGCTTCCCTGGTGGCGCAGTGGTTGAGAGTCCGCCTGCCGATGCAGGGGATGCGGGTTCGTGCCCCGGTCCGGGAACATCCCACATGACGCGGAGCGGCTGGGCCCGTGAGCCATGGCCACTGAGCCTGCGCATCCGGAGCCTGTGCTCCGCGACGGGAGAGGCCACAGCAGTGAGAGGCCCGCGCAAAAAATAAACAAAATAAAATAAAATATCAGCTCCCAACACATTGCCTTACACTTCTGTCTCCATGGTGCTCCTCACTGAACTGTATATATCTATTTGGGTTTTTATGGACTCTCCCAGTTGTTCAATGTAGGGTCCGGAAGGTCAAGCACATTGCCTGTCTTGTTCATCATAGTATGAATACAAACCGTGAAGGGCACAAAGAAGATAAATAGTTTTGACAGAAGAAAGAAATACATTCTTTTGTTTTTCTTTCTGTTTTGTTGTTGTTAGTCACATTAATATTATGCCCTCATCATTGCTTGTGATAATATAAATTTAATTTAACCTTAGATAACTTTATGAAGTACCTTAATCATAATAGCTTAATGTTTACTTATTTGTATGTTTAAAATGGCATTGTCCTATAATATCAGAGAATATATCTTTGATGACCTGAAAAATACAAGAAATTGGAGTCATATCTTCATCACCTACAGCCCAGCATGGAAGACATATTTGTTGAATTTCATACCAACTCACTTTGCCTTTCAGTAATGCTAATAGACGGTCATCTGTAATGAGAGGAAAATATTATAAGCCTGTGGTTCCCACATTTTTGAGGATTCACTATAATTTATTTGATTTTGTTATCACCTTCTTTGATGTTCTACTTTATACAAATCAGTAATTTTAATTATAAAATTAAGTGTAATTTCCTTTGAATGTTTTGTGAGACCTTAGTATTTCAAAACACAAAAACAAATAAAATTTTAAAAATAAATCTTAGGAAATTTTATTGATATTGGTGACATAGACAACCAGTATTTTATAATGAAGACGTTTTTCACTTAAAGCTTATATTGGAATTGTTTATAATCATGTCTGTGTCTTTGGCTTCATAGGTATTTGACTATGACTTTGGACTACAGGATGACTTTATGGGCTCAGCCTTTCTGGATCTCACACAACTGGAGTTAAACAGGTAACTTTTGAACTGTTGTAATATCACTATACCTTTTTATGCAACTGGGCCTATGTAACAGAAAATGTCAACAGATCTGGGTTCTAGTCACTGTTCTGTCATTTATGGTTGTCTTTGTGCTAGCCAGACTTTTTCAAGTATGTCTTTCTCACTTACCTGGTGGAAATAATACGTAGCATCTTCCCTCACTATCTCATTTGACAACAACTATTCAGCAGAAAAATTCTTTTTTTTTTTTTTTTTTTTTGGCCACACCATGCAGAATGAGGGATTTTAGTTACCCAACCAGGGATGGAACCCGTACCCCCTGCAGTGGAAGCACGGAGTCCTAACCACCGGACCTGGACTGCCAGGGAAGTCCCCAGCAGAAAAATTCTTAAGACACTTTCTTTGTCCTCCAGACTGTGCTGAGCACCAGGAATCTAGATTAAGACACGTTCCTTGCTCTCACATTGATGGTATGATTATAGTGGGGCATAAAGAAGATGATCCATGTTAATCATAATTATTAATTTAAGAATGAGGCCATCACATAGGAAGTAAGATGAGTACACTATGCATCGAAAATAGCAGCACTCTTATCACTTAAGCCGAAGTAGAATCTAATTTTGCCATCATCAGTAATCCTAGGTTACCGAGGAGTAGCCCGAAAGTGGAGGCAGATTGGTTGTATTTACTCAGTTACATTAACTTATCATTGCTTGACTAGTTGTAAAGTAATGATTAGTTATAACTAAATTAATGTTATAAATATTAACCATTCCTTGCACCAAATTATGGGCTTTTATTTTGTTTTAATGTATTTCAACATAGGAGATAAGAATTGATTAATACTACAGAAGAAAAAATAGGTTTTAAAAGGTCCAGCAGTGGGGCTTCCCTGGTGGCGCAGTGGTTGAGAGTCCGCCTGCCGATGCAGGGGACACGGGTTCGTGCCCCAGTCCGGGAAGATCCCACGTGAGCCATGGCCACTGGGCCTGCGCATCCGGAGCCTGTGCTCCGCAACGGGAGAGGGCACAACAGTGAGGGGCCTGCGTACCGAAAACAAACAAACAAAAAAAGGTCCAGCAGTGCTGGAATGGATTGCAAAGGAGGCTGCCAAATCATCTTTGGTGGTTTTAAAGAGATGGTTTAGATCAGGGATCCCCAACCCCTGTTAGGAACCGGGCTGCAGAGCAGGAGGGGAGTGGCAGGCGAGCGAGCGAAGCTTCATCTGTATTTACAGCCACTCACCGTCACTCGCATTACCGCCTGAGCTCCGCCTACTGTCAGATCAGCAGCATTAGATGCTCATAGGAGCGCGAACCCTACTGTGAACTGCATTTGCGAGGGATCTAGGTTGCACGTTGCATGCTCCTTATAAGAATCTAATGCCTGATGATCTGAGGTGGAGCTGCGGCGGTGATGCTAGCTCTGGGGAGCAGCTGCAAATACAGATTATCATTAGCAGAGAGGTTTGACTGCACAGAGACCATAATAAATCCATTGCCTGCAGACTCATGAAGCTGCTGTATAGCACAGGGAGATCAGCTCGGTGCTTTTTTTTTTTAATAAATTTATTTATTTGTTTATTTTTGGCTGCATTGGGTCTTCATTGCTGTGGGCGGGCTTTCTCTAGTTGTGGAGAGCGGAGGCTACTCTTTGTGGCGGTGCACAGGCTTCTCATTGCAGTGGCTTCTCTTGTTGCGGAGCACAGGCTCTAGGTGCACAGGCTTCAGTAGTTGTGGCACACGGGCTCAGTAGTTGTGGCTCACGGGCTCTAGAGCACAGGCTCAGTAGTTGTGGCACACGGGCTTAGTTGCTCCGCGGCATGTGGGATCTTCCCGGACTAGGGCTCAAACCTGTGTCCCCTGCATTGGCAGGCAGATTCTTAACAAGTACGCCACCAGGGAAGCCCCCCAGCTCGGTGCTTTGTGACGACCTAGAGGGGTGGGATGGGGAGGGAGAGAGGGAGGCTCATGAGGGAGGGGATATAGATATACATATAGCTGATTCACTTTGTTGTACAGCAGAAACTAACACAACATTGTAAAGCAATTATAATCCAATAAAGATGTAAAAAAAAAAAACCTATCAGTGAGTGGCGAGTGAAAACAAGCTCAGGGCTCCCACCGATTCTGCATTATGGTGAGTTGTATAATTGTTTCATTATATATTACAATGTAGTAATAATAGAAATAAAGTGCACAATAAATGTAATGTGCTTGAATCATCCTGAAACCATCCCCCACCCCCCAACCCCCGGTCTGTAGAAAAATTGCCTTCCATGAAACTGGTCCCTGGTGCCAAAAACGTTGGGGACCGCTGGTTTAGATGATCATGTTAATCATGTGGCAGGAATAGTGGAAAGCAGAGTAATGGGTCAGATCACAACTTTATATTTTAAATGTAGATGAAATATAAATAGTAGAACTCCTTATATATTGTAGTCTGAGCACAGTGGCAGCTTATTGGTGGTCTTCCAATGGTCATCTGTGCCTCAGACTGGACAAAAGAGTGGCCTTTTCTATACTTCCTATGTGTCCTTCATTCCAACCCAGAGCCTGGCAGGCCTGACCTTGAGGTGATTGCTTGCTCCCCACCTCACCATGGCTGAAGGAAGTCCTAGGTGGTGTTGTATGTGGTCCGTTATCATGAAACTGAGCTCCAGCTAGACTGGGCTGTGCTGTTCTTCATAAAGGCCATGGTTATTTTCTCTGTAGATTCTGCATAAGGGTATGCAAATTACTAGGTTTAATCACAGAGCATAACTTTCTCTTTTTCTCTATTAAAGATAGATTACTGGTGAAAAATAATTTTAAATGGAAAAAAACATATGAGATGGGTAAGAAAACCAAAAGATTATGTATAAGCATTTGGTGTTTATTTTACCACATTACTTATTTTATGTATTTAGCTAACTATACCCTCCCCTCAAAACCACATAAACATCAAATTACCGCTTTTCAACATCACATATTGGGCTTCCCTGGTGGCGCAGTGGTTGAGAGTCCGCCTGCCGATGCAGGGGACACGGGTTCGTGCCCCAGTCCAGGAAGATCCCACGTGAGCCATGGCCGCTGGGCCTGCGCATCCGGAGCCTGTGCTCCGCAACGGGAGAGGCCACAACAGTGAGGGGCCCGCGGACCAAAAAAAAAAAAAAAAAAAAAAAAAAAGAAAATCACATATTTGTGTATGCCATTACATTCTATGTATAGAAATCAACCTGGGAACTCCCTGGCAGTCCAGTGGTTAGGACTCCACACTTTCACTGCCAAGGGCCTGGGTTCTGGGTTCAATCCCTGGTTGGGGAACTAAGATCCCATAAGCCATGCAGTGGGGCCGGAAAAAAAAAAAAAAAAAGAAATCAGTACCCTCTGGATGTAGACAGATGGATAATAATAGTAGCCGTATAAATACTTATGCTACTATATAATGCATTAAGGTGTTGCTTTTGAAAAAATAAATAAATAAGCATCATAAAGAATTACAAATTTCTTAAATCTTTATCATGTAATCATTATAAAAATGTAATGAAGTTTTGGCTATTAATTTTTATATGTAATCATTTTTACAGGAAAATGAACCAAATCAAATTGTAACCCCATATAAATACATGTGTGTATGTGTGTATATATATGCATATGTGTGTATGTACATATATATATACATATATACTATAATGCCTAATATGCATTTGTTAAAATAAAAGGAACAAGTTGTTATCATCAAACCACAATGATTAGTTATAACTAACCATAATTAATCCATAATTAATATTGGAGCAATTTGCATCACAACTATTGTAACTTATGTATATTATCAGTTTGATAGGTTACTTATGTTTCAATTAAAACCCCTGACATCAAAAAACTGTTCATATTTTTCATAACACCATTTCTTGAATTGGTAAATTAAGCATCATTTGAAAGAGT
>NW_006797638.1:536518-538749 GCF_000442215.2 Lipotes vexillifer
AAAGAGTGTCCTAGTATTGTAAAATCTTAGCATTGAAAGGTACCTGTGGTTCCCCCAAATTATTTGGGGACCTTTATAAATGTATAGATTTCCAGACACCACCCACAATCTACAGAACCAGAATCATTATGTATAGAGTTCAGGATTATGCACTTTTTAAAGCTTCCCGGTTGATTCTGAGGTGCAGCCAGGATTGAAAGTTTTTATTTGGATCACTTTCCCCATCAAGCCATCTCCCCAGTACTAGAATCCAACAGTATCATTTACTAAATGAAGCTCCATGAAGACAAGTGTCTTATCTTTGGTCTTGACTGCTGGTTTTTACCCAGAACCTAGTATCACATATGTTCAATTCATGTTTTGTGAATTAAATGAATAAATGATTGAACAAGCAAGGGAACGTTCCTAATTTGCCAACATTTCAGAATTCAAGTGCGGTGCTGAATGTTCCACAGTCCCTTAGGCTTATGGAGGGCATGAACCCCTATTTGTTCAATATTAATTGAAATATGTAAACAAGATATTACCTACACATTATCAGCTGAATGTGTATTTTACATTATTTTCTAAAAGTTACTGTGGGTAATATTGAGCAATTCATAATCTCTTCCTCAGAGATACTTAACTAATTCTGAAGCCTTCTAAGTATTGATCACCTCTTCTAAGTGCTGGTTTCCTTGCATTTCTGAATCTAAAAATTTAGGCATAGGTTTAAATAGCCAAATATAGAAGCATTATTTTAAATAGTAGAAGTTCTTCAAATAACTATACGTTGTTTTTAAAGTATATTTATAATGTATATCAGGCAATTTATATTTTATATTTTCCTCTTCTCCCACTTGTTTGTTTACTCTAAATCATACTTCTGATTAAGAAAAAAATATCTTAAAGAACTAAAAGGAACGTAGTGGTCAGTAAAAGACCGTCATTGAGTTGTTGGACTCAAATTTATAGAAAATAGCTGCTATTGCTCTCTGTGTATTTAGAGATCACAGAGAAGGGCCTTACAGTTTTCTCAATACTGCTGTACTTCCTTAGCCTTTCCAGCAACCGCACGGCCTTTCCAGAACCCCATGAAGAGCTGAAACTTAGGCAGTGAATCCAAGTATACCCAATTGGCCCATGATTTACTGGATAACTTAATACATTGATGTTATTTTAATAACAACAAAAATTGTACCAGGAAATTAAAGGAAGACAAAATTTCTTTTCTTCTTAAAAATATATAGTATATATAAGTCCATGCAGTCTCTCACTTCATCCCAGCTTACCCTTCCCCCTCCCTGTGTCCTCAAGTCCATTGTCAATGTCTGTATCTTTATTCCTGTCCTGCTCCTAGGTTCTTCAGAACCTTTTTTTTTTTTTTTTTTTAGATTCCATATATATGTGTTAGCATATGGTATTTATTTTTCTCTTTCTAACTTACTTCATTCTGTATGACAGACTCTAGGTCCATTCACCTCACTACAAATAACTCAGTTTCGGTGCTTTGTGACCACCTAGAGGGGCGGGATAGGAAGGGTGGGAGGGAGATGCAAGAGGGAGGGGTTATGGGGATATATGTATACATATAGCTGATTCACTTTTTATAAAGCAGAAACTAACACACCATTGTAAAGCAATTATACTCCAATAAAGATGTTAAATATATATAAATCTTTTTTATATTTTATATATTTATTTTTTATTGAAGCATGGTTGACATACAGTATTGGTCTCAGGTATACAACATTGTGGCTCTGACAATTATAGACATTACAAAATGATCTCAATAAGTCTAGTAACCATCTGTCACCATACAAAGTTATTACAACATTGTTGACTATATTCTCTGTGCTGTACGTTATATCCCTGTGTATTTATTTTATGACTGGAAGTTTATGCCTCTTAATTCCCTTCACCTATTTAGTCCATTCTCCCACTCCCCTCCCTTCTGGCAACAGTTTGTTCTGTGTATCCATGAGTCTGTTTCTGCTTTGTTTAGTTTTTTCACTTGTTTTGTTTTTTAGATTTGACATATAAGTGAAATCATATGCTATCTGTCTTGTTCTGGCTTATTTCACGGATACCCTCCAGGTCCATCCATATTGTTGCAAATGGCAAGATTTCACTCTCTTTTTATGGCTCTTTTATATTCCTCTGTGTGTGTGTGGGGGTGTGTGTGTGGGGTGTGTGTGTGTGTGTGTGTGTATACATACATATATATATATATATATATATATATATATATA
>NW_006797638.1:538759-611767 GCF_000442215.2 Lipotes vexillifer
TGTGTATATATATATATATATATATATATATATATATATATATATATATATATATATATATATATGTATGTATACACACACACATAAATACCACATCTTTTTTACCCCTTCATCTATCAATGGATACTTTGGTTGTTTCCATATCTTGGCTATTGTAAATAATGCTGTAATAAACATAGGGGTGCATATATCTCTTCCAGTTGCTGTTTTTGTTTTCTTTGGATAGATACCCAGGAGTAGAATTGCTGGATCATATGATAGTTCTATTTTTAATTTTTTGAGACACCTCCATATCATTTTCCATAGTGGCTGCACCAATTTAAATTCCCACTAACAGTATACAGGTGTTCCTTTTTCTCCACAACCTTACAAGCACTTATTATTTGTTGCTTTTTTGATAATCACCATTCTGACAGGTGTGAGGTGACATATTGTTGTTTTGATTTGCATTTCCCTGATAATTAGTGATTTTGAGCATCTTTTTTTGTGTCTGTTGGCCATCTGCATGTCTTTCTTGGAAACATGTTTATCCATTTTTAAATCAAATTGCTTGTTTTTTTGATATTGAGTTGTATGAGTTCTTTATATATTTTGGGTATTAAACCCTTATTGGATATATCATTTGCAACTATCTTTTCTCATTCAGTAGTTTGCCTTTTGTCGATGGTTTCCTTCATGCTCAAAATCTTAATATTTTATATCATAGGCCCACGGATGTGACCGTAACACTGAAAGATCCCCATTATCCTGACCATGATCTTGGAATCATTTTGCTCTCAGTCGTCCTTACCCCTAAGGAAGGAGAACACAGGGATGTGGTAAGTTCCCCCTCAGCCTAGTTGTAGCTTTCTTGCTCTCACTTGTTTAAATGTCTTGAGCCTTCTCTGAACCCAGAGGTAATATTAAAGAGAAACAGCATAAGAAGATCTGACCTGTTCTTTGTTTCTGTGAGTATCCTGGGTATCAGTAGTCTAGTTGTATTGTATTTTTTGAATTCAAATTTCCTATTTTATTCTCCAGATCAGAACCTCTTATAAATAAGGGATACATTTGCATCTTTTATCATTATTTTATTTTCCAATTTCAGACTGTTATTTGTAGCAAATGGTGGTATTTATTCAGAGATTATATTTTTCCACATTGAGGTGTCCAGACCTTACTATTTTGATTATATTGTCAGATGTACCATAACATAGAAAATGAGGTGAAATTACAATAGAGTTTTTGCTTTCTGGAATTTGTTTGATGAATGATTAGTGAGTACTTTTCATCTTCTTGATGGGCTTCCATATCGGCGTTACCCATTTTCCAGCCCTGGCTGTCTGTACTTCCTTGCACACCATGCTGCTATGAGAAACTGACAAGGGATACAGAGGAGCTAATTACTCCAGCACTGTTGAAGTGACGTTAAAAAATATCAGATTTGACCTGCATCGGTATGCTTGCCAGTGCACTTTCTGCCACAATTTACCAGAATTTATTTATTAGACTCAGGGTACTTTCACATACTGGTAGCTATTCTCACTAGTTCTGATTGCAACACATTTTAGGAGTAGACATAATTTTTTAGGCAAGTTTAAATACTCTATTTCAGCAATGTGTGTATTGCTGGTTTAAAATGATGCATGATTAAAGTTGGTATATGTTTTCTGCTGGAAAGGTATTATTGGCATTTTTCCCTAGATTGTAAATAAAAATAGTGAATGACAACTTCAAATTTGGAAGTGTTTTAAACTCATTGAAAAATTCACCCTTTTCAAGGTATTTTTCTCTATCCTTTAAAAAAATTAAACAACGAGCACATATGGAATATTTGCAAAGAATGATTTAAGTATCTATATTTCATTCAGTGAGGAAGAAAATTTTCTTTTCGAACAAGTACTATCAAATAATACCTACTTGGAGAACTTAGCACTGTGAAAGAATGTATGTATGTGCACAGGCATAGGCCCATGTGCACAGATGGAAGGGTGTGTGAGGACATTTTTTCACAGAGAAAATTTAGAAATAAAAGCCCATCATTTTAAAAGTCACCAATTCAGAATATATTATTTCACCCAGTGCAAGCCAAGGAGTATATGCTAGCTGGCT
This sequence comes from Lipotes vexillifer, assembly GCF_000442215.2. Classification (NCBI taxonomy): domain Eukaryota; kingdom Metazoa; phylum Chordata; class Mammalia; order Artiodactyla; family Lipotidae; genus Lipotes; species Lipotes vexillifer. The sequence continues at coordinate 540,851 of NW_006797638.1, forward strand.
AATCCATACACAGGAATAAAGTATAAGTGTTCATTTATTCAAATAATCCTGGTATTCACGAGGAACCTACTATAAGCCAAATCCTGTGCTAAACCCTTTGGATACAGTAGAACTGAAATCCAGTGGAGAGCTCAGAAATCAAATAATCATGGAAAGAAATGTAAAATGACAACTGTTTTAAGTGCCATAAAAGAGAGGTGCATGCTGCTGTAGAGCAAATATAGGAGAATTTGTTCTAGTCGGGAACAGGAATTCTCCAAGGAAGTCAAATGGGAGATGAGGTCTGAAGTGTGAATAGAAGTTGATAAAGGCAAAAACACAGGAAGAGAGGAAATATTTCAAGCACAGGAAATAGCACATGCAAAGGCCCTGTGGATAGAGAAACCAAGCTGCACTCCAAGAATTGAAAAATTACTGGAGCTTAGAGAAGGTGGAAGCAAACAGAGTGTGAAAGATCCTGGTGCATGATGACAGTGAAAGGGAGACACCCAGACTGCATAGGGACTGTTGGCCGTGTTAAGGTTTGTGGTCTTTCCCCAAAGAGCAATGGGAAGCCTTTGAAAAGTCTGTAAATAGGAAGTGGCATCATTTTATTTGCCTTTTGTTGTGTAGCTGCATTGTAGAAAACAGATGAAAGTGTAAGAATGAATGCTTGGAGACCAACTAGCAGCTATTTTGAAAATCCTGGTGGAAGATGATGGAGATTTGGATTAGAATTGTCAGAGGTAGAGATGGAAAGAAATGAAGTTTATCTATAGGAGGTAAAATCAACAAAACTCGGTGACAGAATATGTGGGGGGGGATCCTTTGTTATTTTAATGAAGGACAACACCATAAATGAAAATACCTAAGTGCGTGAGGTCTTAGGGCGTGCCTCCAAACCATCCAAACTGCCAGTATTACTGGGGATTCAAATGATATGGCAGCTATTTTAGTTATTTGGGTGATTTGATGATGGAGGGTCTGCTGATTTTTTACATTAAAAGCATATTTATTAAATACTCTAACATCAAACTGAGGGTTTGAGGGATTAAGTTAGTATCAAGAGACTTTATGACGAGGCTGCTGAGTTGTTCTAAATTACACAGAAATATATGTCAGCACAGGCAAAGTAGTTCCTGACATTCGTTTTTCTTCAACCATTCTCACAAAAACCCTTCAATCTCCACTGCTGTTCAAACTTATTTAGGCACACTGTCTTTCTAATTAGAAAAGATCATTTTAAAATATTATAGTGTCGGTTATTGGTCATCAGTGATTTATCGAACACGAATAGGAACAAAAACAGGTTACATGAAACAGTTACACATCAAAAATCTGGTATTATTAATCTTCTTTTCTTCCTTTTTCTTTCTCCTTATCGTATCTCTCCAGCCACAGTCACCCTTAACACAAAGAGTTCTTCTTGAAATCTTCATGCCATTTTCTTGGTTCAGATTTCTTTGGCTACCCCAGCTTTTTGGAAAAAAATCTTTTACTGCTGAGTATTTTTCATTTGCTTGCCTTACTTCATGCCTCCCCCTTCACAGTCCCAAATAGCACTGGATTGATTCGGCTGCAGCAACTGAAAACCGGTGTCTTCTTCCTTCACATGTTGGACTCTCACCTGGCTTCTCTCTTTCACCAGAGAAGCAAGTGGCTTATCAGGTGACTTCAGCCACAGCTGAGAAGCAGTGAGGAGAGTGACCAGTGTGGCTATACTGGCTCCTCCTTGTGGACGTGATCAATAACCGGGAGCCTGGGGTTGGTTGTGGACAAGCAGCTGGGGCAGGGACAGGGGAGGAAGCGTGAAAGGTCCCCTACAGGAAATTCTATTGGGACCCCCAGTATCCTGGCTAATCGGATTCCTAGATTGGGATTGGGGCTTCTAAGCATATGCTTTACATGATGAAAATTTCTAACAAAGACATAAATTTGTGCTTTTCCCCCTTTGTTTATTTCGGTCTATATAGCAGTTCTAGAGCTGTTTATTAATTAAGATCTCTAAAATTGGCAAGCGACACTAGTTAGAAGATTTTGACACTCTGACTAAGAGATGCCAGTTGTAGGCATCTATTGAAAAAAACCACTTATTGAGCATCTATAAGCATTGTACCAAGTTCTATAACTCCCTCTTTATTCTTCTAAGTGTTCAGTGACCTGTGGTTATTTCTCTAATGAAATGGAAACTCCTGATGAAGGGCTTTAAGACTCTCCAATGAGCGACATGTGTTCCCTCACTTGTAACCTTTATCCCAGCCATACAGACTCCTACACAGCTCACCTCCTCTCAAGTCCAAGCTTTCTCCAATGTGACCTTTCCTACCTAAAATATACCTGTATGTACCTCACCTCACTTCCGTCCTATAGCCCATCACTCCTGGTTAAAAATAATAATAATTCATAAATATTTATATATATATAAATTATTGCTTCTGATTACCTTTCTTATGATGACTCCTCTCAAAACCTAGTCCAGCTTTCTGTACCTAGTGGTTATTCAGTAGGCTGTGGATGAATCTCTAAGAGGATTCTTAGAGAATGCTTGATGGGATGCTTCAAAGGTCCAGGAAAAGGTATTTTAAGTTTCCTTCTTACTTCCGTATTCAAATCCCTGAGGTTGTCACAAACAATACTGGAGATAATGATTTAATTTTCCTATTGAATTCTTAAAATTATTCTATTAATGATAATCTGATTAAAATCAGTCTATATTGCTCTTCTCAAGATTTCTAATGATGACAATGAATTAGAAGCACGTCACTGTATTTTTTTCTTTTGGTAACATGTCTAGTATTGGCTAAATATATTTCCCTGGAATACATTTGAAATTTCTTGGTTAAAAACAGTCAATTATCCCATGTATCTTCAAATTAAATTTTTATATGCCTGAAATATATAACATATTGCTGCAGTGAAAATGACATGCTGAACTTCCACAAATTATCCAAGAACAAATCTTATTTAGAGAAATTCAGACTTCATAATGCAGCAAACCAGAAATCAGTTACTAAATGCTTCACAAGTCCACTTAATATTCAGAATGATGTATAGAGAAGGAACAGAGGATGATTTTGCATTGACCTTCACACAGCAAAATTATGAGTTCTGTTCTCTTTGATTATTAGCTCAGAAATAACCTATTTTAAGCTTTTGGGACTTAAGACTTTAGTTCAGAAAAGCACATGTTTATTCTTATGCCTGTGTTTATAAGACTTTGCTAAATATTTTTTATGGATTAACATGGAGAATGGATGATATGAATTTCAAGAGCCATTGACAAATAAATCCTAACCATCAAGTAGGAAATAGAACATTAATGTTAAGAAATGCTATCAAAAGTTGGAAGAAATGAGGAAATACAGAGGGCTTAGCATCACAAAGTGCTAAGAGTTCTAAATCAGTTGTCTTGTGAGTGTTTAAGACACTGTTAATACTGACAGTGTGTTCCATGAATCATGTGGTTGGGATGATTTCTCCCTGTGTGGATTGCCAGTTCAGTAAAAAGGAAGAAAAAGTTGAAAACCCTATCAGCCTACTGTATCTACTAAAGCCCCTCAAACATGGAACATCTAATTATAGCTAATTAAGAAGTAAATATGAGTCATAGCAAAAGTATTTCATAGTTGCTTATATTAAAATATTCTCCACTGAGTCATGATTGAGTCTTTTTTAAAAGACTCCAGATGTGAACAGATATATATATTTTTTAATTTTCTGCATTGTATGTATGAGAAACCAAAATCTTCTTGGGGGACATGTTGATGACTTGCATGACACAACTGTCATTTCTGTTTTGAATGCATGCCCTGTTTGATCCTGCAAATGTGTGTAGTGCATATATGTGTGTCCTATATATATGGTATTTTGGTCTGATAGTGTGTTTGAGTTCTTTCTGGCTCTTTTTCTAGCAGAGTTCAATCCACAGCTTTCTTCATTGGAGGATTTATGAAATAAAAGTGAGTTAATTTGTGTTACACACTCTCTTAGAAAACCTAGACCTAACAAATTGCTTGGCTAAAGCTAAAAAGTAAAAAATTTTAAGAAACATATGAATTAACCTCAGTTGATCTTTAGTGAATTCAAAAAATATATTTTTCTCTATAGTTTATTTTTGAAAAAATTCTGAATTATTCCATAAGCTAACATTTGAAAAAATATCCACCTATAAACAGTTAATATATATGTTTTATAATACGTATCTACCATAGTATCTAGCCATTCTGTGATTTTTTTTTATATCTATAGTAGTCATGTAATTGCCTAAAAAAAAAATCACTGCAACAAAAGGGAAAAGCAAAAAATGGATTGAGACTGTGGAACCTTTTAAAAACATAATCAGTTCTGCAGCTCATAGGCCATATTTTTATGCTACTTATTCCATTTATTGGGCTTCAAAGAAAGTTGAGTTGCTAATAAAGAATTTGAAGGTACTATAATATTAGATAATGACACTTTCAGAAACAAATTCATATGTTTCTCAGCTGAAGTTAAGATCAAATAGCAAAAAATAAATCTTATTTTTCTATAATTTGCTTCATCTCCTATGTTTAACATTCCCCAATCTTTCTTCTCTAAGTGTCCCACAGTTAGTAAAGGTAACAATGTTAATAGTACGTCTGTTAAATTCACTCTTTAGAAAACTTTTATACTGATTCCAGTTTTACTGAATCTACTTTAACCCTAGAAACCCAGTTTCCTAGAAACTGAACCAGGAAGATAATGAATTGGCCCCTGTAACTGCCAAATCTTTCACACTTATACGTAGGGAAATTACTGACCTTTTGTTTGTATCAGTGTCCCAATCTGAAAAGTAATACCATGCATCTTGTTTGTAAGACTGATTTTGAGAGACAGGAAAATACCAACCCTATAGTTTGCTTTACATGTAGAAGGTTAATTGCGTGCAGTGGTTCTGAGTGGGGGGATGTGGCTTTGATCAGCAGTAGTGAATCTGTGTAATATTGAATAGTGTTGCCCTGAGAGTCAACTGTTCCTCATGTTCTTAGCCCCTTTTTCATAGTAGCGTTTCTTACCAAATGGAACTTGGTAAGATTCTTTGATACTAGTTGATGATGGTAAATGGCCATGAGTTAAGAGATTTTCCTTTTTGATTTACGTATGTTAATTGTTCTCACCTGATTTGACTCAGAACATTGTCCCTAGGAATTATCATTCTTTGTTCACTGAAACTCTGCTTTCTGAGAAAGTTGAAAATTTATTGCCTGACTCTTCACGGGGCAGTTTTTATGAACGTGCAATACCACAAAAGTATTTCGTGTCCAGTTGCCTTTTAGTGATGAGAAAGTGGTGGTGGTGGTGGTGATGATGACGACTAACTCATTTAACGTCAACAACAAACATCTATTAAACGTCCATCTCCATAACCCGATGGTGGGTTTTGCTTCAGAATAAATTGGACATTAGTACTTAGAAAAAATATAAGATAATACTTTGCAGTTCCTGACTCTATTTGAAAAAAATTGGGAACTATTGTAACCTTAGGAAGTCTATTTCTCTTCCATATTTTGGTCAATATCTAACACAGAGTGTATATAGAGAACATGTAACCTATAAAACCACTATCTGCAGAAAAGAGGAATGTATCCTTACCTTGACAATTTTATGATATTTCTCCTTTCCCCTTCTAGAACCTCTACATAATTCCTTTGTCTTGGTTTAGGCCAAAGGTTGCCTACTAAAGGACTTATTCTTATATTAAAATCTTTCCTTTTTTGTATTTTTGTAATTTATGAGTGGTTTCTGAAATGGTCTTGCTTTATAGTGAATTTTGCTGAAGGAGATAGAGTTCTTAAAGGCACGAGTGTACTTCCTTGATATATAAATATGGCAAGCATTTCTATAAGCTGTATTCTTTGCTCCAGATATTCCCTCATCTGCCTTAAAAGTAATGATAAAGCTAAGAGAGGGTAAAGAGGTTATCAGGAAGTTAATACCTCAGTGTTCATTGAGAATTTTTTTTAAACTGGAGAGGAAATTAAAAGTCATTGGATTTTTATGAGTTACTGTATGCAAGAGACCAGCGGTCTTGGGCACTCATCACAGACCTCCATCAACCTTAATTAAAACTTGAAGTCATAAATATCTCTTACTATGACACGAAAAAACTAGTTTAAAGGATATATCATGGCTAAACATTTAGCAGGAAGATCCACTAATAGCCATCACGATATGCAGCATCTTTTCTCAGTCGAAAGCATCTGTAAACCCTGATGTAATTAAAGATTAACTGGAAGCAGAGACAATTCTAAGATGCTGCCAATGCAACGGACTTTGAATGAGTTTGAAGAGAAAAGTTATTATACACCCAGTAAAGTCATGGTACATCATCAGCCTCCACCACCAAAAGTAACAATTGCTAATTGGGAGACTTGGTGTGTTTTTTTTCCTATCAATAAGATATTTCAAATTTTCCATTCTATTTAAAATATACTGTCCCATCTCTTTGTACAAAAGAATAAAGGAAATGAACTCTCACCAGAAAGACTGCTTGAATGTTAAAGGTGCTTCTAGCTGCGCGTACGTGAAAAACAATTTTTGTCTTGTATAATTGTTGCTGGAAACTGTTTGCTGTTTAAATGTCAAGCTTCCTCCAGAAAACAACTGGCTGCCCTGTCCTGTACTTGAGTGATAAGATAATGAAAATGCTTTATTTCATTTACAGACAATGCTAATGAGGAAGAGTTGGAAAAGATCAAGTAAGGTAACACTTAGCATGTGATCTTTCAGCTTTTCTTGTTGAGAAGCACTATCAGCTGCTTTCCCAATCTCTCTCATGCCTCGTTAAACTATACCTCAGGATTTCATCACTCTTCAATTGTTTTTTTTTCCCCATAAACTTTAAGCAAACCATGTGATGCTTTTTAAGTAAATAGAAATCACACTGATCAATCACATCCAAATCATCCTCTTGCTAACCTCTGGTCACTTCTCAGCATCATTCGCAACATCTGGTTTCTGTTCTCTGTACCACAGGGTCTAGAAAATGCCTTTGCTCCAGATCAGGTATAAAATAATGGCACTAGGGTAGGGACAACTCCAGAGAGAAGGAAGATCCCTGTAATTTACTGTTTTTGTTCACTGAAAACTGAGTCTAAGATTTTCTAAACTCAAAAATCCCTTTATTGCTACATCTTTGGAGTGTATCATGAGAACAATTTTCCATCATTGCCTCTTCTCACTTCAAGAAATAAATAGCTCTTGGGAGTGAGAGGAGTTTATGGATCCTATACCTTACAAAGCTCTGGCTCTTCTTATAACTTGTGAAATATATGAGATATAAACTAAGCTTCTAATTTGTTCAGTGGTGGTACCACTCTTGGACACAAATAAATATCAAGATGAAACTGACTTTTGTATGACTACTCCTTGGAATAAATCAAAGAGATTTTGTTTGTGAAAATCTATTTTGCTCAAATTTCTATTTTTAAAAGTTGGTATTCCTTTTGAATAGTGATTCATTTTCTTAGACCCTGGAACATGACAATCTTTTTTCTTCCATTCTGATTGAATCATGCTATTACTTAAATTTTTCTTTGATTTTGTCACTTTCATTATTGTGAATTAAGAAAATATTTATCAAAATGATTTTTTAGTTATGGTAATGTCTTAATTGCTTTAACAAGTATTTCTTAATGTAAAAACTTTCTTCCCAGTTATTATAGAATTAATGACCAAAAGATAATTTGGATCATAAAAAGGTCAGGTCCACATTAAAAATCACCTTTATCATTTTAATAAAATGAAAAACATTTATTAAGGAAAATTGCTGAGTATTTCTGACTTACTGTTCACTATGTTTTCTACAGGCCAAAATAAAATTTCAACAATCTTAAAGAAATGTTTGCACTGTTTATATGTGTATTACACTTTTTTCTTTGTAATTGTACTTCAGAATTAGTGTTATATTAAAAGTTTATATGTTTAAAAACTCAGGTAATTTGGCTTTCTTCATTCTGTGTCTATCTTATACTATATCTATGTAAAAACATTGTAATCCATTAATATGTAACAATATCTCTCTTGCAGTTGTAGTTAACACGTAATGCTAGAGCAGGATATTATATAGTTTTTAGTATTAATTAGTGGGAATAATCCATTTTATTGTAAGGTAAAAGAACAAACATAAAGATTCTTCTTTAAATAGTTCATTTAATTTATGTTTAAATTTAATTTTAAGGATCAATTAAGTCAACATAAATCCATGTCTTTTCCTTTGATCTACAAAAATAGTAAATAAACATCTACTCTTTACTATTTTTGTATCTAAACTTCTTAGAGTTTTTAATTACTAATAATCCAATTGTACATTCAAACTGGTAAATTTTCTAGCTGGCCGTTGATGACACAGAATTCCCTGTGTCTAACTGCACTCATTGGGAGATTATTTTTAGTGTACATGGTAATATGGCTTTTGGGTTTTTAGCCTAAGGGATTTTCAGTTTTATAAAGTTTAATGGAGATATTGAATGACGTGTAGAAGAAAATCATTTGGTTTTTTTTTTTCCATTGAGAACATACTGAATACCTGATAATTCATTCAGTTTGTCAGTGTCCCCGAAAACATGTGCCATATTCATCCATATTAGTGTTACAAGAGCAGAGTGTTAAATTCAAAATCCAGGGAAAGTTTGAAATTTCAATTACCACCTAGTCCGCCATCCTTCACATGCAATGAGACTGCTCCCCCAATTCTTTCCTCCAGGGATTGAAGGAGGGAGGACAATGTTCAAGTAAATTGTGCTTCCTGAGAAACTAAGGGATAAATGACTGTACCGTGTAGTTGCGTGTGTTACTGTGTTACTGTGTTGTGGAAATGCATCCCTTTTCTAATGATTTCAGCCTTCCCCTTAAAGATTCTTGTGTGAGTAAAGATTTTTCCTCTTTTATTTTTGGAAAGAGAATATAATTTATTTGCATGACACTTAAATACAAGTATTTTACATTTGATAGAACTATGCTCAAAGTCAAAGGTGAAGTTTTCATATAAATAGGTCATTTTCTTCTTTGGAATCTTGGTTTCTGGGAATGAGGTCTGCTTTTTTATAGCAGGGCTTCGGTATGCTGCCTGTCTTTGAGCACCCATGGTGAAGGTGAGATCTGAGAATTATACACTTTGTGGCAAAGACTTCAGTAGAGTCAGATAGTGTTGTTAGATATTCTCTCCAGTATGGAGTTTTTCTCTGCTTGTTTTTTTCAGAAGTGATATAACCATGGAGCGGGGAAGTGCATTATTGATATTGTTAGCTTTTTAATATGCACATCTCCCCTGTATACAATTTCATCAGCTCATGGAATTTTCCATTACTTAAATACCTGCTTTTCATTTTCATTGTCTTGCCAATAGAAGATTTTTTCTGCTATGGAAATCTAATCTGTGGCAATCACATAATGTGGGGTTGTATTTACTAATGAAAACAAGAGAGGTGAAGAGCCGACTTGAGGAGTAATTGCTGTTCAGGACAGACTTAGATATTATTTGGAGTAAATGTGTTACCACCTAATAATGAGTGGGAAAAAAATACACCTAAACTTACCCCTGAAAAGTAGAATGTATAAAGTACATGCTATATTTAAATGGTGTGTTAGCCAGTAAATAATTATAAATTCTGTAGTGTTTCCTCTTTTGGGGATAGTAGCATCCTTTAAAACATTCATTCTGGTTTTCCACAAGCACACTTTCCATTGTGCACATTTCTAATTCTGCCCCCACTCAGCTGTTGTAGAAAAATGTTATTTTAAGAAGAAGGGGATCGATGTCTCCATAAACTTGGGCAACTGGATAATTATCCTGGTCAAAGTATTATACTTAGGTGACAGAATGCATTTTGGCAGAGAAATGATGATGCTTTGAGTTATTGTAATATTTTATTCTTTAGAAGAAGCTTATCATTGATAATTTATTATAAGGCTAAATTATTCAACAAGAAAGTTTCATGAGCTTAGAAGAGAAGGTGTATATGAATTTTGTGAATAAATTCTGTGGGGGGTCAAACAAAAACTGGAAAATAAATAATGAAATAATTGCCTCTATCAGATGGCAAGCAAATGATTTTGTACTACATTGTGTGTGTTTTAACATAGAAGAATGAGTTTATCAGTGGGTATGATAATAAACTTATGTGCTTTCAATAAATCACTTTAATTCTTTGAGAAGTAACCATTGTGATAATATAAAGACATACACATTGCAATTTCTATTCTCAACAATAACAGTTGAAAATTGTTTTAAAGAGAGTTCATCCTTTGAATAATATAATATGACTATGTGATGACATCTCATTAGCATATCTTCTGTTACTTGATGGCTTATTTTTTTTTAGTTATATATCTTTTTTATAAAGATTTTATTTTAATCACTTAGTATAATTTTAATGAACTATAAAACACTTTATTCACTGGTTGAATGAGGCAATTTATAATAAGACTTTTGGCAAGGATATTGTTAATTTAAACTAGAGAACACTCTCAACACTGTAAGTCTGCAGGGCATAGTTAAACCTGACACCTTGGATGACACATTAAAAATGCATCAGTGAAAACCTCTAAGTGCTTTAATTTAAGAAACGGTAGAGAAACAGATTAACACATTTTTAAGTGTCTCACACAGTCAGACATAGTGGGGGAAAAATGTCATTATTTAACAATTATCATGTCCTTTCTACAAAGACCTCACATCCTGATAATACATAGATGATGATCTTTAAAAAATTGCAAAAAATGAAAACCTTATTGGTCATTGACTTTCTCAACTGTGAATGACCAAAATGGCTTTTCTTTGATGTCTCATTTCAAATGATTATGCCTATGTATTTGAAAAAATTAGTTGCTGACGTGTTTTTGAAGGAAATATAAAATTCTTCTAAAAATTCTTACTATTAATTTTGTCCTCCCAAATTTCTGTTATTCGGAAATGCTATAAAGTCAACCTCATAATTAAGGCTTCTAAGAGTCCACGATGCTGCAATAAACAAAGGGCTAATAGCATGAGCATTTGCATTCTAAAGGACTGTATTTTTACCTCAATTAATTACACTCCTAAAATTTGTAGTAAGTTTATTTAAAATAGAGATAGCTTAATGTCAGTAAATATTTGATTATTCCCCTCAAAATACATGGAGCCATAATTAAATTTTATATTGGGATGATTTTTTTCTTGCTGTTTTGACAGGGTTTTCCCATAGGTATAAGAGATCATACATTTTTATGTATTGTAATTCATAACTACAGGGATTTCTGTAACAATGGCATTACATTTATTTGACCACTCATGTTGAATTTTTAAAATGTTGTGGGTCCTTTAGGGAGAGAATCTGGATGAGTTGGCACAAAGTGAAAGGACAAAATGTAATCTCAAGCAGAAGATAGATTCCATAATGCCTGCGTGCTAGCTCTAAGATGTTTAATTTGGGGTCATAGACTGGCCTTCACATTGCTAATGTGTGCTACCAAGTCAGCTGATGGTTTCCCAAGACCCTTTCTGGGCTGATCAAAGGGAAGGGAACTAATGTAACTTGACTCCAGGATGATGGAGCTAAGGGTTCATTCACAGATTACATGGCCTTTTAATTCAAAGGTATATATGTATATACATATAATGTATATCAGATATATTTAACATATATATGTATATATGTTAGATATACATATATATACACATATGTATGTATGTGTATATATATATATATGTTAAATTAAGTGTGACCGGGAGGAGATTTATTGGTTTTAAAGCCCCCTAAATGTTTACGATGAAATTTAATCATAATTGTGTAAGGACTGGCTCTCAAGCCCTGGTTGACAGCAATATATACACACATATGCATGTATTTATATATACATATCTACAAACATACACACACATATGAAACACTTAAGGTAAAATTTCTAAAAAAAATAAAAGACAAAGCAAGGCCAGGCTTCAGCCTGGTGGGTCCTCTGGGGAGCTGACCTTGTCTCTCTCCCTTCAACAATATTTGAAAGGACAGTGGGAGCTGCAGGGGGATTATATTTATGTTTAATGCATATAAATGATATGAACATCTATTTGAGGAACCAGAAAATTGTGTTTCAGTGTGCAGTTCTACTTACTTCACATCCCTGTTTTCAATGACACATTGATAGGCTTAGTCAACTTGACGGAGGCATCCAAGAGCCACAGCTTTGATAACTAGATTGCAGTCTGACCAGGAAAGTCTATGAAAATTATTTACTTATGAATTTATTCATTTTTTTACCTCTTAAATGCCCAAAGAGGTATTCATAAAAGGAAGTTATGCACCTATAAAAACATGCTGTGTAATAATACTGCTACCTGGCTTGACTTTGACATTGGAATCTCAGGCTTCACAATTTCCAGTCTATTGTGAATGTCTTGAGTGTCATAGAATTGCTGAATTAAAATAACACGCAATGGGCTTAAAGGCCTGTACATATTAAGGCTAACAAAAGATACCACTTTCAATAAAAGTTCAGTGGCTATCCTTGTTTGTCTGATGGCAAAGACAGTGAAGATTTCTGCGATTTATTTTACATAGAAGGGTGAAAAATAGCATCATATTCATTTGTTATGGGAAAAAATGAACTGTCCTTTAGTTTTATTTCTCTGAGAAAAAGAATACATGTTCTAGATTTTTTAATTTAAAATCTCCTTAACTCTTAGATTGACAGAAGGATTTTTGATCTTTGAGGAGAAATTTTCGTAGTCTGTGTTGGTTTTTTCGAGGCAAAAAATAGATTTAAAAACAATATTACCAATGGATCTTGCTACTTAATAAATTCAAAACCTCAGCAGAAATAGTTCAACAATTCATCATTCAGAATAACTTCAGTTATTTTCCTTCATCAACTTGATACCTCTGGCTTTCGTTCTGTTTCCATTTATTGTTACTTTATAATTTTAGCACTTTTAAAATGGCACTTTCCCTCACTTGCCAACCTCTTGTCTTGATGGAGACTGAAGTGTAACTAAATATCTATAATTATAATTTAGGACAAGTCTTCCCTGGGATTCTTGAAGAGTTTATTCTGCTTTTCTTGCCCTCCATATTAAAATCACCACTTTTGTTTAGAACTCATTATCGTAATTCCAGGTGTTTCATTATTATTGTTTTCTGTTATTGTTATTATTAGAAACTCTAGGGAAAAGAAGGCCTTGGCTAGTTTGCTGTGAATTTTATATTTATCAGAGCTATAAATGGCAAAAGGGTCCACAGGAAAATTAACTTGTTTCATTTGAAATAAAGACCTAAATTTACATGACAATGTGGGTTGTAAAATGAAATCTAAATTTTAGTTAATAATGACAGTAGTAGTTAAACATGGCATGAAAAGCGCAGCCTGGGGACTTCAGTGGATCCAAATGTGACTGGTATTTTTGTTTCTCAAATTTTAACAGAGAAATGTAAATTCTAAATCTTGATAATTAAAATCTCCCCTCCCCGCCGCCAATTCATCAATCTCTTTTTGCTCTTTGCATACTAATCACATAGTTAGATCATTGCCCTCGGTGTTCATCTGAGGAAGAACGGAGAGTATGGAGTTGGTGCAATTTCAGTATTAGATCACCTTAGACCACCTAAACTTTAAATGAAGTAACAATATTTTAAAATGCTAAATGGTTGTCTTAGTTGTTGTAACTGTCAAGTCTAGAGCCAAGACTTTCACATTGATTTAACACGTTTTGCAATTGAGAAGCATCGAGAAAAAACTCAATGTTAGCTAAATAACTTGTGTTATTGACTCTGGGGAAATTATTTGTGTAAGGAACTTCGAGAAATAATTTCTTTCATATGATACTTTAAAATTTATCCAATTTTGCTAAGCATGCTGCTTAATTAAAAGAGAACTGGGAATCAAGGTAAGAAGAGAATTGGCAGTAGAATAGGAAAAGCTGCATCTTTTCCAAAAGCTAGAATAAGGTTTCTTTGAGTTAAACAGTAGCATAGCATCAAAAAAACTGCAATCATTCCATCTAAGGTTTGTGCCCTCACGTCCAAATGTAAGTGTATTTTTTAGAATTTTCTTTTCAGAAACTGATACAACAGTGTGCTAAGTGTGGCAGATGAGAACCATACCTGTAAGGGTAAATGAATTATAACTCTGTAGTGATGGTAAAACCGTGTCTTAAACTCAAGACTTTTTCCCAATGACCCTGAGATTAGTATGCTACCTGACCGAACCGTATACAAATAACTTAGGAAAATGTAATTAGTTTCATTAAGAAATAGATTTCATGGAAAAAGCACAGGTAGATTGCATAGATGATCTCTGATATAATTCTAGCTAAACTTAAATTACTCAAATTGCTGCACACCCTAAAGTACTTTAGTTCGTTATTATTTTCTGATACGATTTTTGGAAGGATCACTTTGAACGAAATATATATCCTTAAGCAAATGAAATTCCATGTGACTGACAGTCAATCAAATATTTATTGAGCACCTACCATGCATAATTAGGTATCATGCGAGGTGCTGGACCACTACCATCTTAGTTGCTAACACAAAATCATGGAATAATCAAATAAATTACAAAACGGCTTCCTCTACATCACAGTGTCAAAGGCTGATGCTTTCCCATAACTGTCATCAGTTTCCCATAATATTACCGTAACTGACACCCAGAAACAGGATGCAAAACCTGAAAGTTTAAAGGAGGCATGTAATTTAAATGTTCTCTTTAAAAGTGAGTAACTGTGCTTTTGATTTCCTAAAGGCAAATTGGTTTCACGTTATAAAAGTCTGAGGATTAAGTAATAAAATGTCCAATATGAATCCACTGCTTTGTTTCCAACTAAATAGGCACCTTTTCTTAGTATTCGTTTATTTTTAAAATTATTTTGGGGGGAGCTTCAGTTAACTAAGTAATTTACATCTTATATATTACATGTTATATCATAAAACTAGGAAGTTTTTAGTAAGGAATTAAGCCAAATTTGACTAGGTATATGTTTATAAATAAGATTTCTGTTATCATTCTTTAAAAATGCTCTGAAGATCTGTGGTATTAAATTTTTTTGTTAAAAGGAATGGATATTATCTGGTTTATTTCAGAATTTTAAAATATGTTTAAACAGTTCTACTTTTTAAAATAAAATGTTAGACTAAGATATATTAATCAACAGCTAATAAAGAGGTAAGTATATTCTTTTAAAATTACAGAAATAATCCTCTCTAAACTTTACTACCATTGTATCAGATATGAATAAGACAAACTTTAATTGAAATAAAAAAACTTTATTCAAAAGAAGAAAAAACTTACAGTTTATAAACATCCAAAGTGTCTTTAGCATATATAATTTTAGGGTTTTCACTTGTCTTAATTTTGCTGAGCCAATCAAATATTCTCAAAACACCTCAAAATTTAGCTAAATATTTGTTTATTTTTAGGAACTCTCAGAAAACGAAGTGGTTGGATCTTATTTCTCTGTGAAGTCTTTCTTTTGGAGGGTAATGTCTAAATCCTATATATTAATGCTCCTGACTTTTGGTTCTGAACAGTTAATTTGAGAGTTAAATGTGAATTAAGAAATTCCCTTTTTAAAATGGGTTCTCAGAGAGATGTATTCATTTGTTTTCTTTATTAACTCTTATTCTAAGTCATTTAGGTGACTCATTCTTCATTTGTAAAAACTAAGAACTTCAAATATTTAACATATTGCTTTGAAGTCAGTTCCTTGTGGGCCCAAATTTATCCCAGATTCTTAACAATTAGAGGCCCACAGATCATTCAGGAATATGATGGCACTGTCTAGAGGGCCCATAAAGTTTCTTTTTCCCTTCTTGTAAAATCTGTTCCATCTATCTGGGAAAAATTTACTTCTATTATGGTGATCTTGTACTATATACATACTAGATAGTGTTTTTTCTTTGGAAAAAATATCCTATGAATTAGAAAACAGCAACTCTGCTTTTGCTTTGAATAAAAAAAAAAAAAAAGAAAATTCCACAGAGAACTTGTTTTCAATGCCATTGCAATTTAATGTTATTTACGCTTTCATGACTTAAACATAATGAGTTCTGTCATCCTTTTCCTCTGCTTTAATTCTGCATTGTGCAAGGCGTGATTTATGCCTTTTTGCTAATGATTTATGCATTTTTGCTAATGCACTCACTGCTTTGCCTTCAAAAGTTTCCCTCTTTCTTTGAATGTTCACACTTGGCACGTGATTACCTAGCAATAGATACTGCAATGAAAATGCTACACTCATAGAACTTTGCCAGTTTCTTTTCTTGTCTCTTAAACTGCTCATGACTGAAAACTACATTTCTCCTTTTAGAATTTTAAGATTTGTTGCAGTGTCTCATAAGCAGACTGGCAGGTACTAGATTAAGTCATGCATCGACTTGACCAGTGAGCAAGTAAACCCACATCTCTTTATCTTCTGCCTCCTCCACACACATTTTTTTTTTTTTTTGCAGTCTTGTATTTGTGTGAGCTCATTTTAATTATTATAGCCTCTTCATTTCCTTTCAGTCTACTGATGGCTGCCTTCACTGATGTTATTCTGTATCGTTGGTAAAATAATAATATTTCCTCTTATATGTTCATGCATTATCCATGAACACACAGAGTGACTGCTTTAGAATTGTCCCATTACTTTAAATGGAAAATGGCTTTTGGGAAAATTTTTTTCTCTGTTTTCTTAAGACCCACAATTACTGTGAATTCATATGCCACCAAAGCAGAATTCAGGGGTGTTCTGTGTTGTGTTTGTTCTGCATGCAGCAAATATGCAGCAAATATGCAGCATGATCATTTTGAAGACTTGCCACCAGGACCAACTCCATAAACACTACTTTTCAAGGGTTTTCCTTTCAAATGATTTTTTTCAGCATCTTCTTTTCACTTTCTACTTCCAAATTAGTCTTCCACTTATCAGTACTTCCCATTTGGTTGTATCCATCCTTAAATATTCTTTATTAACCTTTCTCAATCTCTTAAACTGTCTTATTTTATTTATTTTTGTTTGTTTGTTTGCGGTACGCGGGCCTCTCACTGTTGTGGCCTCTCCCGTTGCGGAGCACAGGCTCTGGACGCGCAGGCTCAGCAGCCATGGCTCACGGGCCCAGCCGCCCCGTGGCATGTGGGATCTTCCCGGACCGGGGCATGAACCCGTGTCCCCTGCATCGGCAGGTGGACTCTCAACCACTGTGCCACCAGGGAAGCCCAACTGTTTTATTTTAGAATATCAAATATGCACATTTAAAAGATAGCTTTTTTTTGTATCTGAAGCACAGTGATCTATTGTCTTTCTTCTGAGCATATATTGAGTGACAAACAAATGGAGCCATAAAAGCAGAACCTTTCGGGGTCATTTATTTTACCAATGAGGAAACTAAGGCCCAGAGAAGTGATGCCATTGCCCTGGAGTACCTAAATGGTATGATCAGGGCCAGTATTTCTCTTTCTGAATGTCATAGAAATAAATGTTTTGGTGAAGACTTAAAGCACTCGAGTTCCTTTTGGGGTTGATGAATAGAGATGCGATATATAAGTAGAGCTGCCCCTTAGTTAGTCTTCATTGGCGGCCTTTCAAATTCTTACTGCGTTATGTGACCCTCTCCTCTGCAGCTCCTTAAGCCACCAATGAGTAGATATGTTTCAGGGCTGTGATGTTGCTGTATTTTAGGTTCCATTTTACAAAATCAGAAAATCAGTGACCAAGTCTGCTTTAGATCAGTGTGATCTTTCGTATTCACAGTCAAAGGTCACTCTGATAACCAGCCTCATTGACCTTTGCCCCAGCAATGTTTGTTTTCTGATGAACTTTTAGAGGAGATGTATATGAAAAGAGGTTTCCCACAACATTTTCAGATATGCAGACAACCTAACAGCTCAGATAAAATCTTACATGAAGAGAGTATGTGTGCTTCGTGAATTAAACAGAATGTGACTTGAAAGAAAGATTTAACAGCTTATTTATAAGGATTAATACATGTGTCCAGGAGACAGTACCTGAGTTACACCGAGTGAAACTAAACCTGGTGAGAACTTGCTCAACGAATGTCAGTGCTACTTGCTCTATCTTGATTTTCTTGAGAGCAGAATAATGGAAAGAAAAGTGATAAAGGGATATTCTAATTTTTCCAAAAGCATGCCATTTATAATTTATCAAAACATGGTATCTTAGGACACAAAACATTAAGCAGTGGTTATGGCAATTATCGTGTTTCTCATGAGAGTAATAAAAATATGTGAAGCCAATTGGATTACTCTAAGTCAGAATTTCATTAAAGACTTTTAACTTCCCATTAAAGGATGGTAATTCAGTGCAGTTCTTTCAAATATTTAGTACATTTAAGTTCCTTCTCAGTTATCTCCATTGACTAGACATTTAGATTCTGATGACTGAGAGCTAATTGAACAATCCATCTTATGAGAGCGTTGTAGTGAATTAAAGAGAGATTTGAATATTGTTTAAATGGAGAAGGCTGGGCTATGCCAAGATACCTCATACAAAAAAAATGGAGAATGGATCGTAATATGAAATGGGTGAAAAGGAGTGCATAGAATACAGAACAATCCAGAGTTATGTGAGAGCACTACCTTGTGGTAGGATCAGACAGAAGTATGGTTAAAGGAAGACCCTGCAGACCAAGGAGAAGAGATATTGCCTTTGCAAAACAAGAATGTGATCCTTTGCGGAAGTGCTTATATTCTGAACAACTCAACTGTATATGACATATACCCAAGAAAAGTTCAGGTATTATTTCTATCAATAGGTGTGAAAGTAAGACCCTCAGGAAAAAAAATTAACTTTTAATTTAAAGTCTCGAAAAATGTCTCTGTATGTCAAACACAGGACTCATTATTTCTTTACCATACCATTGGTAGAAACCTATAGATTACTTCAGCAAACCAACAAGGTTACAAGTTATATGGTGACTTTCTATTAGTATATATTTTGAGCAAATATAGTAAAAGCTTAAGAGCATTTGTTTGGCCACAGTTAAGTTTAGAGAGGGTAGTTAGAACATCTGAAGTAAACATAAATACCTTCCTGACAACGTAAATTATATCAAGAAGCAGTAGAAATAGGAAAGAAGGTTTACAGATAAAAACCTGGAGAATTTCTCTAAGGATTATAGTGCCAGTGAATCACCTTCTAAGAAAAAAGGGGATCGAAGCTTTATTATTAGATGAGACACTTGAAACTAGGCTGGACAAAGCACTGGGAGGGTTTTCTGTAAAGGCAATCCTGCTTTGAGCGGATGGATGGACTGTAGAACAAATCTACTTGTTGGACTTATCATCCAGGTGCAATTCACTGGAATAAACTCAGCAGGCAAAGGGAAAGATAGAACACGCCTGTGCCTGGGATTGAGCTAATAATTGCTCCACGCTCCAAGCTTTGCAGCACAAAACAGTCATTCCAGGCTGTCATTATCTCTTCTTTGTAGTGCCTGTGGATCATTTGATTAAATAAAAGCATGTGCACCTCTGTGCTGAAGATAGAGGAAAGGGCTGCGTCCACACACAGCCATTGTAAAGACACAAGCAATGTCTTTCACTCCAGTTTCATAGTGTCTAGGTCTCATTTGGAAGGATTAGGTTGTACACAGTTTAAAAAAAAAAAAAAAAAACCCAAGATAACAAAAGCCAAGGATTATTTGCACACAACAGGGAGAAGATTGGCATGACTGAGTGTTCCTTTAGCCACCGGTAAGTCTAAACAGACTCTTTTGGTTTTGTTCTCTGTTTTAATCAGGATCTAGAATAATAGGAATTTATCATTAGTGATCCAGTTTTTAAGGAATGCAATTAGTAGACTTTATTAATGAGAACTGGAACATAGAAGTGTTCTTAATTTGTATGAAAGATTCTACAACTTCACCACCTTTTTAATGAGACTACAGTTTGTTATAGAGTACAGTTAGCTCTCATATGTTTTGCTTAACAATATATGCTAGAGTTACTACCACTCGAAAACTTTTTCTTCCTTTAAGCCCTTGATTAGCCTTTCTTAGTAATCTATACCCAGGGATATATTTCATCTAAACATAAGTCAGAGTATTTCAACAAATCCTGTACAAATTAAACGCATTTGGGGGATTGAACTTCGTAGGCTCTGTCCACAAATTGAGATGTAGTGGGGAAAATCGTCAGTTAGTTATCAGCAATTGCAGATTCAAATCTCAGACTTGCCAGTCTCTAGCCATTTGGCGTTAAGTAGGGTATTTATCTTCTCTGTGCCTCAGTTTCTGTACCTTAAAAACACTTGTCATGAAAAACACTGGATTATGAAAACTCCAGCACATAATAGCTGCTCAATACATGTTTACTTCTTTGTGCGATCTAACCCATCTTTCAGACTGGCCTAATTCAGTCCTCCTTGTTGATATTAGTAAAGCTGATGACTCTCATCATAATTCTGTTGTTTGGAAACTTTGTCTAGCTGCTCTAGAAGTCATTTAATACAGACCTCTAGCTCCACCATGATAATTTCCTTCCACTGTTTCCTGTTCATCTGTATCTTTTTTATCCATCTCTTGCTGCTCTTGGTCTTAATAAGTGAAGGGAACTTAGGGTTATTTTTTTAGTAGCAAAGGCAACAAAGATAAGTATTGTGTGGGGCAAAATTTCTCTGTTACTTTAGAAATATCTCTTTAAAAGTTACAAAAGATTCACATGTGGGATGCAGTTAACATGATTATAGTTATTGCCTGTCCATGCAACATTTATTCTGGAGCCTTATCACTTTTTTGACATTGGAAGCAGTCTCCAAAAATTTTGGAGCAACAGACTTGAGAAAGTGATTCTTTCCATGATTTCTCTTGCTCTGTTTTCTTTTCTCTGCTACACCTACTAATAAAACCCTGAAACCACTCAAACCGGATCCATCACCATATAATCTCTGTACTTTATTTTCTTGACCACTGCAGCATTATGTTACTAAAGAAGGGGCTGGAAACTATCGTGGCATTGGCATTTGTCTTCATTGTGCTAGGAGACATTTTCTGACAGTGACTTGAGAGGCAAATACACATTTTTTTCAAATAATACTTTTTAAAGAGTGATGCTAAACTCTGATTGACATGAGGTGTTGATAGTTGCCCAAAGATTTCCCATACGGCTCTGATCATTCATTTCCATCCAGACGTGCGGCAGGACTGCTTTTCCTGTCCTGGGCTTCTGCAGAGCAGAGCTTCAGAATGCTCATTACCAAAATGCACAAGTAAGTTCAACCAGTTTGTTTATGTTTTCTGAGCTTACATGAGCTGTGAACTCTCATGGCTGACTTACTCTTCTGAAAACCATTCCGTATCCTAACATCTTTTATGTATATGAAAAGGGATTGAAGTCTTGAATTCGTTTTCAAGGAATAATGTACATAAACTAATATTCTGTTTAAAATGCCAGCTCACTAATTCTAAAATCTTACTAAAGATGCATGTCTGTGACTAATTACCTGAGACTTTGAAATTTGTATTATTACCTGGTATCTTGATATTCTTTATTAAATCTGAACTTGGACGAATATTCCTTATGAGAGTGGATCTCAAACTTCAGTGTGCACGAGAACCACATGGCGCACATGTTGGAGAAACACGTGCAGCTCTGCCCACAAGAACTGAATCATATCCTGGAGGATCAGGCCTGGCGATTTCAACAAATTGCCCATTAAAACTGGGGAATTACTGCTTTAAAAGTTCAAAGAGTACTTCTTCCTTTTTGGAGTTGGCTCTTTGCTTCGAAGCTGGGTTGCTTTTCCTTTTTATTCTTCCCTTCTTTTTTCTTTCCCTCCTATTTCAACAAGGACATAGTTGAAAACATTACCTTAGATGACTAAGTACCAGCTGTAATATGTTAATTTTATTGAGGGATTTCTTGGATGTATTTAACACTCCTTGCCCTTTTGGTGCTCAATAAGTAATTTTTGGTTGACCGATTATCAATTATTCAGTTAATTATTTAGATACATCCTATTAGAAAAATCATTAACAAAGGAAATAATAAATTAAACCACATAATTTTTCAATGGCCTCCTATTTCTCTCTTTAAATGTTCCAAATATCCAAACCAATGTGCTTTCCTCATCAGTAAATTAGGAAGCAGAACTAAAGAAGGACTTTAATTAGCATATATAGTATCCATGACAGAGAGTGGATGATGTCTACAATTATAGTAATTAATACTAGTTATTAGAACATAGGAGAAGACCAGTGTGCATGTACCTTAGAACTTTTAAAGCAGGGGCAGGGGCGGGGGTGGTCTCACACTTGAGTGCGCATCAGAACCCCTTCCCGGGAAGGCTGGTTAAACCAGAGCAGTGGGCCCTGCATCCAGAGCTGATGATTCCGTTGGTCTGGGATGGGGCTAAAGAATCTGAATTTCTAACAAGTTCCTGGGTGACACTGATGCCACTGCTCTGTGGACCATACTTGGAGAACTTTGCTATACAGAGGAAGGAAACTTTAACCAGAACACCAAGTTACTCAGAAGCTGTGTTGGGGAGCATTAACACTAGTGCTTTTCAAAGTTTGTTTGTTTTAGTTGTGGAATTCTACTTGTTCCCCAATGAGTTCCCCAAAACTTTGATTTAAAAACTAAGTTTAGTATTAGCTATCTTAAGTGGATTAAATCTTCTCTGTTTGTGGAATATACTTTTTTTCCATTCAGACCCTCAACAACCCCCCCTGACCACCCCCCCTCACACAGAGCAGTGCTCTTAGTACATGGGGGCCTGGTGTACTGTCTGGAACCGTAGGTAAGAAAACTGAGGCCCAGAGAGAGAGCAATGTGCCCAAGTCACATAGTCAGAAATTGCTAGAAAGATGCAAGTAGACATTTATGCTAAGCCCTTGTCTTTTCTCCTGTTGGTAGCCTAAGTTTTATATCTTCCCCCTTTACCTTATAATTTTATTTCAAGTTCCTATTCTTCACACTCAAACTAAATATTTATCTGTTTCATGACTATGTAGCTGGTCAAATCACAGCTGAATTAAGAAGTCTCTTTTTAGAAGAGTACCATTTTAACAAAAATAAATTGAAAAACAATCACTCTAAAAAATGATATTTGGTTAGTATGTTTTTAGAACCCAACCTTTATTTTCCTTTTAGCCTTTTATACAGGTCACCTTAATTTCCACAATCACTAGCCCTGTTTTTGTTAAGAAATATTCTCCCCTCCTCCACCCCCACCCCTCAGCTTCCCAAGTCGTTTTGGGAATGTTCCTCCAGGTTATAGAAAAGCATTTGGTAACAACTTAGTGGCACTAGGTAAAGCCTCCATTAAGTTCATTCTGTTTCTGTGAAAGCATGAAGGATCCCATGGAAAGCATTCCTTCTCATCTTAAAAGTAAAATTCTTGTTCTCCTGTGAAAAATGGGAGGAGGAGAGAGCACGAAAGGGTTTCAGACATGGTACCATTCAAGAACCTAACTCAGCATTGCTAACCGAAGTTGCTGTGTAACCTAGATTGTACCCAACTGTTATTTGATGAGTGCAGTGTCTGACTTGTGCTGCTAGAGTGTGTAGGAAATGTCATTAAGTATATCCATCTGCAAGCTGGAATGTTGTAAGTATGAATACATGTGCTCATATGACAGAGAAGTAGAAGGTGATGCCATGTATTAGCCGCATAGGAAAATGTAGACCGAATGTCATTTCAAATATAAGCGACTCACCTAACTGAAGAGTACCCTTTAGCAACATTGTACTTAAATCATGACCACTTTGAAACCTCGGGGAGAGTCTCTGCCCTAAAGACCAATATTGGAAGAAGCTCAGGAATAAAGGTCAGAAATACTGGGTTCTGGTCCCATATCCATCATTTATTAGCCCAGCCACTTGGAGCCTCAAATTCCTCATCGGTAAAATGGAAATAGCAGAACTTGCCTTCCTACTTCATAGGGTTTTAGTGGAAACCAAATTATGTAATGTATATATAGGCACTTCCAAAGTCTAAAGCTCTATATAAATGGGTAGTTTTTAACTCCTTAGTCTTCGCTAAGATAATTATTTCTTCTTACTTGCCAAAAATTTGTTTTCCTTCTTTGCCACTCATACCCCTTAACAAAAGTTTCAGGTGCATAGTTGAAAACCTGATTCTCTAGAGTCTGCTGTTGTGGTCTCAAGAGCAGCAGTAGTCAGATAGATAGATAGGCACTGAAATCGATTGCTGTATTATATAAAATAAGTAGCATGAAATCTTAGAACCAAAAAAAAATACTTGAAAATTATTTGGTGCAATGAATTCTAAACAATTATTTTAATCTGAGAAATCCTTGGTTCAAACAAAATCAATGAGGAAACCCAATGTATTGATATAAAACAGATGGGAGCAGAGGGGCTTCACTGAAGTGGGGTATGGAGTCTTGCGGAAGTTACAGGTGCTGCATGTAACCTTGGCTTCTCTTCAGAACACAGGTGACACTGCTCTTGGGCTCACAGAGGTGAGGGATGTGTAGGCAAAGTCCTGCATTGATATTAATAAGGCAGAACCACCAAGAAGTGGTGTTTAAAATTTGCTGATCACCAAGGCATGGAAATATGCAATGTGATTTAGAAAGATTTCCATGGGCATGTTCAAATATTAAAAGTATTATCTTTTGAAGAATATAGTTTTCATTTTCCTAATAAGCATCCTGAAACGCATGACTTTTGATGATAAATAAAAAATGTCTATGCCATTATTATGGTATGGGGAAAAAGTAAGAATTCAAAGTGGGAGGGGGAGTTATACAAAATAGACTATCACTTTAGTGTGGAAGGAATTAGGCCAAAAGTAGAGCTAATCCATAATTTAGAAGTGGAGTACTCTGAGGTTGAGAGAAACATTGAATTTCTTCATGAAATCACTATAAGTGAAGAAAATGTGCTTGACAACATAAAAAAAACCCAGCAATTTTTATAATACTCCTTGGTTCTGAATCCAGATTGAAAAGCTCTTTAACATTTTAGCTACTTTCTCTGGCTTGTTTTATATGCTATTTAGTTCAAGAGATTATATGGCATTTTTAGGCTTGCTGATTTTTAAAAATTCTGAGTTTGTTCACTGGCTTGAGTACTGTGACTTAGAATTGGGCGATTAAAAGTTATTAAAGAAAATGTTCAAATACTAGAGAACTAAATCCAGAAACGTACCTGCCAATATAAATCACATATGTAATTTTAAAAATTTGTGATGCAAGTTTCAGGCATAAGCAAGCTATCTCGGGAGGGCATATTGACTTTTCTCTGTTCTGTGGTAACTTAAGTAGTTTTTTAGAGAGCTGAAACTCAGTTATCTCTTATTGTGGCAATAAAGAAGTTTTTTAATTGTCTGAATAGAACTTAAAACTAAGAACTAAAAACCGCCTGTAAAATCCACTTGTAACACGAAAAAAAATTTTCAGAAACTGTTACTGACAAATGCTAGATGTGTTTATTATGATTTTTCATAATAAAAACTTTGAAGCAGCAAAAACACTGTTACTAATTAAAAATTACATATCACAGTGTGGATGAGGCCTTTTACATTTATATTTATTTATACATATTTAGACAGGCATATTTGACACATATTCAAATATTCTGTGATATTCTTAAAATATCTACATGTAATTTTAAGAGTTGAAAAAGTAGACTTTATTTTGAACACACACCTCTCTTACACTACAACCTTAAATTTATGAGATAATAATTTCATATTTATCAATAATTGTATAATAGATAACTAATAATCTATTAATTGTTTTTATTTTTTTAAATTGTAACTGCCTATTTTTTATTTTTGAAAAACTATAACAGAGGAAAGGGTAATGCCAAATGTGGTATTTTGGTTTAAAACACAGTAATCTAATTCTGTTTTCCTTTGCCACAAGTTTCAGACCCAAAGTTTACGTCTGTCAGATGTACACAGAAAACCACATCTTTGGAGAGGAATAGTCAGCATCACATTGATTGAGGGGCGAGACCTCAAGGCAATGGATTCAAATGGGTTGAGTGACCCCTATGTGAAGTTCCGGCTTGGGCATCAGAAGTACAAGAGCAAGGTGACCTATCTCTTTTGTGTTCCCATCAGTGCTTGGAAGGCAGTGGTTGGTTAATAGCCATGCTCTGAGACATGAAAACACTAGACACTTTTTTAATGCTTTACAGAGCTACTTTTCAACATCATGTCAGGCAACAGTGCTAACAATTGTATTGCATTTCTTACTTTATGTACTATGTGACCTTTGGTAAACTATTTCTCTATGTCTCAGCTTCTTCACGTATCACACGGAATAATACTAGGAACTATCTCTTTTAAAAAAATTTTAAAAAAAGCCAGAGCAAACCTAAGTCAATGCCTGGCACATAAATTGCTCAAAGAATGTTGGCTACTATTATTACTGCATCTAGTACAGTACAGGTACTACAAATAGCACTATTTGACATGTATGAAAAATCTTTGTGCATTACTCTGAACCATTTTTTCAAACTGAGTTGCACCAATGCAGAGTGCAAGGTTTTAAAAATTTACTTAGAAAACAGAGGGCCAAGGTCCTGCTGCCACTACAGCAGTGTGCCATGGCACAAGTTACTTTGCCTCTCCATACCCCCATTTCCCTATCTGTGAGAATGAGAATTAAAATAATGCCTGCCTAATAAAGTTATTGAGAAGATTGAATACTATGTGTCATGCATGTAAAGGGTTTAGAATATTGCTTTGCCCATAATAAATATTCAATAAACGGTAGTAGCAGAAGGAAGAGGAAGAGTAGCAGCAGTAGTAAGTACATTATATAATAGCACTTGTATTATTAGTAATAACGTATTATATTAAATATTCATATCACTATCATATTATTAACAGAAATAATAATTAGTAAAGTTCATAGTAGTCATGGTTATATCGTGATAGTTACATTTATCTGTGTTATATAGTGATAGTTACATTTATCTGTGTTACATATATAGTGATAGTTACATTTATCTATAGTGATAGTTACATTTATCTGCCTCTTTTTTTTTTTTTTTGCGGTACGCGGGCCCCTCACTGCTGTGGCCTCTCCCGTTGCGGAGCACAGGCTCCGGACGCGCGGGCTCAGCGGCCGTGGCTCACGGGCCTAGCCGCTCCGCGGCATGTGGGATCCTCCCGGACCGGGGCACGAACCCGTGTCCCCTGCATCGGCAGGCGGACTCTCAACCACTCCGCCACCAGGGAAGCCCAAATAAGCCTCTTTAATGGTCAGCTTCTATAGCTGGTATTCACTGACAGCTTGGGACAACTGATTACACCCATCTTGTATTAGAAATATCACAGAGGTGATTTCTTAGCAGGTTGATTGGTTACCTTCTTAAGTGCCCACATCGAAGGGGAAGGCATCACTTCTGACCTATAGGAAATCATATAGGGAAGACAATCCTAAAAAAGAAAACTGAAAGCTTAAGTTCTTTTTTGGCCAAATAAGTAAGACGGGCCACTCTCCAAAATACTGAAGGAGTTCATCTGAACCCAATTATGAGACATTTGAATTGTCATACCATCCATCCGGTGCTGTCTTTTTTTTTTCTGCCATGGGTTTAATAATAACATTTTAAAGAAACTACTGATCCCCAGAATAGGTACCTGTGACCGCTTCTATCTTGTCTTTTATCAATTAACATTATTTCCATGTTCTGGTAGGCTTAAAACATTACTTATTTTTATAGTTCTGCTCTTTAGGTATGAAATATGAAACCCAGCTATGGACATGTGTCTCTCTTTGCTCTCTCTTTCCATGATCTATTGCTGATTAATTTCAGATTATGAACTTTAAAAATTGTGATTCATTTGCGTTACCTTTGCACATAACATACTTCCTTGCTTTCAAAGTCTTTACATCTGAAGGTCTGTCTCTCATACATTAAAAAGAGAAAAGGCCGCTACATGCCCTCCTGCTAAAAAGAAAGAGTAGGGAAACAAATACGAATGTGGTCTAAGTGGTGAATGGAATTTTAAAACACATCAGTATGAGTCACTTGCTTCATTGATTCCACCAGGTGTCTTATCTGAATACTTGGAAGTTACAAAATTGCACGTCAGATAAGATATCTTTCTTATATGTGCAACGTGGAGATGATACACACACATATTCATATTAATTCACAAACATTTTTGGCATAGTGCTTTGGGGAAAGAGATCTGAAGCTCTAATAAAAGACTTGAGTTAGAGTCTCGCTACTAAATCCTAGTTACTGTAGGTGGGTCACTTAAACCTCAGGTCTCAGTTTCTGCATGTATAAAATTGGGATGATACATCAGTGCTATAATTTTAAGGTAAAAGTTTGCCTGACCACCCCAAAATTACTTTTTTTCCCTCTTTCTCCCACAGAACTTCATTGTCCGTTTTCTTCATTATTCAGCTCGCAATTCTTACGTGTGTGGGAAGTGAGGGAAAAAAACTCTGGGAATCCTCATCTTCCTTTATTATAAGATGACAGACTACGAGTTATATCTGTGTATTAACTGGTTATGTAAAATAAATGCTAGTATCTGAGTGAGCTATTTCACTTACAGACTCGTTGCCTTTTCTGTGTAGTTCATATCTGTTATCTGTTACTCAAAATAATGAGAGGGTGCCTGTTGGTTTTCAGGACACATTCTTTTGGGTTCTCGCATACAACATGTAGTAAAGATACTGAGATCTAATGACTTATTTCTGTCATTTCTAGAAGCTCACATGCTTTTCTAGATAGTACATAAAGTTTGATTTATGTCTCAAGTTAAATTTTTTAAGACTGATATTGAGGAGACAGTAATGACTTTTTGGTTTTCCAGATTATGCCAAAAACTTTGAATCCTCAGTGGAGAGAACAATTTGATTTTCATCTCTATGAAGAAAGAGGCGGAATCATTGATATCACTGCATGGGACAAAGACGCTGGGAAAAGGGATGACTTTATTGGCAGGTTTGTGCAATTTGGTATTTTTGGATCACCCTAGACAGGATGAGCTTTGTTGTAAGTCTGGTATTATAATTGATCTTTACTGTTTTGAAGCAAGGGATCTTATCATGGTAAGGCAATTCTTGGGTGAACTGAAAAATAGATTTGAAGACTGACCAGTAGGTGGCAGTTTTGACCGCTTGATGGACAGGCTATCTGAATTTGATATCCAGAAATTTTCTCCAGATGTCAGGAACATTGTGCATAAAAGTTACGGGAGTTGAGAAAGAGGAATCTCATTTGATATAAGATACTTAAAAGGAACAAAGAACATATTCATAGTCTGCAAAGTGATCTGAGATAATATTACTTTTCATAAAGCATATTGTGACCGCAAAATGCATTGTTTCATACAACTCCCTGCAAGGTAGAGAATCTTGATAATCTCCTAGGAGTTCATAAATCTCCCAGGAGTTCAAATTTCAGTGAAGGAAGTGTGTAAGCGAGGCAGATCCAGGTTAATCTGATAATGTGGTGAAGAAAAGAGTATTCTGAAGCTTACATGACATCTCTGCGCAAAGACAAGGTTATTTTGAATGATTGCTTGAATTATATGAATTGTTGTCTAACTTTAAAGCCTTTTTAATATTTTCAATAGTTACATATGTGTCTTTATAGCAAAACACATTGAAACCTGCCAGTACTGAAATAAAGCATGGTGTACAGAAGAATTTGTTAGTTTAGAAAATTCTTTCTTCATCATAGTTGACATGATTTCCAAGTCTCTAAACATACAGCCTGAAGAAATGCATACATACTAATAATAATAAAGGGAATTTTACACTAAAAAAGCAAAAATAGGAATCCCACCCAATATATTTGTCTCTTTGGCTTTTGTTATTCTAAGAAATATGTTTTAAACAATGGTTTTCTTCATGGTATTATAAAATGAGAGGTCACAGATCAGCTTCAGTTAACCTTTAATATTTTACTTATAAAATGAAATGAGAAAAACACCACTGCAAGCTAATGCTGTATTACATTTCAATCCTTTTTAGAGGACAAGATTTCACTGCATATTTTTTGCCTCTAGTAAAATACTATTTTCAGTGTTTTCTTAAAGTTCTACCTTGCTCTCTTTGGGATATACCACTGGCTTAAGTATCAGTATAGATCTGTTAATACATTGAATACATTTTATTATATATATATATATATATATATATATATATGTCTGTTTCCATCTTCCTCAATAAGCTATGAGTGCTTTCATGTAGGTGCTTTCTAGATATTCCTTGAATAATTAATTCATTTTCATAAGTTATAGCAACAGTAGCTCTATTTGGTGACCACAAGGAAATCGGAATGGCTGTCATATGTAACTTGCTACCTCAATCTCATTACTTTGTATTCAAACTTGCTTATCATAGTAAAATAACGAAGTAATTGATGAAATGTACTGGTTACTTGTACTTCTGGGTCCACATTACATGAAGTCCTTCTTATCCTTTTTCCCAATTTTTTCCATAATGACAGATACCCTTTTACGTATTTTTCTTTCTTTGAAAAGCATCTCCAAATTTGGAAATTATGAAAATTTCTCAGCCCATTTTGTACTGACCTTTCCCTTTTCCTCACTTGATAATATTACAAATTCTTCAAGGGCATGCCTAATTATTTTAAGAAATGTTTGGCAGAGAGGTGGACTTGTTTATCTTACTTCATCTCGTTTCTATGGGTTTGTCCATATTTGGCAAAATTCTGAGAGAACAGTGATAAATGGCTGGTGTGAAGATCATAGTGATTGCTCTAGACAACTGGGGGAGCAGAGAAGGTTTATGAAGTTTGGAAAAAGAGAAGAAATCCATTTTTGGAGCTTCTGGGTTGGTGAACATGTGCAGGTGCTGGGGGAGTGCTGTGCCCTGAAGAGGGCATGGAAGCTCCACACCCCTTGCACATACCTTACCCTGTGCATTTCTTCCATCCAGCCATTCCTGAGTTATATCCTTTCATAATAAACTAGTAATCTAGTTGGAAGTGTATCCTCCCTTCTTATTTTTTTAGCTGTTGGAGGTGTTTGCCACCTGCATATAGTTTCTGGCTTGGGCTTTGCCTGGGTTGTTGGATGAGTTCTTTATGCCCGTGGCTATTACACAGGAGAACCTTGCAAGCAGGATCAGGAAGCCCTTGGCTCCAGCACCCTCATTGCTTTGATGGGCAAATCTGTGTGCTCTGCTTCCCAGTATCTTGGTTGGATTAAAACTGGCTTGGATGATGAGTCCAAATAGTACCATTAAAGAATTAAAGGGATTTCTAAACCTCTCATTTATTTTGAATGACTTACTTTTACTTCCAGGTACTTTTTTTTCTAAATATAATAAAAACTTATCTGGCATCAGCCTCACTAAAAAACATTCACTTTTGGTCATATGCCAAATATAATTGCCTAAGAAAGCAATTTGAGCCAAAAAGTTTTGGAGGAAACAAGAGCACAGGTAGACAAGAAGACTCCTAGGACAGCTTTTGAGTATCAGTTTAAACCATTTTACACAGTAACGGGATTTATTGTTGAATTTGGAGATAAGCAAACTGGACACTACAAAATTGTTGTACACTTTGCTAATTTAACAAAGATGCCTGTTGCAGAAAAAGGAAATGACCCTGGCAAATATCATCATTTCCAAGCTACTTGATGGCCAGATAGCAGCAGAAACTCTTGGTATCTGACTTTATACTTACTAAATTGTACTTTACACACATCCTGCCACTGAAGAACAATATATTATTAGATCTAAGTGGTGGGCAAGAGAGTTGCATGTGTTTATGTCAAGGTTGTGTGGTAACAGTGGAAATAATGCAGATTGTAATAGAATCCCTTGGTCCTAGAATAGTTTAGAAGAGAATAGTTACCTTCTAATTAAATTTGAGTTCTAAGATTAAAGTAACAGGAGTAGAATTGTCATCAGGGTCTTCTGTATTCTTTTTATTTTCAATTTTTGAATTTTATTTTTTTATACAGCAGGTTCTTATTAGTCATCAATTTTATACACATTAGTGTATACATGTCAATCCCAGTCACCCAATTCAGCACACCACCATCCCCACCCCACCCCCACCGCTTTCCCCCCTTGGTGTTCATACGTTTGTTCTCTACATCTGTGTCTCTATTTCTGCCCTGCAAACCGGTTCACCTGTACCATTTTTCTAGGTTCCACATATATGCGTTAATATGTGATATTTGTTTTTCTCTTTCTGACTTACTTCACTCTGTATGAAAGCCTCCAGATCCATCCACGTCTCTACAAATGGCCCAATTTTGTTCCTTTTTATGGCTGAGTAATATTCCATTGTATACATATACCACATCTTCTTTATCCATTCATCTGTCGATGGGCATTTATGTTGCTTTCATGTCCTGGCTATTGTAAATAGAGCTGCAGTGAACACTGGTACGTGACTCTTTCTGAATCCTTTTGCAAGCTGTTGCAACATTCTCTGTCTGTATTAAATTTTTTTAATTAATTAATTTTATTGAAACATACTTTGCATGTAACATGTAAATTTAAGGTGTACAATGTATTGATTTAATAGATTTATATATTGTAACATGATCGCCATCATAGCTATAGTTAACACCTCTATCACGTCACATAATTATCTTTTTGTGTGTGTGTGGTGGGAATAATTAAGATATGCCTCTATTCACTTAGAAATTAGAGACTTCTGGGAGTTGATTGGTGGCTGGTGAATAAATTTAAAGTTGACCATGGAGGGTAATACTCTCCCTTCAATGTCTAATAATGGTTTTTAAGGATCCTGTCTGAATTAGTCCCAAATTTGGAACATGTGAATGGATTAGATTATCTACACACACTAGTGTACTGTGTTATAGTTCTTTTATTATTCACTTTATTTTCCAGTTTGGGTCACATATAATGATTGTTTTTTCTTTTTTCTTTTTTTTTTCTAACATCTTTGTAGGATTGTAATTGCTTTAAAATGGTGTGTTAATTTCTGCTTTATAACAAAGTGAATCAGCTATACATATACATATATCCCCATATCTCCTCCCGCTTGCTTCTCCCTCCCATCCTGTCTATGCCACCCCTCGAGGTGGTCACAAAGCACTGAGCTGATCTCCCTGTGTGTGGCTGCTTCCCACTAGCTATCCATTTTACATTTGGTAGTGTGTATATGTCCATGCCACTCTGTCACTTCATGCCAGCTTACCCTTCCCCCTCCCCGGGTCCTCAAGTCCATTCTCTATGTTAATTTCTGCTTTATAACAAAGTGAATCAGCTATACATATACATATATCCCCATATCTCCTCCCGCTTGCTTCTCCCTCCCATCCTGTCTATGCCACCCCTCGAGGTGGTCACAAAGCACTGAGCTGATCTCCCTGTGTGTGGCTGCTTCCCACTAGCTATCCATTTTACATTTGGTAGTGTGTATATGTCCATGCCACTCTGTCACTTCATGCCAGCTTACCCTTCCCCCTCCCCGGGTCCTCAAGTCCATTCTCTACATCTACGTCTTTATTCCTATCCTGCCCCTAGGTTCATCAGAACCTTTTTTTTTTTTTTTTTTTTTTTTTGTTTTATTATTTATATATTTTGTAAACAACCATCCACCTCACTACAAATAACTCAATTTCCTTTCTTTTTACGGCTGAGTAATATTCTATTGTATATATGTGCCACATCTTCTTTATCCATTCATCTGTTAATGGACAGTTAGGTTGCTTCCATGTCCTGGCTATTGTAAATAGAGCTGCAGTGAACATTGTGGTACATGACTCTTTGAATTATGGTTTTCTCAGGTTATGTGCCCAGTAGTGGGATTGCTGGGTCATATGGTAGTTCTATTTTTAGTTTTTAAAGGAACCTCCATAATGTTCTCCATAGTGGTTGTATCAATTTACATTCCCACCAACAGTGCAAGAGGGTTGCCTTTTCTCCACACCCTCTCCAGCATTTATTGTTTGTAGATTTTTTGATGATGACCATTCTGACTGGTGTGAGGTGATACCTCATTGTATTTTTGATTTACATGTCTCTAATGATTAGTGATGTGGAGCACTCTTTCATGTGTTTGTTGGCAGTCTGTATATCTTCTTTGGAGAAATGTCTTTTTAGGTCTTCTGCCCATTTTTGGATTGGGTTGTTTGTTTTTTTGATATTGAGCTGCATGAGCTGCTTGTAAATTTTGGAGATTAATCCTTTGTCAGTTGCTTCATTTGCAAATATTTCCTCCCATTCTGAAGGTTGTCTTTTGGTCTTGTTTATGGTTTCCTTTGCTGTGTAAAAGCTTTTAAGTTTCATTAGGTCCCATTTGTTTATTTTTGTTTTTATATCCATTTCTCTAGGAGGTGGATCAAAAAGGATCTTGCTGTGATTTATGTCATAGAGTGTTCTGCCTGTGTTTTCCTCTAAGGGTTTTATAGTCTCTGGCCTTACACTTAGGTCTTTAATCCATTTTATTTTTGTGTATGGTGTTAGGAAGTGTTCCAATTTCATTCTTTTGCATGTAGCTGTCCAGTTTTCCCAGCACCACTTATTGAAGAGGCTGTCTTTTCTCCATTGTATATTCTTGCCTCCTTTATCAAAGATAAGTTGACCATATGTGCGTGGGTTTATCTCTGGGCTTTCTATCCTGTTCCATTGATCTATATTTCTGTTTTTGTGCCAGAACCATACTGTCTTGATTACTGTAGCTTTGTAGTAGAGTCTGAAGTCAGGGAACCTGATTCCTCCACCACCATTTTTCTTTCTCAAGATTGCTTTGGCTATTCAGGGTTTTTCGTGTTTCCGTACAAATTGTGAAATTCTTTTGTTCTCATTCTGTGAAAAATGCAATTGGTAGTTTCATAGGGATTGCATTGAATCTGTAGATTGCTTTGGGTGCTATAGTCATTTTCACAATGTTGATCTTTCCAATCCAAGAACATGGTATATCTCTCCATCTGTTTGTATCATCTTTAATTTCTTTTGTCAGTGTCTTATAGTTTTCTGACTACAGGTCTTTTGTCTCCTTAGGTAGGTTTATTCCTAGGTATTTTATTCTTTTTGTTGCAGTGGTAAATGGGAGTGTTTCCTTAATTTCTCTTTCAGATTTTTCATCATTAGTGTTTAGGAATGAAAGAGATTTCTGGGCATTAATTTTGTATCCTGCTACTCTACCAAATTCATTGAGTAGCTCTAGTAGTTTTCTGGTAGAGTCTTTAAGGATTCACTATGTATAGTATCATGTCATCTGCAAACAGTGACAGCTTTACTTCTTCTTTTCTGATTTGGATTCCTTTATTTCTTTTTCTTCTCTGATTGCTATGGCTAAAACTTCCAAAACTATGTTGAATAATGGTGGTGAGAGTGGATAACCTTGTCTTATTCCTGATCTTAGAGGAAATGGTTTCAGTTTTTTACCATTGAGAACAATGTTGGCTGTGGGTTTGTCATATATGGCCTTTATTATGTTGAGGTAAGTTACCTCTGTGCCTACTTTCTGGAGGGTTTTTATCATAAATGGGTGTTGAATTTTGTCAAAAGCTTTTTTCTGCATCTATTGAGATGATCATAGTTTTTCTCCTTCAATTTGTTAATATGGTTTATCACATTGATTGATTTGCGTATATTGAAGAACCCTTGCATACCTGGGATAAACCCCACTTGATCATGGTGTATGATCATTTTAACGTGCTGTTGCATTCTGTTTGCTAGTATTTTGTTGAGGATTTTTGCATCTATGTTCATCAGTGATATTGGCCTGTAGTTTTCTTTCTTTGTGACATCTTTGTCTGGCTTTAGTATCAGGGTGATGCTGGGCTCGTAGAATGAGTTTGGGAGTGTTCCTCCCTCTGCTATATTTTGAAAGAGTTTGAGAAGGATAGGTGTTAGCTCTTCTCTAAAGATGTTTCATAGAATTCACCTGTGAAGCCGTCTGGTCCTGGGCTTTTTTTTGTTGGAAGATTTTTAATCACAGTCTCAATTTCAGTGCTTGTGATTGGTGTGTTTATATTTTCTATTTCTTCCTGGTTCGATCTCGAAGGTTGTGCTTTTCTAAGAAGTTGTCCATTTCTTCCAGGTTGTCCATTTTATTGGCATAGAGTTGCTTGTAGTAATGTCTCATGATCTTTTGTATTTCTGCAGTGTCAGTTGTTACTTCTCCTTTTTCATTTCTAATTCTATTGATTTGAGTCTTCTCCCTTTTTTTCTTGATGAGTCTGGCTAATGGTTTATCAATATTTTTTATCTTCTCAAAGAACCAGCTTTTAGTTTTATTGATCTTTGCTATTGTTTCCTTCATTTCTTTTTCATTTATTTCTGATCTGATCTTAATGATTTCTTCTGCTAACTTTGGGGTTTTTGTGTTCTTCTTTCTCTAATTGCTTTAGGTGTAAGGTTAGGTTGTTTATTTGAGTTTTGTCTTGTTTCTTCAGGTAGGATTGTATTGCTATAAAATTCCCTCTTAGAACTGCTTTTGCTGCATCCCATATGTTTGGGGTGGTCATGTTTTCATTGTTATTTGTTTCTAGGAATTTTTTGATTTCCTCTTCGATTTCTTCAGTGATCTCTTGGTTATTTAGTAGTGTATTGTTTAGCCTCCATTTTTAAAATTTTTTACAGATTTTTTTCCTGTAATTGATATCTAGTCTCATAGCGTTGTGGTCAGAAAAGATACTTGATACGATTTCAGTTTTCTTAAATTTACCAAGGCTTGATTTGTGACTTAAGATGTGATCTATCCTGAAGAATGTCCATGAGCACTTGAGAAGAAAGTGTATTCTGTTGTTTTTGGATGGAATGTCCTAAAGATATCAATTAAATCCATCTTGTTTAATGTATCATTTAATGTACATTTATCATGTATCATTTAAAGCTTGTGTTTCCTTATTTATTTTCATTTTAGATGATCTGTCCATTGGTGAAAGTGGGGTGTTAAAGTCCCCTACTATGATTGTGTTGCTGTTGATTGCCCCTTTTATGGCTGTTAGCCTTATGTATTGCAGTGCTCCTATGTTGGGTGCATAAATATTTATAATTGTTATATCTTCTTCTTGGATTGATCCCTTGATCATTATGTAGTGTCCTTCTTTGTCTCTTGTAATATTCTTCATTTTAAAGTCTATTTTGTCTGACATGAGAATTCCTACTCCAGCTTTCTTTTGATATCCATTTGCCTGGAATATCTTTTTCCATCCCCTCACTTTCAGTCTGTACGTGTCTCTAGATCTGAAATGGATCTCTTGTAGACAGCATATATACGGGTCTTATTTTTGTGTCCATTCAGCCTGTCTGTGTCTTTTCATTGGAGCATTTAATCCATTTACATTTACGGTAGTTATCGATATGTATGCTCCTATTACCATTTTCTTAATTGCTTTGGGTTTGTTATTGTAGGTTTTTTCCTTGTCTGTG
The DNA here is from genome assembly GCF_000442215.2 of Lipotes vexillifer. NCBI lineage: Eukaryota > Metazoa > Chordata > Mammalia > Artiodactyla > Lipotidae > Lipotes > Lipotes vexillifer. The sequence goes on from NW_006797638.1 coordinate 578,101, forward strand.
TTTCCTGCCTAGAGAAGTTCCTTTAGCATTTGTGGTAAAGCTGGTTTGGTGGTGCTGAATTCTCTTAGCTTTTGCTTCTCTCTGAAGGTTTTTATTTCTCTGTCGAATCTGAATGGGATCCTTGCTGGGTAGAGTTTTCTTGGTCATAGGTTTTTCCCTTTCATCACTTTAAATATGTCCTGCCACTCCCTTCTGGCTTACAGAGTTTCTGCTGAAAGATCAGCTGTTAACCTTATGGGAGTTCCCTAGTATGTTATTTGTTGTTTTTCCCTTGCTGCTTTTAATAGTTTTTCTTTGTATTTAATTTTTGATATTGTGATTAATATGTGTCTTGGTGTGTTTCTTCTTGGATTTATCCTGTATGGGACTCTCTGTGCTTCCTGGACTTGAACTATTTCCTTTCCCATATTAGGGAAGTTTTCAACTATAATCTCTTCAAAGAATTTCTCAGTCCCTTTGTTTTTTTCTTCTTCTTCTGAGACCCCTATAATTCAAATGTTGGTGTGTTTAATGTCCCAGAGGTCTCTGAGACTGTCCTCAATTCTTTTCATCCTTTTTTCTTTATTTTGCTCTGTGGTAGTTATTTCCACTATTTTATCTTTCAGGTCACTTATCCGTTCTTCTGCCTCAAGTTATTCTGCTATTGATTCCTCCTAGAGAATTTTTAATTTCATTTATTGTGTTGTTCATCATTGTTTGCACTTTAATTCTTCTAGGTCCTTGTTAAACGTTTCTTGTATTTTCTCCATTCTATTTCCAAGATATTTGGATCATGTTTACTATCATTACTTTGAATTCTTTTTCAGGTAGACTGCCTATATCCTCTTCATTTGTTTCGTCTGGTGGGTTTTTACCTTGCTCCTTCATCTGCTGTGTGTTTCTCTGTCTTCTCATTTTGCTCAGCTTACTGTGTTTGGGGTCTCCTTTTCATAGGCTGCAGGTTCGTAGTTCCCCTTATTTTTGGTGTCTTCCCCCAGTGGGTAAGGTTGGTTTAGTGTGTTGTGTAGGCTTCCTGGTGGAGGGGACTGGTGCCTGTGTTCTGGTGGATGAGGCTGGATCTTGTCTTTCTGGTGGGCAGGACTGCATCTGGTGCTGTGTTTTGGGGTGTCTGTGACCTTATGATTTTAGTCAGCCTCTCTGCTAATGAGTGGTGTTGTGTTCCTGTCTTACTAGTTGTTTGGCATAGGTTGTCCAGCATTGTAGTTTGCCGGTCGTTGAGTGGAGCTGGGTCTTAGTGTTGAGATGGAGATCTCAGGGAGAGCTTTTGATGTTTGATATTACATGGAGCTGGGAGGTCTCTGGTGGACCAATGCCCTGAACTTTGCTCTCCCACCTCAGAGGCACAGGTCTGACACCTGGCCAGAGCAGCAAGACCCTGTCAGCCACACGGCTCAGAGGAAAAGGGAGAAAAAAAGAAAGAAAGAAAGAAAAGAAAAGAAAGTTATTAAAAGATAAAAAATATTAAAAATAAAAAACTAATTTAAAAAAAGAAAGAAGAGAGCAAGCAAACTAAAAAATAAATCCACCAATGAAAACAAGTGCTAAAAACTATACTAAAAACAAAACAACAAAAAAACGGGCAGACAGAACCCTAGGACAAATGGTAAAAGTAAAGCTAAACAGACAAAATCACACAAAGTCCACTGCCTCGATTTTGGGATGATTCGTTGTCTATTCAGGTATTCCACAGATGCAGGGTGCATAAAGTTGATTGTGGAGGTTTAATCCGTTGCTCCTGAGGCTGCTGGGAGAAATTTCCCTTTCTCTTCTTTGTTCGCGCAGCTCCCAGGGTTCAGCTTTGGATTTGGCCCCACCTCTGCGTGTAAGTCGCCTGAGGGAGTCTGTTCTTCGCTCAGACAGGACGGGGTTAAAGGAGCATCTGATTCGGGGGCTCTGGCTCACTCAGGCTGGGGGGAGGGAGGGGCATGGAGTCGGGGGCGAGCCTGCGGTGGCAGAGGCTGGCGTGACGTTGCACCAGCCTGAGGCGCGCCATGTGTTCTCCCGCAGAAGTTGTCCCTGGATAACGGAACCCTGGCAGTGGTGGGCTGCAGAGGCTCCCGGGAGGGGCAGTGTGGAGAGTGACCTGTACTTGCACACAGGCTTCTTGGTAGTGGCCCAGCAGCCTTAGCATCTCATGCCAGTCTCTGGGGTGCACGCTGTTAGCCGTGGCTCACGCCCATCTCTGGAGCTCGTTTAGGTGGCGCTCTTAATCCCCTCGGCGCACTGCGAAACGATGGTCTCTTGCCTCTTAGGCAGGTCCAGACATTTTCCTGGACTCCCTGCCGGCTAGCTGTGGCGCACTAACCCCTTCAGGCAGTGTTCACGCAGCCAACCCCAGTCCTCTCCCTGGGATCCAACCTCCGAAGCCCAAGCCTCAGCTCCCAGCTCCCGCCCGCCCCGGCGGGTGAGCAGACAAGCCTCTCGGGCTGGTAAGCGCCGGTCGGCACCGATCCTCTGTGCGGGAATCTCCCCGCTTTGCCCTCCGCACCCCTGTTGCTGCGCTCTCCTCCGCGGCTCCGAAGCTTCCCACCTCCGCCTCCCGCAGTCTCCGCACGCGAAGGGGCTTCCTAGTGTGTGGAAACCTTTCCTCCTTCACACCTCCTTCCCACTGGTGCAGGTCCCGTCCCCATTCTTTTGTCTCTGTTTTTTCTTTTTTCTTTTGCCCTACCTAGGAACGTGGGGAGTTTCTTGCCTTTTGGGAGGTCTGAGGTCTTCTGCCAGCGTTCAGTAGGTGTTCTGTAGGAGTTGTTCCACGTGTAGATGTATTTCTGATGTATCTGTGGGGAGGAACGTGATCTCCGCGTCTTACTCCTCCGCCATCTTGAAGGTCTCCCACATACAATGATTTTTGAAATGTGTTTTTGTAAGCGTATACTCTGTAACAGGACTTTGTTTGTTTGTTTATTACAAAGATAAGACTGGCTATGAATGAAAGAGCCACTTGCAAATCTGGAGTGTCAACACAGTGAAAACTATTTTTACACTGAACAGTACCCACTCCCATTCTCACTTGATCCCACGTAGTCAGGCTTTTGCCCCCAACAAACTGCTCTTGTCAAGGTCACCTGTGACCACCACGTTGCTAAATTCAATGGCCAGTGTTTAACCTACATCTTACCTGATCCAGCAGCCACGCTGGACTTGGCTGATAGCTTCCTTCCTTAAAACAGGTGTTTTAAGTTGGCTTCCAGAACAGAGGGCTCTGTTTTCCTCTTACCTCATCACATGCTCTTTCTTCATCTCCCCCGCAGATTTTTCCTCGTTTTCCTCCTGATTTAATTCTGGAGACCCTCAGAGCTCACTCCCTGGGCATCTTCTCTGTCTCTACTTGACACTATGGTGCCTTCACCCACTCTTGTGCTTTCCATACCACCTAAGATTGACAACGACAAACATACAGATCCACTCCTTAACTCCACGTCCAACTGCCTGCTTGAAATCTCCATTTGGACGTCTAATAGGTTTCTCCAATTTAGCAGGACCAAAGCCAGACTTCTCACCCGCAGTGCCCCAAATCTGCTCCTCCGTCAGGATTCTCTCTCGTTCGTTGCTAACACCAAAAATCTTGGAGTCATTTTTTATTCCTTTCTTCAATTCTCATAAAGTCCATTCAGCAACTTGCAAACTTCTCCTCCAGAATATAGTCAGAAATCACCCTTATCATCTCAATCATTCTGTTTCCTGTTGAAGCCACCGTCAGTTTCATGTGGGCAGCGGCAAGAGCCTCCTGTTCTCCTTCCTTCCACATAACATCAACAAAATAATTTAACTCCTCTGCTCGAAGCCCTGTAGTTGTTTCCCACCTCAGTCTGTATACAACCAGTGTCCTCATAGAGCCCTCTGATGCTCCTGGTGATCTGGCCCTGCGACCCCTCTGCCCTGAACTTCTGCTACTTTGCCCCTCCCTCCCTCTGCTCTGTCCCAGCCTCTTTGCTGTTCCTCAGGTGCACCATATACCTTCCCACCTCAGGATCTTTCCCTCCATCTGTGACACTCTTTCTTCAGGCGTCCACCTGCCTTGCTTCTTTACCTTCTTTAGGTCTATGCGCAAATGTCACATCAGGGAGACAGCCATACCAACCCTATTTAAAATCGAAACTTCTTTTCCTTGACATTACGTTTCTTCTATCCTGCTTTGTTTTCTCCATCGAAGTAACCACCATTTGACATACTATGCATTTCACTTACTTATTTTATCATGTGTTTTCCATCACTTGAATGTGAGCTTCATGAAGGCAGGGGTTTTTGAGTGCTTTGTTCATTGTGGCATCCTCAATACCTATTAAGGTATGTGGCAAGTAACAGGTGCTTAATAAATATTTGCTATATTTAAATTTAAATACCTGAAGTTTGACTGAATACTGGAAATTGTGGCTCTTCCTTCTCGAAATAAATGTAGCATTTGACACCTGATGTTAATGCAAAGGCAATTAGAACAGCATACCTTAGTGGAAAGTACAGAGTTTCAGTATAATTAAGAAAGATATTTGTATATAATTCAAAAGGGAGAATTAATGGGTTAAAATGTCTAGGTGTCTGAGTAATCTTTGTACTTAAAAAATACTGAATGATTGCATTTGAATTAAAAGTAGCCTATGCATTTACCAAGATACTTATAACTTTTTCACCATTATACTATCAAGTGAGTTAATGCCATCTGGTTGTTAAATTTTACACAAAAATAAATTTACCATGAATGGAAAGAAACAATAATAATAGTGCTTTACACTGTATAGGGCACTATTACTACATACATTAGTTCAATATTAGGGGGTAACAAGGATGCTTCATATTGTACCAATTTTGCCGGTGCAAAAAGTGAGGCAGGTTTAGAGGTATAGCAAAAAAGGAGGTTTAGAGATTGTTCAGCTAGTGTGAATTTGGGGTGATTGATCTGAGACTCAAATCCAGGACTCCTGATTTTAAAGTCCATGCCCCTTTCACCTCGGTCTGGTATTCAGTATGTCCTGAAGCCATTAAGGGCTCGATAAAGTGCCAAGAAGTCAGTAAACCAACTTGGGTGGTGTGCACCGTACTGCAAGTTTGAACAACAAATTTTACCTGTCGCTGAACTACAGATTTCAAGTGAAGGTGAAATAATGTTAATCTGCGTGTAATTATTTAACTTTCTGATCACCTGCATTTTGGCAGGCAAGACGGACTGCCACCTTTACGATAATCAGCTAATAAATCCTCATGATTGTTACACTTTTGTGCAGAGCAGTAATCTGAACAAATTGTCTGCTGACAGCTGTGGTAAATTGCCAAGAATGAGTGCTGTCAGAGAACAAGTTGTTTTTATGAACGTGCAGAGTAAGTAAATCCCATGTCAAGCAATTTCATTCAGTCAGAGTTATTTGCAATCCCATATAGCAAGATTTATAGCATTGTTTATTAGTGTGCAAAATGCTTTTTTATCTTTAAAGTGGCATTGATTTGGGGCACATATATTTTAGGTTAGTGGATTACTACTAACTTTATTTGTTGCATTGTGATCAGGGCCGAGGCATTGGTACTGCCCATGACAATAAAGTGCTATAGATGTAAACTTCAGTAGAGAGTTCTATTTCAACACGATTTTTATTACTAACATAGAAGAAAAGATTACCCCAAATGGGCAAGTTCCGGGTGAAGAACAAATGCTTTCAACCATAAAATAAATCTATGACTCTATATTTAGTGCCAAAGGAAAGAGAATGTGGAATGAGTACCTCCTATGTACTATACATAGTACATGTATGTCTGTCCAGGTATAGTGTGGAAAATGAGGAAAACGGCCTTTGACTTTGCCTGTTAACCAAATTAATGTTTTCTTAAAGTTGAAGGTCACTGCGTTTGAGCATTTGACACTCTATAGATTCTGATTTGCAGTGTTTCTTATTTGTGATATAAATACTACAATGATTGTTCTACTTCCTATGTAAATAAGAGTAGGAGCAATCCTGCCTCATTATTAATTTGAAAAAAGCACAAAGATAACTAGTCAGAAAATTCTAAACTGAAGAGAGTGTTTAATGAAATCTTTCTATTTCACCATTTTTCTTACTAAGGATTGAGTGAAATATTTTATTTGGGAGAGAGACAGTATTTCAGTAAAGAATGTCATTGATCCTTGTCTTGGTTTGTCCTAAACTCAACCTAAGCCAAATATATTAAGATTTTAATCCATTTTCTTTCATGGCTTACTATTTTTTCTTCTGAAGATTTTCTCAGAAAGTTTATACTCACTGCAGTATTTTGTCTACGATAGGCATTTCCAAGGACAGTTTCCATGCACCATGCTGTTTCCAAAGACAGTGTGTATATTAAATAGCTTACCTTCGAGGCAATGAATGGGGAAGCTCCCAAGTTTGTGGAAGTATGCTCTGTTAAAGCCATCTCCCCAAAGACAGTTGGACAGTGACAACTGCTGACAACAGAAAGGCAATAACTGCATTAGCAGTTAGTAATGTCAGAGGTGGCGTGTACACTGCATAATCGTGAAACTTGAAAACACATTAGTGGTTGCCTATTGAATTCTTTAAAGTGCAAAGATTCTAAAGAATTATGTATCATATTGATTTATAATATAAGATCTTATACTATGTGTTTGTTTTACTAACGTAAAGTAGCTCTCATGCAGTAAATCTCAAAAAGCTTCCTAATTTTTTCGTTAAATTTGGTCCAAATTAGTAAAATGTGTTTTTAGAAATGACCCCCCACCAAAGAAATTCTATAGAGGCTTGTCTTCCTGTCCTGAAGGCTTCATTTTTAAATGTCCTCTTATCATGATGGCTTCGTAATATCATGAGCTATTATTTCAGGGCACAAAACACACTTAGAAATTCCTTGTTAGAGGAGATGTAAATTTTTGTTGCAGATATTCTTCCTGATAATTTTAAGTTGAATTTTGTTTGAATTCTTGCTAGATCTGATTATGCCACACTATTGGTTTGTAAATCAGAGTGTAGCTGACAGACAGATGGGCTAGGAGTAAATGTGTCAACTCTGTGTGTTCTTGTTTATCATTCTGTTCACTTATGCTTGTTCAATTAGTATTATACTCAATCCACAGTTTCTTTACTGGGATCTTTTATTTTTTAATTTTTATTTTACATTGCAGTATAGTTGATTTACAGTGTTGTGTTAGTTTCAGGTGTACAGCAAAATGATTTAGTTATACATATACATATATCTATTCTTTTTCAGATTCTTTTCCCATATAGGTTATTACAGAGTACTGAGAAGTGTTCCCTGTGCTATACAGTAGGTCCTTGTTGATTACCTATTTTATACATAGTAGTGTGTGTATGTTAATCCCAACCTCCTAATTTACTGGGATTTTTTAAAGCCACTGTCCATTTTGTGAGGATTAGTTCAGTTAAAACTAGATGATATAATCCGTAAGTCCACCTAACTGAGCATATATGGACTGCAATTCACTAAAAGCCAGTCAGCAAGTTCGGGGGCCACTGTCAACCCCTCCATGTCATGCAGCTTCTGCTCGTCCCTCAGAATACTTGCAGGTCACATGTGACATATCTGATGTATGGGCTACCAGTGTTAATGCATATATAAAATATTTATGAAGTTTGAATCCTGTCCTATTTTAAATTAAAAAATATATCCAAATAGGCCTAACATTTACGTCCTGTACCCCGTGTGTACATCAAAGGTGCTAATCACAAAACTGTTTCATCTGGGTAAAACTATCATTGGTTACTGGTTTAGGCATGGCAGAAGGAAAGGCGGGGAGAAAAAAGGTGACAAGAATACTGAAATTTTTCTCCTTGAACTTAGGGGAAAACGTCACCAAATAAATGTGATATATTCCTTTCATGTGGCTAAGTAATGCATATAGTTTTTAAAAGGTGCAAAGAATTTCAAGCTTTGCTATGGAAGTCAGTAAATGTGAAGTCTTGCCATCACTTAATTCCTCTGAGCCTCAGTTTCCCCATTTGTGGAATGAAAGAAAATAGCTCTCCAATCTCAGTTTTGAGTCTCTTTTGATTCTTCTATTGATAATTGATTGACTGATGAGTTCGGAACAGACAGTACATTTTAAAATTGTACAATATCAAACTAAGGCATATGAGATAATAAAACTACGTATTATAGTTACATAGTACTTTCATCTTTCCAAAGTAGTTTTTCATCTGTTATTCCTGTGTTTTTACAATTCTATGCAAAGAGAAGGCATAAACGAGGAAAGCTGATGCACAAAAAGTTTGTAACTTGCTTGATATCACAATACTAATGAATAATTCAGCTTTGTTAAAACTTTGGTGTTCTGAACCCCTGACGTGAACTCTGAAGCCAAATAACTTCACTAAAAGCAGCACACTAGGTCTGCGGTAGTTCTGGAAATAAGGATGTGAGAAACCAGAAGGCTTAGAAAGGGCTGAACCCCCCAAAGTTAAGAGGCTTGACACACAGTGCACTTAATAAATAGTGAATGAATGAGTGAATGAATGAGTGTTGGAAAGAAATCAACCTACTCTCTGGGAAGACAATATAGAAATGATAGCATGAGCACATTACATGCTAATCCTGGCTCTGCCACTGTCACCTTTCTGAACCTCTGTCTCCTCATCCATAAGTACTTTAATACTTACAGAGCACCAACTGTATTCCAGCTCTGTGCTAGGTGCCTGCCCTTGAGGTGTATCAGGAGATTGACAGGAAAAGACATTTCAATGAGAATTAGTTAAAAATTAGCCAAGCAAACATAGGTAGATACATCATCTCAGGCAGAGGGGTTGCTTCATGCAAACACAAAGAAACAGGTGAGCCCTAGCATGGATGATGGGAACATTACAAGCTGTCAGGAATTACTTAAGTAGTAAGTGTAAGTCAACAAATGACACCCAAGCTGATGGTAGGTTGTGGAGTGCCCCATTGCCTTACTGAGGATATGTTATAGGTGATGGGGAGCCAGGAGTGGGACATGGTCAGGTTTGGGTTTGGACATCTGTAACTGTGGGGATTAAATGGTATCAATAATTTTTGCCTTCGACCAGGTTCCCTAGGAAACAGAGCTTGAGGCAGGGATTAGGTGCTGATACTTAATTGGGAGGTACAATCCCAGGTCCTGAGAGTGAGAGAGAAAGAACATGAGGCAGGGAAGACTAGGAAGTAATGCACGGTGATAAGTTACTGGGCTGGCCATGTTCCCTGTGTTTCAGAGACACAGTGGTTGCCCTGCAGGTGTGCCCACTTGGCCATGTGTGGATAGGCAATATGGAGAATCCTGCTTTGGAATGATTTGTGAGAGGGTGGAAGGCATGGGGAGTTATCTTCCCATCACCTATGCCACTGATCTAATTTCACCCCATAAGGAGAAAACTTCTGCATTGTTTCATCTGGTTTCTTTGACAGTTGATCAGGAAGCCAGATCCCATACTCCACAGTATGGCTTTTTATCCAAGTGCAGAAGTGGCCTTAGAAGCCAGAGATTTGGGGCATGTGGCAGTTGGGCCTAGATGCACAGTGGCAGCCAAGCAGAGTGCTCAGCCCATTTGGGCAAGTGAAAGTTAGGACAGTCCTAGGCCAGCCCCAGGTGGAAGACCTATGAGGACTCAAGCCCAGCTGATTGGTCACAGTGGTGGGATGAAGACCAGCCCCTTGGAAATACCCAGCCAAAGTCGAGGCTGAGGCAAAGCAGGCAGCTGAGGACCCAGGAGTTCCTTGTGGAACCCAGATATAAAACAGATGTAAGGGGAGCTGTTCTTTGAACAAAAGAGGAGAATCCACACTCCCTTTTTCACTCCACGCATGGTGATCTGGATGCACCCCCTCCCAGTGCTGCTTAGAAGACAATTTGATATTAGGTTAGATTGTCTGCCTTCTGGCACCAGCACTCAGACTTTTTTCAGCAGGGTAGAGGCGTAATACATCTGAGGAATAATATTTCATTGCCTGTAAGATGAATTTGTTCTCTTACCATTTTATTGGTTTGTGGAATTGCAAAGAAAGGAAGATGTAAACAAGGGTAAACATGGATAGAGTTATAATAAATTGTGGAATTTGAGGTTTTTGAGAATTTGAAGTTCATCTAGTTCAATTCCCTCATATCACAGATGAGGAACCTGGAATTCCAGGGGCTAAGTTGTCTTGGAAAAGGTCATCCAACTAATTAGTGACAGATGGAGGGCTAGAACCAAGGGAATCTGATGCCCAGTCTCAGGCTCTTTCCCCTGTGAATGTGTCTGTGTATATATTTTTGGAGTTCATGAACTTGCTTCAATACTTTTAAAAATTTGCCTTTTATTTTCATAACAATATAAAACCATCAATTTTTGCTTATCCTGAACCATCTGAATGATCACCTAGTATTTCTGTAACCAAACTAGTGAATCCTTCCTTTGTTGAGAACATAATAGTACAGGCAAGCCAAGTACAGGCAAGCCAAGAATCTGCCTGTTGGACTGCTATAACCAAACACCATAGACTGGGTGGATGGAATTCAACAGAAATTTATTTTTCACAGTTCTAGGGGTTGAGAAGTCCAAGATCAAGACACAAGCAGATTTGGTGTCTGGTTTCATGGTTCACAAACTGCTCTTTTCTTCTGTGTCCTCACATGACAGAAGGGGTGAGGGAATCTCTCTTGTGCCTTTTTTATAAGGGCACTAATCCCATTCATGAGGGCTCCACTCTCATGACCTAATCACTTCCCAACCACCCCACTTCTTAATATCATCACATTGCGCACTAGGTTTCAACATATGAATTTTGGAGAGCACACAAACATTCAAAACATAGCACTGGCCCCTAGTAATTAGTCCTGAATTCACTTTGCAATACAGTATGTTGCAGGAGTTCCATCTTTGTACATATTTATTCAATAACAACAAAGGAATAGCAAAAGCTTTTTCTCCACCAAATTCCAGCAGTAATCTGATTCGATACCCATTTAATGCAGATATCAGTGATGCTGTAATGCTGACTTTATCCTGAAGTTACTAGGACAATTTTGCTTGGTTATCAGGTGACATTTTGCTTTAAATGGCATCTGAGGATTACTCCTGAGCAGAGTTTTTAGATGAATAGGAGATCTGAGTAACCTCAACTAGCAAAAAGCATCTTGAATTCATTAATGCTCTCTTTTCAAAATATTTGTATACATAGGCATTTTCTATATTAGAATAATTATAGTCAAAATTCTGAACCATTAAATATAGGACAGAACCTGGGACTGTTTCTACGAGTGTACCCAATATTGAAAATTTAGTTGCAGCAGAAAAGTATAATCTTTCCTATAGATGTGCAATGGTAATTTAAATTTTATTAGTTTCATAGCTTTTAAAATTCAATTTGTAATTTTTTCTTAGCTTATCATCTTCTAAGAACAATTACTTACAGCATTCTTCCTAGTTCATACATATTTTTAAAGCATAAAAATAATACACTTCTGTACTTGAAACCTGAGTTAATGTGTCCTGTTCAAAACAAGTCTGGAGGGACTTCCCTGGTGGCGCAGGGTTCGTGCCCCAGTCCGGGAGGATCCCACATGCCACGGAGCGGCTGGGCCCGTGAGCCGTGGCCTCTGAGCCTGCGCGTCCGGAGCCTGTGATCCACAGCGGGAGAGGCCACAGCAGTGAGAGGCCCGCGTACCGCAAAAAAAATAAACAAGTCTGGATATCACCCCATTTAAGAGCTGCCTCACATAGCACATTCCTCCAGGATGCACAATTACAGCAATGACGGACTGGTTAAGGAAAAAGCCTAGATCTTAGATTCCAGAGTGCTAGGTTCAGGTCTGGCTCTGCTAATAACTAACAGTGTATCTCCATTGATTCATGTGACTTCTCTGGCCCTCAGTTTCCTCATTGGTAAATTAAGGAGATTTTGAGGATCACAAATCCTTATGCCTATTGGCGCTGGGCACAGAATTAAGTGAAATAGTCCAGCTGTAAGTTAGACAGTATTGGGGACAATAACTCAGAGGACATTTGCTCTCTCTTTAAAGTTATTTAAATTCAAAATTTTTTAGCACAATAAAAACAACAAGTCTATGGACCAGCTTTGATCTGAGAATGGCCAGTTTGCAGTTCCTGGACTGCATCTTTAGAACACCTTCCCCAACTCTAAAGAATTAAGTGCAATGACTCTAATATATATAAAAGAGGAGGAAGGCCAACACTTAAATGACCAGCACTTAATGGTAATAGGCATAAAAGGAAATCCTCCAGAAGGTTTCAATGTGTTTTAAGAGTGATGCAGTATCACACATAGGAATAGGGCATGAGCAGGACTGGAAATTCATGATCAGAGCGAGTGAAATACCTTTCTTGGTCCCAAGCTAACCAACCAAAAATACTATCTGAACTGTCATCCCTGTTCAATTCTCCAGTGTTATACTCTCAATCTAGTCCAAAGATTCATTCACATTCAACAAATTATAGGTTAGGCACTGTGCCAGATGCCAGAAAGATCTGTAGAAAATCATATTCATGTTGCCCCTTTTTATTAGAGAATGCATTTGATTAGCTGTTCTTCACCACTGCGTTTTTTAACCCTAAATTTGTTCCAGGTATTATTAAGAACTAATTCCAATTAAAATTTGAATATTAAATAAGGCATTTGATATGATTTTTCATCATTTAGAATCTAAGGGGACAGCATGAGAGTATTTTGAAATGGATGTTGTGTTTGCAGGAACAGTGAGGTTACTTGATATACATCCTAACTTTAGGAAGATGTTTTCCTGACTTGGTACAGATCCTGATTTCCTGCTGTCTTGATAGTTAGCGTTTAGTGCATGCAGATTTTCTATCACTGACCAGGACGTTTCTATTCTTCGTTTCTTGCATCTATATTCCTCTTTCTCCCAATTGTTTCTAGTCTGGCTATCTTTCATGTCATTTTTGATAGGCAAAAATAAAACATATATGTCAAACTTTGATTCAGTTTCTAAAATCACTCTCACTAAAGATGTTTGAACTCAACCATAAGCTTTGAGGCCCTATTCACAGATGTTTAACTTAAAAGCAAAATAATAAACTATAAATAGAGTGAAGAATAAGAAGGGGCAAAAATTTAATCTGTCCCTAAGAGCTGACCACCCCTTGTTTATGACGATACCACATCTATTCTTATAAATGGCTATTTCCTGTTTCAAATGTCTTTTATTCATGTCTGCCCCCTTTCTCTCTGTTTATTGCCCTTGTGGTTTTGGTCGCCACAGTAGCTTTCTCTTCCAAATCAATTGACATTTTTATGAAAAGAGTCTGCAATGTGTTCAGCTCTGAGGAGGTGATATATAGAGCATCGGTTGCCATACTATTACAAAGTCTCTCTTCAGGCAACTCTCGTACGTAACACTTCAGCTATAATGTTTTCAGAGGATTTGTTTGTTCGTTAACTTAGATTTATGCAGTGTTCTGTGAATAAATTGGCATGGTTTTAAAAATGTAAAACATATGACATCATCATAGTAAATGGTCTACTCTCTGCTTAATAACATTTCAGAACGAGGGCAAAACACCTATTGTTTTAGTGACACAAAAATTCACTCTTGGTAGTTTGCCTCTTTAGACAGCTTATGTTAGTCTCTCTGTAAGCAAAGCCCCATTGATCTGGGCCATCTAGGGACTGAAAGCCCCTACTGATTTATAAATATGGTGATAGTGGGTAGTAATCAAATCAGATGAGCACATTTTTTTGCATCTTACAAGAAATAAGCAATTAGATACTAAAATAATCAGAGTCTGAATTTTGTGAAGTCAGCTGACATGAAATACATATGCTTCCAGTGGTCCAAACGGTATTTCCATTGATTTATTTTTCACATAGCTCTGAGCAGCCTGCATCTCCACTGTTTGATGTGGCAAAAAAAAAAAAAAAAAAGCCTTTTGCTAATTCAAAACATTTCTTTTTAGGTGCCAGATCGACCTGTCGGCTCTCAGTAGGGAACAGACACACAAGCTAGAGTTGCAGCTGGAGGAAGGGGAGGGTCACCTGGTGTTGCTGGTCACCCTGACAGCTTCGGCCACAGTCAGCATCTCTGACCTCTCCATCAACTCCCTGGAGGACCCGAAAGAACGCGAGGAAATATTAAAGAGATATGTACGTATGTAAGCCTCCTCCTTCAGGGTCATGGGTGACTAGAAGAGGTTGTAAATAATTTACATGGAGTGATAGAAGTACATCTGCAGAGCTGTCTGACAGATGAATCAGCAGAAGCAGATGGCTGGGCAGATGCAAATACCATGCATATCTTTGCAGAAGCACTTGGGGTACCCATGGATATCTAGACAGCTGGTCTTCTCTCGACTCTCTTCCAGAGAAAGTTCTAGATTCTGAGATTCTCCTCAGTAATTTTATCACACCACAAAATTATCATACAGGGAAACTTCCTGTAATGGAAAGTTGAGTTTATATAATACTTTAAAATGAGTTCATTGATTATTTGTCATTGGAATTAAGATTTCCTTGTCCTTACAAATTTGAAATGGAGTTAACTGCACCTACTTTTTAATTAGTAGGTTGGTTACTGCAGGATATTCACAGAAATAATTTTCCCTTTCAACTGCTTAGAAAAGCCTCACTTCATTCCTTTAATTTTTAAAAATCGAATGTGAAATATAATTAAAAGGCAGCTTTCTTACCTTTCGATCAGATGTAGAGTGATAGGGTGGCATAGTGGGTCACTAAAATAAGTACCCTTCTCAAATTTTATCAAACCCAAACATTCACAACCAAATCTACCTATTTCCCAGCATCCTCACGGTCTGCATTTCCCACCATGTAGTTTTCTTGAATCAACAGAGAGGGGAGCTCTTACTCCATTGTTCTCTCTTAGTGAAGCCTCGAGAAAGTGAATGTCTTCGTACCCGTGAAGCTGGAAGAAAAAAGAAAAGCTTTTGCGCTTAAAATTACAAAGCTTGTATTGTACAATGCTGCCAGGTGTTTAGAAGGCTCCTCTAGACACTCAGTCATGAAACCAAGCTCTGACTAACAAAGAACCGCTTAATTTTTTTTTTTTTTTAGATTTTAAAATATTCCTATTTGCTGACTGACATCCTTCCAATAACTGAATTTAATAAAGATGTACCTTATCAGGCTGTGCAGATAACATGAAGTGCTGGTACTAATGCTCTACAATATTCTTCAAACAGATTAGCAGGATGTGTGCTTCAGCAAATTTATTCTGGCTATCTCCACTGAATCAGCTGTCTGCTAATGCTTGTACATCTCATCCACCAATGGTGTTATCATAAACAGTTTAATAGAGGTGACTTAGCAAGGCTAAATAGTATATATTTTTAAACCACCTAAGAGCCAAAGGTATTGTGTGGCCTCTTCTAATATATAATTGCAGTTGTGAAAATTATTTCACATTTTGGTACCCACCAAGACATATTCTCCTGTTCACAGAAGTGAGACTCATGAATTAAAACAATTTTAAAGAAATTAATTCATATATTAATATAAAAATGATTCTAGGTATTATAATATTGTATTTGATGGATTAATATTTGATACTATCCCATATATTAGAATGATACTACAGGCTAGGTAATTAGAAATGATCCAATTACTATTTTTTTTTTTTCTTTTTGCTGTAAGGGATTCCTTAAATCAGCCATTTCCATTTAGAATTTGAGTATTTGTTTCTATACCTACTTTCAAATATTAGTTATTATTTCAGTAAAATGTAAAATATTATGTGGATGTCCCGGCTAATTCTCAGATTATATTCTGCTCAATATACTAAAAAGTGAACCAAGTTTAAATATACTTTTTTTAAGCCCTGAATTTCAAGCATAGGCCTGTATCTCCCTTTAGAATCATATTTGCTAAGAAGCTAGTGTATGCAATATAGCACATGTATTATGATTACTCATAGCAACGCAAGGACAAAGATCTATGATTTAGGGTTTCAGAGTGTTTCCTTTTTATTCTATAGATTATAAAATGAATGAATGCTGTATGACGTTTGAAATATCACTTGTTTTGGAGAAACATATAATATAAAAGAGTTTATTTGTAGAATTATACATATGTTTTCCTGTGAGAACTTGTGTGTTTATTTTTTTTAAGTTTAGGTTCAACCTAAGAATTTGATTTGGCTCTGGTTCTGGTGAGGAAAGTAAGTGGATTGCCCCACTCTCATAAGAAACAGCCCTGAAAAGGTTCTCCATTGCTGTCATTCAGCTGTTCATTGCAAAGCATTGAAGCCCCACAAATTAAACAGACGTTACTGTGTTTGCTATTATTTGATCACCCCATTCTGAAAAGATGGCTAATTCCATTTTTCTTTTTTTTTCTTCTTTTTGCGGGGCGGGTGGTGGGGAAGCAGGGAAGGTCAACAGGGGGCGGGTAGTAATGGGTAGTAGACCAAGAGCGATTGTATGACCTTTTCAGAATGGGGATGCTGAACCCTTGCTCCCCCTTGTCACAGTTTAAAAACCAGAGGAGCTAGTTTAGAGAAGAAGTTGTTAGCATTCCATTTTTATTATGACATTTCACAGTCATCTGATTTAATGTCCCTTGACCGGATTGTCCACCGTGAGACGATAGGCTTGAAATGTTATTTAGAGCATTGATAAAAGGTGAGCGGTTCTAAGATGACAGCGAGTCATAAGGCTGGTGGTGTGACATTAATTTTCTCCACAACAGAGATGGAATAAGACGTCACGGTGACAAGCTGTCAATCAGTTCTGGCCCCTCAGAGCATCTTGATGCCGTAGGACGGGGTATTGCCTCTCCCGTAATAGAGCTGAACTGAGATGCTCTCCCTGACAGCTGCTGCAGCCATAGAGAAAATATATTATACAGCCTTTCATTAAAAAAATAAAGAGGACCCCTCTCCAGAGCCTTTCAATCTTTTCCCATCTATTGAGGGCTGAAAGGATGCACAGCAAATCATAGATTCCTCTGCTATGGAAATTTCTGGCTTCAGAAGCCATCCAGGTTTTGAGGCCTTCTAAAATAACCATAAATAACAAGGCAGGAATACCTCTTGATGAAGCATTCCTTAAAGTTATATTTTTAAACTGATATATTTACATTTTTTGCTTTTTTGTTTTTTGATGTTCTTTTTATAATCCATGTGTTACTGGCCTAAGCAGTTGAAGTTTGCAATAAATTACTGAGTGTCAGCTGACTCGAGGAAATGAAACCTTCAAATAATAATTACCCCTCCAAATGGAAAGCAGAACTTGGGAGCTGAAGCACCAGAAGCAGTGGGACTCTGCAATGAGGTTACCAGCGTGAAAACGATTCTCTGACTGAAGATATTTGTTTTAGTCACGGTGAAACTTAGTTTAAATTGCTCCTAAAAATTAAAGGACAGGAACCTTTTGCTAAAACTCTTCTCCATCGTTAGATTAGGAGACTTACCTGGTCTGTAACACTCAGTAAGCTCTGAGATAAGAAGCAGCTTCCCACACCTGATCATTGCGACCTTAGGAAGACAACATGCCTACAAACCTCTGAATTATAATACTGCGGTCTAAAGTTTCCACTTCTAAACCCTTAATTTACAGGAATGTAAACGGAGAGAGAAGTGCATTTTTATTGAACCCTGTCACAGGCATAGTTTCAACACAGTTTGGGTGATAAACAACTGTTTAAAAACAATAAAAGATTAAGAGCTAATCCTTGTGCTAAACACTCTTTTTGAGAAGTTAGGCTCTGAGATTACACGTCTATCTGCGTTTCCTCCTCTCAGTGTGCCAAGGTCAGAGCATCAGTGTAAACAATGACTAGTCACATGGGGTTGATAAAGTTAATATCACGATAAGCTTGTGCTTGTCAGTCTTCTCACATTCTCAATGCGAAGATGGGAATGTTCCGTGGTAACATTTTAATAGATAACTTTATTAGGTAAAACTACGTTACGCTCCTGCTTTTAAAGCATTTTAACGATTATGATAAAGAAGCACCTTTGATTTACTGAATAAAAGTGCTGATCTTGTCATGAGAAAGATGCAGTGAAGTATAAATAAACAAATGCATATCATGTTCTATAGGTTGATTTTACTCTCTATTTGTGTCCGTTAATTAGAGTTCTGGATTATTTTCTTGCTATCCCTCTTTTAATTCCTTCTGGTATACGCTTATTCAAACTCTACCATTATTAATTTATGAAATTAAATAGGTTTCAGCATTTGGATCTGATTCTTCTATCAAAATTTGTATACTTCTATACCTACTACAATGACAAACAAAATTATAAATTTGAGAAAAATTACTCATCACTTTTGAATTTATTTTTCAATCAACCTGATTTATTTTCGAAGACAAAAATAAAACAAATAAATTTTAAAAACACCTAAAAGGTGTGTGGTAGAAATACGTCTTTTGAATCAAATATTAGAAAATAGTCTTAAATAATTTAACCCTTATCTAGCACCTACCATTTGCAAGCTGCCCAAGAAGAAAAGAGTAGAAAAATAATTAATTTAATGTTGTCTTTCTTATTCCCAAAGTCTGAAGTGTGTTACTTAACCAACAACTTAAGATTCAGTATTAAGAATCAATAGTCTACAAATTATCATGCCCACAGATAAAAGATTTCTTGGAGCGCTTTGGTAAAGGAGACTGATGGAAGAATGCAGACATGTCGTATTTTATAATTTATTGTTCATCATCTACTGCTAATTACTTACGGGGGAGAAATGTTGTGGTATTTTTTCCTCTTTCAAAAAAATCTACTTATATAGCAACAATTATCTACATAAATGTGTGTGTGTATACATTCTTGATGGTGGAAAGGTCATCTGTACTGAAGGAACACAAATATCCCTTTGATAACTTAAGCAGCATCCTGAGATCAACTGTAGCACTTAAATGTTTCCTCAGCGCACTCTTTGAGACCCTTTATGACCTTTCTTTTCTAATACTGATGTTGGGTTCTTTCAGAGCCCATTGCGGATATTTCACAACCTGAAAGATGTGGGATTCCTCCAGGTGAAAGTGATCAGAGCAGAAGGGTTAATGGCCGCTGATGTCACAGGTAAGAGCCGATGCAGTTTTCCTTTTGCCTGTATATCAAGCAGCATGCAAGGTGTACACCATTTGATGACTGAACTTTTCATTTCACCTGACTCGATCATCAGAGTAAATAATACAAAGTTTGTTGATCTTACAAAGATTTGCTATCCACCTGATTTTTATACTGTCTCTGCTTTTTAAAAGAAGGGTAGCATGTTAAAAAGTAAACAATAAAAAGGGAAACAACTTTTGAATTGTTGCCTTCTCCAAGGTTTAGTCAGCATAGTGGTTATATTTCCTTCAGGTTTCATCATTTTGGCATTTTGGGGTAGTAATGCTGTATCTTTTTCTCTTAGACAGTATCAGCTTCCCTCAGATGATATTGTAGCATCAACACTAATAATTCAAACATGCACGAAATCTGTTGCATAGTTCGCTGGAAAGTTTAGATACATAATACTCAATTCCTTGGTATAAACTGTTGGTATTTGGGTTGCTGATACAATTCCTTAGCTGTCCAAATTCCCTAGCACATCCCAGAGATCATTCTGGATCTAAACTAAGCATCTACATTGTTCTAAATTTTTTTTAACCAAGAAGCAGGCCTGTAAAAATGCCAAACTCAGTATGATGTCTTAAAGCTTCCTGATTTGGATATTGCTGTTTCTGTGACATGTTAATTAATTAATTAATTCATCAATTACCAGAATTAAATTATTGTTTTGAATTTGCAACTATGTGAGCATTCACTTATTCTTTAATTTCATAGGCTTTGGGGGGTATTTATACAATTCCTTAAATTGTCCATCTCAAGGTGGATAATAAATAGGACTGATTTGACCAATTTTGTGCAGATTTTCCTGTTCCTGAAAGAAAGTGTCCACTTATTATTTGTGGAAATATGCTTACCACTGTGAATGGCCAGCAAGTTGACCCTTAAAGGGTAGCTAACTTATTTGAAGGGGAGAAATGTACTTTTCCTACCATATAAAGGCTTGCAAACCCATTACATGATCACTGCTGCCCTTAATTCATGGAACAGAATCAAAACCTAATTAAAAGATCACATGCCTTAAAACTAAAATAGCAAATGTCTGTTCAAAAATGGCAATATTTAAAATCTTTTAATGTTTGCATAGTATTGAATGACTGTTTACTGTATGATAAAAGTAAAAATGTTGAGAGTTTACAGTTTCTTTAAAGAGGATTTTATCAACTCATTTGTAACCAAGAAGATAATAACAACTGTCAGATATTATTTCAAAATAGGCATACCTGAAAAGAGTGGGAGAGAGGATTGTTTGTAATCTTTTTGCAAATATACTGACTTGGCTCCTTGTACTAAACAATTCGTGAATGCTAAGTTTATTCACTTTGTATTTTATTTCTGGTGTGGTTAAAATCAAATTAATCTGGACACAGTGATTTCTAAATTATTATGCTGCTTTTGTTATTAGAACCAACAGTCAACAGTGAATGGTTGACTAACTGCTTTTTTTTTTTTTTTGCTCACTTTGGACATTAACTTAAAGACCAGAACAGGAACTCAGGGCTGCTTTTACACTACAGAGGTTCTGGCCAGCCTTTGATTCCCAGCAGCAGGTAGATTCAGGAATTCATGGCCAAGATGTTCACCATCATGGGAAATATCTTCACTTTTCTTCAGGATTTTCTGCGGGGTAGGGGAGCACCCAGTGTTGGGCTAAAAACATCTGAAGATAGGGAGAAAAGCCTAAAATAAAAAGTATCTCAGAGGGCACCTAAGTGTTAAGAACTATCACTGGGTATTTATAGTGGGCACAATAATTTCTTATAGAAAAATTCAAGTCCCCTTTACTTCAGAAGTTTATATACCTGCCCATTACACAAGTTAAATGCAATTATATGTTTGTCTCTCTTGGAGAGAAGCTGTCATTGCTTTTGAAACTTCATGAATATGCAAACTACGTTAACCCAGTTGGCCTATATGCCACTAAGCAAGTTAAAGTACATGTTCTCTTGAAGCTGGAAAAAATAGATATATTTCTTTCATAATGGTTCTAGGTAAATTAATGTGACTAAGAATCACCTTTTCCCTAGGGATTCAGTGAGACATAATTTTGATCTGGTAAAATGAACTTTAATTTGGGGAATACTAAATAACAGATTCTCCATTTTTTCCTTCTAGTTTTAGGGACATAATGATTCCTCATTCCTCACTGACCTTATAATCTAATGTGCTCTGAATTGAATAAGAGAGATGTTAAACTCTTCAGGGGCAAGAGGATAATTCAGTCTTTGACCTTGCTCACTCTTAGACCTTTTGTGGTCTTTATGACATTTGTGATGGTGGCAGAAACCGAGGACCATGTTTTTAAGACAGAAATTTCTGAATAGTCTACCAAGTTTTTAAAAAAAATCTTTACTTCTGAAAAGGATAAATATTTATATGTATACTGATCCTTCCTGGTCTTTATCATGAAATTTGGGTATCATGAAATTTGAGCTTATCACAAATAAGCTATTTGCATACTTTATCTCTTACTTGCTCAAAGAAGAACTTTAAAAATATGTTTTATATCTCAGTGGATAATCATAGTCAGGCTCTACAAGATACTCAGCAACCATTTGAGGGAAGGGAGTAGAGTCAATGGTGCGTCTTCAGATGCTCAAATTAGCATCCATTTAGGATTGTTGTGGATGGAGAGGGGATATTTTAAATCACTTGTAGCAAAGAATATTTTTTGACCTGATATAAATGAGGCTATAGCTATAAGATACTTAGTTGGTTTCTGAACACTTTCCCAGACAAGTCCAACAACACAAACTCATATTTGCCCAACTTTACCCTATATTTAAAATATTTTTAATGATTAAAACATAAAGTTAAACTTCCATAGTTTAAGCAAAAAATTTAAAATAACAATATTCTATCATTTAGCATGAGCACAAGGAAAAAGAGATTCTATAATCTTTTAAGTAGCCATCAATCTTACTGCAGTTACAAAGAGTTTTTTCCTTTCAAAATGTAAAATTTTTCTTTTGTTACAACACATTCATTGAGAAACATTGTGATACTGTATTAACTCTGTGTGAATAAAGAGCAATTGAGACTCTCTTTGAATGAGTGAGTATAAAGCACAAATTACTTTTTAATGAAACCCTCAATTCTTTCCCTTTCCACAAAAAGCCTATAGCCTTGTTCAGCTGAAGTCTACTACAGTAGGTCACTTCAGTTAAGCCCCTAATAAACTGTTGATAGTCGAGGGTAGTTTTTTCTTCCATCTCAATAGCCCAGTGTTGGACAGTGCACTTCAAATCATTAAGGTTAATACAGATTTTAAAAAGAGATTAACTCTGGTGGTTAAGGCCTCAATTTACAACTCCCACACATACACATGCATTGAGCGAGGCACAAGAGTGGATTGAAATTTCAGTCAAATTGTGGGCAGCCTTTCACAGCCTGAGAAAGTGGCGCTCCGGTTTTCAAAGTTGGTCAGCTAAATTCTTCGTGAGGGAAAAAGTTTGATTAACTGAAAAATACTGCACGGTACAACTTACTTACCTTTCACGTAACCAGTGAAAAGGTTAATGTCTCTCTGGATCATCAAAGCAAAACCTGCAGATCGTCTGGCCCTGTGTTCACTGGGGGAAGATTCTACCACTAAATCAAGTGCTCCCTGAAACTGGACAGATTATGAGGAGAGAGAGAGAGAGACCAATGGTGGACTTTTTTTTTTTTTTTTTTTTTTGGGGGTGGTGGTGATGGGAAACAGTTCATGTATGTTGGAATTTGTCTTTTCTAGTTTCTAATTATTTCTTCCTTGGACGGGGCCTAATTCTTGCTTTCAGCCGAACATTTAAAGTCTTCTGTATTGAGTGAGGCTTTCTTTGCAGCATATTTAGACCTGGCCTATTGGTTCTTTCAAGTTCTTAGAGAAGAAAAAGAAAAAGGTTCTTCTCCTCAGCCCCTCCCCTTCATTTTCCCCTGGGTTTTTTTTGAGCTCCTGAGGAAGAGGTCACAGCCTCCCCAGGGATTACCAGCCACTCAGTTTCAGAAACACTGATATGGGAAACTGTGAAACCCTTTCAAAAGATGCCCTACCTTTTCACTCTATTAAAAGGTACACTAATATAAAACTTCACTCCAGGTGAACTGATCTCTCAAATTAATGCACCATCTCTTTTAGGAAACAATAGAGGGAGAGAGAGAAAAAAAAGGAAGAGAGGGAGAGAATTTTACAGTTAACATAAGCTGTCATTGAAATAGTCCCATTAAATGAGCATATCTTTTTCTAGAGCAACACTACACTGTAAAGATTTGTAACTCACCAGCTCCATAGTCTGGAAATCTACTAGTTTCTAAGAGAGCTGTTGACTACCCCTTTTTTTGCATAGACTGTTCCCATGTTTTTCTTTAGGAAAACTGTCTTCATTGTTGGAAAATATTTCAGTAACAAAACAGCAGAAAAAGACATGCTACTGGTTTTTTTATCAGCTTCCCTGAGAGTCTTATTATCTTAAGAAATAACAGTTAGCAGCTCAGATTCATTAGCAGAGCTAAATTTAAACCACCATTTGACAGGCTGCCTAGAAAACATTTTGTTTTGCTGTCTGTGGGCTTTAATTAAGATGTGTTCAATTTCAGTCCACTTCAGTCTAGCCTCCACACCCCACCCCAACTTGCTGTGTCACAGACCGGCGATCAGACACTTTCAGATGGTCCGGCCCATGACTTTGACCTTCTGTGCAGTCCAGCGTTCCCTGGGGAACCGTTCAACTCATGAGGTCTGATTTCACACTTCCAGGATGCCTCAGCTCTCTTAACAATGACAGGGAGACAAAGCCCTTTAGAGCAGGCCGCATGGGGACTTGTTTAAATTGGAAACCAGAGAGGAGTCAAGGAACAAGGTTATGGGCTACAGAATAGTGCTTTTAATAAAGAGCTCACAGCTCCGGCTCAGCTCAAAGAAGTCTACCTCTGTACAATTAATTGAGCCATTTATCTGGAGCATCTTAGGTCTCTACTTTCTCACAGATTGTGTGGTAAATATCAGCTAGGAAGCAAATGAGATATGCATGAAATGAATTTTAACACTTTGATTACTGTGCCTCCAGTCTTCATTAAAAGTAAATTTATTTGTATTTCTGACCTCATTATCAGTAGGCTGCCTGCATTTTTATTGGTTCCTGTGATTTCCAGCTTGTGTGTGTCATGAAGGTATATTTTATACAGAGATTCGGATTTATTATTCTTGATATTTTCTCTGAACATTATAGGTCTATTCAGAGAAAGAAAATGAAAAGGTAGCTGTACAGAGAAAGGCGAGCCTCTTCTTTGAAAGTTTTATATACTGAATGCCAAGCACATATACATCCAAGCTATTATCCTTTTAAAAAATTAACTCTTGTGGGTTACTCAAGCGAATTGCATAAGATATGAGCAATTGTCACTTGAGTGGCTCTCAGAATATGATAGCTCTACCGGTAGAAGTACCTATGCTGTTTCTTTTATAGAATTGTAGCAGTTTGAATTTTTTTTTTTAATTTTATTTATTTATTTTTGGCTGCGTTGGGTCTTCATTGTTGCGTGCAGGCTTTCTCTAGTTGTGGGGAACGGGGGCTACTCTTCCCTGCTGTGCACAGGCTTCTCATTGCAGTGGCTTCTCTTGTTGCGGAGCACGGGCTCTAAGTGCATAGGCTTCAGTAGTTGTGGCACGTGGGCTCAGTAGTTGTGGCTTGTGGTCTCTAGAGTGCAGGCTCAGTAGTTGTGACACACGGGCTTAGTGGCTCCGCGGCATGTGGGATCCTCCCGGACCAGGGCTCGAACCCGTGGCCCCTGCACTGGCAGGCGGACTCTCAACCACTGCGCCACCAGGAAAGCCCAGCAGTTTGAATTTTTAATAGCATATGACTTTCATCGCCATCATCACATTTAACAACATTGACGATATCTGATAAATGCAGCCTTAGAATTTATGATCATTATTTAAAACCTATGTTAGAAGAAAAGAAAATGGATATCCTTTAAACTCTACATAGTCCCATTGAAAGTATTATATATCTAATGCAGTGGAATTCCTTCCTATTTGTGAATTATCAAGGGTAAAATAATTTACCCAAAAAGGGGGTTATTTGTGGATGTAATTTTTAAACTTTCACTATCTTAAAATCTTAAAACTATATTTCTTGGGCTTCCCTGGTGGTGCAGTGGTTGAGGGTCCGCCTGCCGATGCAGGGGACACCGGTTCGTGCCCCGGTCTGGGAGGATCCCCCATGCCGCGGAGCGGCTGGGCCCTTGGGCCGTGTACGCTGAGCCCGTGCGTCCAGAGCCTGTGCTCCGCGGCGGGAGGGGCCGCAACCGTGAGAGCCCCACGTACCGCAAAAAGAAAAAACAAAAAAACAAAAAAACTATATTTCTTGAAACATAAACCAAAGTTTTACACAAAATATATTTTAAATTTCCCAAGTATGCTTTATTTCCTTTATATAACCTAATGTTTCTATTTGCTTTTTAATAATTAAGCTTGTAGAAGACTGTTAAGCAGATAGTACACTTTGAGAAGAAATTTCCTGCAATTTAGAATGCATTAAAAACATCCAACACCTGACATTCTTATCATTATAATATACCTAGTTTAGAAAACAGTATGGCGCATATACATGTTAAATGTCTTAACACTATATAAATCTCTTCCGTAAGAATGAGACTAGACAAAGGCATCACAAGGAAAGAAAGCAAATCATTGCTCTTTATTCTTTTATGCCACCATATTGCATATAGAAATAAAAGTTGCTTCCTTTTAGTAATTTTATTTTTAAAAAGCTAAATCATATTCTAATTATAGAAATGCAAAAGTATCCGTCTAAAACCAAAAGTTGATAAATTTGTGAAAAGAGGAATTAAAATGATAATTTAACATAAGGGCTGGTGAGGCCTGAGTCTGAACTAGTGTTTTACAGGGAATTACAGAAATCATGTGTGATTCATATGCAGGTCACATGGTTAGGAGATACTGCTCTGGAAGAATAGGTGGGATGACAAAAGAGATTAATAATTGGGTTTGATATGCTCTAGAGGTGAAGAACTATGGGCTGAGAAAGTGGTGGTCCCACTATCAATGGGAAATGAGGAAAAGAGAAATACTATAAAATAATTAATTGAGTTCTGTGGAACTAAGATTACAAAATGATCCTTTGAGTAAAGAGATAGAGAATTGCTGATTTGGCTTGGAGGGCTAGCTTCAGGGTTTCACTCAGTGCTGGAAGAAATGCTTTCCGATGTTAGAATTAGTGTTTAAAATCAAACTATTATATATATTTTGTTACATTATGATATTGGTGTGTAAATAAGAAATGCATTTTCTAGAACGGTGCGTTAGGGAAATGCTGCAGACAGGATCTGGATTTAACTAGGCTATTGAAATAAAATCTTACTACAGGGATGTTTGGATGATATGATAGTATAGTTAGACTCATAAATGACTAAACCTTCAAGCCCAAAGGGTGATTATATTAAAGGATTAATGGCTAAATGGAGGAATGCAGGGCTCTATCCTTGGTCTAACCTGTTCAATGTATTTACTAATGACTTTGAGGAGATAACTGACTGCTTCCTTATCAAACTTGCTAGGAGGCATAGTTAATTCATTTTACATGAGACTAACGTATGTATGCTATTTATATATATATATATATATATATATAATAGGTACAATATACAATTTATATGTATATAATCAAGAGACTGAAATTTCAGGCTTAGTTCTGCAAGATGAACATTAAAAAGTATAAATCAAAAATCTTACCTCTGTACAAAACAGTGATGTCTTGCTTTAACAGTAGAAAATACAGAAAAGACTTTGAGTCTGACTTGAGTTTAATCTCCATGAGAGTGAATTATACATATGTCAGTTTTGTTACATTGAATAAAAGGAGAATGTTGAGAATGATACTCTCTTTTGGGCTCATCAGACATCCTGGGGTATAAATTCAGTTTTAAAAGCTACACTTTAAACTAACCAGAAAATATCCTTGGTTGGTATATCTGGCGTTTTAAAATCAAGGCCATTGAAAATAGCTCAGTGAAAGTGATAATGACAATAATAGTGGCAACGAATATTTATTGAGCCCTTATCACATGTCAGACACTACCCTAAGCTTGGTACAAGGATTATCACAGTTAATCTCACAACAATCTAATTAGGTATTGTTGTTATCTCCACTTTACAAATTAGAAAACTGAGGTGTGGAGAGGTTAAGTAACTTGTCTAGATCAACAGACACACACACACCCCAGCTTGTACATGGCAAGGCAGGGATGCCAATCCACATCTATTGAGTGAAGCCATGAAGTTGAACCAGAGAAAGGAAGATGTGGAATTGGATATGATTTCTTTTGTCAATTATCCAAAGCCTTTCATGGGGAGGGTGTTGATAGGAGTTGGCAGAAGTAGTAATGGCCAAGGTTCAATCCAAAGAGCAAACTTCCTTCTAGCACATTTAATCAGAAAGGGATTTGTTATAGAGTTTTCAATGGATCACAGAATCTCTGGAGGCAGGAAGGGTCTAAGAAAACAAGCTCTAAGCTCACTTTCCAGAAGTTAATACTAAAGCTACATGAAAGAACCAAGGAGTTTCGGCTCCTGCCACATGGGTATGTTGGGAAGACATTGTGTCAGCTGCTTACACTACTCCTGCTTGCTGTGTGAGCAGCAGCAAAATGGACTCCACACACGCTCAGATAACTGAGTTCTAAAGTCAGATCTTAGGCAAGTACCTCTGATTGGTGCAACCTAAATCACATCTGCAACCCCAGCTGCAAGGGAGGCCCTTGTGGCCTCTCTAGGTCAGGAAGAGACATACTAGAAATAGTTAGAATAGATGCTCAGCAAGCCATCCACACTATCCAGTGCAGGAGAGCAGGTAACAAACATGAATCAGATACTCTGGGTGACAGATGCTGTGCCCCTCCTTTATACCCGTTATTTCATTTAAACTTCAAAAATTACTACAGAGGGTAAATCATAGAATAGACAATAGCTAGAGAGACATAAAATGTAAAGAAGCTTTTCCCCCAAGTTATGATTGCCAAAAAATAGATCAGAATATTCCTGTGGATGTAGTGATTCCGCATCGCTGGAACCTTTGAAGCCAAGCCTGTACGACCACCTGGTTGCAGAGGGGATTCAAGTCCTATATGAGCTTTTGAACTTGACCTCTAAGGCTTCTCTCCCAGTCCTAAGAATCTGAGATCCTGCAAAGGGTGCCAAGATGAATAACAGATACCTGAATGAGTAGATATTATGTAGAAGAGAAATAAAAAGACAAAGATATCATTCTAAAGACAAAGGCTTGACAGATGGCAATTTTCAGTTTTATTGCCTAAAAATATAAAAAGGTTTAATCACCTAATACACTTCTTAATTTTTTAAGTCTAAAGAATTTTATTCCATTGCAAAAGACCTCTCCAGCTAGTTAATTTACTTATAGGAAAGATTGTCTGAAACCTCATGCTTCTCTGTGGAGAATCTAATTGAATATATATTTACATAGGTCCTAAAGTGTCTTCAAGGGCTTGGAAAATCAAAGGAGCTTATGATATATTTTTATACGTATTTGAGGCCAAAGAACTTTTGTGTTTCTAATCTAGTAACGTCACTTGTATGTAGTTTCTTATTAAATATTAATTGAAAATAAAGCCTTTAAATGTTTTTTTACCATAATTTATCTAAACTCTTAAAGGCTTAGACATAACTTCTCTATTGCCTCTCCTCATTTTCTAAATCTCATAGTCTCCTTTTTCTTTATTTTCCAGTTTCTTGTCTGTCTTGTTTTATTGCCCACTCATCTGTCATAAATTTTGAGCTTCCCAGCTAATACCAAGAAGGTTTACTTCTAGGACTCAAGAGTGCATCTAGTTAAACACAATGCTATAAATATTCTTTTGCATCTAATTCTATATACCAAGGGAAATAAACTCATGTATACATTAAGCTTTATTTCCATTGCTCTTAGTCGTGGTTCTCAAAGTGTGGCTTGGGAACCTCTGGGGATCCCCAAGACCCATTTAGGAATCTGTGAATTCAAAACTCTTTTCATAATAATACTGAGATGTTATTTGCGTTTTTCACTGTCATTCTCCCGTGAGTGTACAATGGAGTTTTTCAAAGGCTACATAATATTTGATCACTCTGATGTTAACATGTCATGGATTTATTATTGTTATTTCTTAATGAATGATAGGTTACATCTCTCATTTTTTTTAGCTGAAGTATAGTTGATGTACAATATTATGTAAGTTACAGGTGTACAATATAGTGCTTCACAATTTTTAAAGGTTATTCTCCATTTATAGTTATTATAAAATATTGGCTATATTCCCTGTTGTACAGTATATCCTTGTAGCTTATTTTATACCTAATAGTTTGTACCTCTTAAACCCATACTCCTATATTGCCCCTGCCCGCTTCCATCTCCCCACTGGTAACCACTAATTTATTCTTTATATCTGTGAGTCTGTTTCCTTTTTGTTATAGTCACTAGTTTGTTGTATTTTTTAGATTCTACATATAATTGATATCAGACAGTATTTGTCTTTCTCTGTCTGATTTATTTCACTTAGCATAATACCCTCCAAGTCCATCCATGTTTTTGCAAATGGCAAAATTTCCTTCTTTTTTATGGCTGAATAGTATTCCATTGTATATGTATACCCCATCTTCTTTATCCATTCATGGACACTTAGGTTGCTTCCATATCTTGGCAATTGTACATAATGCTGCTATGAACATTGGGGTGCCTCTATCTTTTCAAATTAGTGTTTTTGTTTTTTCCAGTTATGTACCCTGGAGTGGAATTGCTGGGTCATATGGCAGTTCTATTGTCAGTTTTTTGAGTCACCTCCATACTGTTTCCAGAGTGGCTGCACCAATTTAAATTCCCACCAACAGTGTGCAAGGGTTCCTTTTTCTCCACATGCTCACCAACATTTGTTGTTTGTGTTCCTTTTGATTATAGCCATTCTGACAGGTGTGAAGTGATATCTCATTGTGGTTTTGGTTTGCATTTCCCTGATGATTAGTGATATTGACCATCTTTTCATGTGCCTATTGGCCATCTGCATTTCTTCTTTGGAAAAATGTCTGTTCAGGTCTTCTGCCCATTTTTTAATCACGTTGTTTGTTTTTTTTGATTTTGAGTTGTATGAACTGTTTATATATTTTGGATATTAACTCCTTATCAGTCATATCATTTGCAAATATTTTCTCCCATTCAGCAGGTTGTCTTTTCATTTTGTTGATGGCTTCCTTTGCTGTGCAAAGGAAATTAAGTTTAATTAGGTACCATTTGTTTATTTTTTGCTTATATTTCCGTGCTTTAGGAGACAGATCCAAAAAATACTGCTCTGATTTATGTTAAAGAGTGTTCTGCCTATGTTATCCTCTAGGACAGGGGTCCCCAACCCCCAGACCACAGACCGGTACTGGTCTGTGGCCTGTTAGGAACCAGACTGCACAGCAGGAGGTGAGCGGCGGTGAGTGAGCGAAGCTTCATCTGTATTTACAGCCGCTCCCCATCGCTCACATTACTGCCTGAGCTCCGCCTCCTGTCAGGTCAGCGGTGGCATTAGATTCCCATAGTTGCGCAAACCCTACTGTGAACTGCACATGTGAGGGATCTAGGTCACGTGATCCTTATGAGACTCTAATGCCTGATGATCTGAGGTGGAGCTGAGACAGTGATGCTAGCGCTGGGGAGTGGCTGCAAATGCAGATTATCATTAGCAGAGAGGTTTGACCACGCAGAGACCATAATAAATCAGTTGCTTGCAGACTCAGATCAAAACCCTATCAGTGAGTGGCAAGTGACAATTAAGCTGCATCTGGTGGCAGCCTTTAAGTCAGAATCCGACACTTATTTTAGTCTGCACACGGCCGACCCATTATTTTATTTACCGCTTTCATCCACGCCTCTTTCCTACACTGTGCTCTTATCTCAGTCACAGTTTTGGTAAGCCCACAAGCTAACCCTAGCCAAAATGAGTAAAAAACAAACGTCGCTAGAGAGCTTCTTTGAAAAGGGGGAAAGACCCAATGATGAGACACCAGAAGTAAGACTGCCAACAAAAAGAAAGCTGCATTTAAAAGAAAATACCAAGAGCCCTACTTAAATTACAGGTTCATTGCAAGAGGTGATTCACATTCTCCAAGCCCACTTTGTATAACATGTGGCAACTGGCTATCCAGCAAAGCCATGAAACCTTCAAAACTGCTTTGCCACGTGGAGACCAAGCACCCTGCATTAAAAGACAAGCCTTTGGAGTTTTTCAAAGGAAAAAACGTGAACACGAAGAACAGAAGCAATTATTGAAGGCCACCACTTCATCAGATGTGTCTGCACTGATTCTTAGTGGCTGACCTCATTGCTAAAGCTAAGAAGCCCTTTACTGTTGGTGAAGAGCTGATCCTGCCTGCTGCTAAGGACATTTGTCATGAACTTTTGGGAAAGGCTGCAGTTCCAAAGGTGGCACATGTTCCTCTTTCGGCTAGCACCATAACTAGATGAACTGATGAAATAGCAGAGGATATTGAGGCACAGTTGTTAGAGAGGATTAATGAGTCACCATGGTACGCACTCCAGGTTGACGAGTCTACTGATGTTGACAACAAGGCAACAATGCTTGTTTTTGTGCGATTTATTTTTCAGGAGGATGTGCATGAGGATATGGTATGTGCACTTTTGTTGCCAACCAACACCACAGCTGCAGAACTATTCAAGTCTTTGAACAATTACGTATCAGGAAAACTGAATTGGTCATTTTGTGTCAGTATATGCATGGACAGAGCAGCTGCCATGACTGATGGCTTTCTGGTTTCACTACTCCAGTCAAAGAGGTTGCTTCTGAATGTGAGTCTATGCACTGTGTCATCCATAGAGAAATGCTGGCTAGATGAAAAATGTCACCTGAACTTAACAACATTTTGCAGGATGTGATTAAAATTATCAACCACATTAAAGTACATGCCCTTAATTCACGTCTGTTTGCACAGCTCTGTGAGAAGATGGACGCAGAGCACACACATCTTCTCTTATACATAAAAGTGAGATGGCTTTCTGAAGGTAGATCACAGGCCAGAGTTTTTGAGTTACGAGAGCCGCTCCAGAGATTTCTTTTAGAAAAACAGTCACCACTGACAGCACATTTCAGTGACACAGAATGGGTCGCAAAACTTGCTTACTTGTGTGACATATTCAACCTGCTCAGCGAACTCAATCTGTCACTTCAGGGGAGAATGACAACTGTGTTCAAGTCGGCAGATAAAGTGGCTGCATTCAAAGCCAAACTGGAATTATGGGGTCGATGAGTGAACATTGGGATTTTTGACATGTTTCAAATATTAGCAGAGATTTTGAAAGAGTCTGAGCCAGGGCCTTCTTTCTTCCAGCTGGTGCATGATCACCTATCTCAGAACTTTCTGAGAGTTTGAGCATTACTTTCAAAAGAGTTTGAGCATTACTTCCCAGCCTCGAAAAACCCCTGACCTGGGAAGGAATGGACCCTCGACCTATTTGTGAATAAGTCAGATGAATTGACTTTGTCCGGGCTAGAAGAGGATCAACTACTTGAGGTCGCAAATGATGGTGCCCTTAAAAGTATGTTTGAGACAACTTCAGATCTCCATACGTTCTGGATTAAAGTCAAGGCGGAATATCCTGAGATTGCCACAAAAGCACTGAAAAGCCTGCTTCTATTTCCAATATCCTATCTTTGTGAAGTAGGGTTTTCTGCAGTAACAGCCACCAAAATGAGATTATGGAGTAGACTGGACATAAGCAGCGCACTTGAGGGGTCACTGTCTCCCATCACCCCCAGATGGGACCATCTAGTTGCAGGAAAACAAGCTCACGGCTCCCACTGATTCTGCATTGTGGTGAGTTGTATAATTATTACATTATATGTTACAATAATAGAAATAAAGTGCACAATAAATATAATGTGCTTGAATCTTCCCAAAACCATCCACCCCACCATCCCATCCATGGAAAAATTGTCTTTCACCAAACCGGTCCCTGGTGCCAAAAAGGTTGGGGACTGCTGCTCTAGGAGTTTTATGATTTTCAGTCTTACAGTTAGGTCTTTAATCCATTTTGAGTTTACTCTTGGATATGGTGTGAGGAAATGTTCTAATCTCACTGTTTTACATGTAGCTGCCAGTTTTCCCAGTACTCTTCAAGACTGTTTTTTCTCCATTGTATATCCTTGCTGCCTTTTTTCATAGATTAATTGACCATAAGTAGGTGGGTTTATTTCTGGGCTGTCTATTCTGTTCCATTGATCTCTGTCTGTTTTTGTGCCAGTACCATACTGTTTTGATTACTGTAGCTTTGTAGTATAGTCTGAAGTCAGGGAGCATAATTCCTCCAGCTCTTTTCTTCTTTCTCAAGAGTGTTTTGTCTATTCAGAGTCTTTTGTCTTTCAACTCAAAATTTAAAATTATTTATTCTGGTTCTGTGAAAAATATCTTTAGTAGTTTGACAGGGATTGCATTGAATCTGTACATTGCCTTAGGTAGTATGGTCATTTTAACAATATTAATTCTTCCGACCCAAGAACACAGTGTATCTTTACACGCTCTCATTTTTAATTTCTAGAATGATAAATTTTGATAGATATAACCCCCACACAAAAAAACTGTTTGAGATCCTCAGCAATTTTTAAGAGTTCCTGAAACCAAAATGTTTAAGAACTGTTGCTGTAGGG
>NW_006797638.1:611777-659957 GCF_000442215.2 Lipotes vexillifer
CAATTGGGAGAGGGCAGTATTGCCCCCTTGGGTGCTTTAGAAATCTGTGGGGGAATTAAGTTGCCACAATGGTTGGGGAATACTATTTATGTTGGGAGTTGAGGGGCGGGGATACTAATTGTCTTAAAAAGCATTAGACAATCATAAAGAGTGAAAACTGTCCCATGTCCTGCATGAATAAGTATAGACACTAATACAGCTTTAAAATCTGTTTCATGATTATGAGTCTAGATTACATCCTGAAATCATATTATTTACTCAAGTCTTGTTGATGGCTGCCACTTTACACAGTAAACACCAAAGACCTTAGGATTACCTCCAAGGCACTTCATGACCTGGTTCCTTGTTACTTCTCTGACATGTTCTCTTCTTCCCGTTGCTCGCTGTGTCCTATTATCAGGTTCCTGGAGCACACCAGGCTTTTGCTCTAGCTCCTCCCTCTACCTGGAGCACTTTTCTCCCAATATCCACTTAACTACTCCCGCACTTCATTCAGTTCTTTGCTCAGACCTCCCTTCACAATGAGGTCTACTCCAACCACCCTAATTAATTGTATAAACTGTGCCCCTCCCCCACACTCTTCAAACCCCTTATCCTGCTGTAGTTTTTCTGTTTTCCATTAACATATATCACTCTCTAACATACAATATAATCTGCTTATTAATTATGTTCAATATTTATTCTCTTTCCTCCCTCGCCACTGCAAGCAAACTCCAGGAGAGCAGAGACCTTTCCTTTTATTTTGTTTGTTTGTTCATATGGCCTAACACATAGTACGTACTCAATAAATATTTGTTGAATAAATCAACATATGACTTTATTGTACATACCCAACTTTCTATTTATTCCTCTGTGTAATAGCATTAAATTAAATATTGAAATCACTTATGGGGTGGTTTTATTGTATTTCAGAATAGTGAGGAGGGCATCACAAAATCTACAATATGAGGAAAATGTTTTATACCTAGTGGGCGGAGAGCCACAACTCTAGAGGGTCCATTTTTATGCCACAATGAAACCTGCTTCATGACTTAGTGAGAAAAGAGAAGCCCTATTATTACTTAGTCCCAGAACCAGACCCAGTGGGAACTTAGTGAAGAGTGTCAGTTAATGTAATTCTACTAATCAGATGTTTAAAATATGTTGAGGTCAGTCAATGAAAAAGGCTAAGGTCAAAGCCTCATCTCCAGTGATAAGGGGAGGATTGGAAGATGTCTCCAATGTAGGTTGCTCTTTATTTTGGTGGACCCCTATGGGATTCCCTCAACTATAACATTGTTATGTGTTATGATTGAAATTCCAGTTTGTAGAAAGATGGCAACCTTGGTTATAATTTTTTTAAAGGTTAAATTATAACCATTTCAAACTGTGGCAACTGAGGAAATTAAACCAAAGAGTTTAATTTGTGCAGGGTAGCCCCAAAATAAAAGGCCCCTGTGGGTATGAATTGCTTTCAGTGCTACTGAAAGCCTCTGTGTTTTCAGAGACGTGGCAACAAAGAGGTGGTCACTGGGTCCCCACACACGCACCCATTTTTATAACACATCACAACCAGCAAAGTGTGCCACTTGTCAGCAGGAAAATGACCTTGGACAAAGCCCACCACTGATGGATCAGAATTAACTTTCTATTTGGGGAGCAAGAATATCATTCAGTATCTCCTGAGTGACTTTAATACTCAAACCAGTAGTTTGCACAAACTGAAGTTATCCACTTGCCCACAATACAGGTAGCAAGTGAGCAGGGGTGGTGCTGACTTCCCCACAGTTCTTTGTAAATATGTCAGTGTGGTGACCTCAGAGAACAAGGACTAAGAGTGAGAGAGAATTAGCCAGTCAGTGCACCCTGTTTAATCCTCACTGCGATTTGAAGTTTGCCATTTGACATGCCCATTGGAGACATTTCTGATGTGTATTTTTATGGTTATAAGAACGTCTTTACACCGCAAGGAGAACTGAAGTAATAGAGTAGATGCTTTAAGATCTGTTATAGGTTTATTTTTATGAGTTACGGTAAAAGAGTCTCGTTCTAATTTTAATTCCCTTGGGAGATTTTTCCCCTATAAAAATCCATAGCAAAAAAGATAGCTCTTAGTATTTAACTAGATTATGGATAAATGCATCAGTCCTAACATAATATTTGTAAGTACCTATTTTGTAATTGTTATATAACATAGATCTAGGTTTTGTGTTACAGAGACCCTAATAAAGGGATAAACAAATAGATGTAAGCTAAATAGTCCTTATCACAAATTCTTAAAGTCCTTCACTTCTAACATTGCTGGTGATAGAGATGTGTAATTAGCATAGATCACCAGCATCATCTCCACAGGGAAAAAGTCTTCACTTTCTTTTCCTCTTCTTGTTCTAGACTTGGAGAATGATATGCTTCCTTTCATTGCTCCCATTGCACTCTTTGCTTACCTTTATTACAGCGCTTACAACCCTGCATTCTAATTGTGTATTTACATGTCTATCCTGCCCACTAAATTGTGTGTGCCTTGAGAGCTGGACTAAATCTTATCAGAATTATAACTCTGGGGTGAGACAAGCAGACACGCGATAAGTAATGAATGCTTCAAAATGTATTCCTATTTCTCTCTAGAAATTATCGACATGGAAAGTGGCCATGTTCTCAAGGAAAGCTAAGATTCTTTTCTAGCTGTCATGGCAGGTAACACAATCAACCCCCCTGCCCCCGTCCTCACCCAGCGCTGCTTCAATTTCTATCTTGCATCCAAACGAAAATCTCTAGTTTCTTGCACTGGAAAGGAGAGGGTAAAGGCACTTTTTAGCCAAAATGGCAAAAGTTAAGGAAGAGTGCTTTAGTCTTCTGACGAGAATGAGTAAGAGGGAAACAAGAGATTATATAATCTTTGTTCCCATGCATTTATGCTCTTTATTTTAGATAGACAAAAATGATCAGAAACAAAATACAGTTCGACTTTAGATGCTGCTTTCATTCCTTGCACTTCTAGCCTGACAGTACCGAATACAATGATAACAGGGGCCGGCATGGCATCACTCTCTAGAACTTTGCAGAGTACAGTGCACTTTATAGACATCAACACTGCATCCTGTAGTCAACTCCACTCCTCCAGTACTCTCAGCAAGCAAAGCAGCATATCACAGGGTCTAACTGGAATGATAAAAGGATGAAAAGAAGGAATAATTAAGGAGATAATTAATGGTTAGATCCATCATTGGTATTTCTGTGATTGTTTTTGTTTGTTTAGGTGGCACATAATCAAGACTGCAAAATTTAGGAACTGAGAAGCCAGTCATTTAAAGCATCATTTAGCAAACCAGATAAACACATTAACTATCTGTAGCCACTTCTTTAAAATAAAGCTCTAGTGGGTGCTTTCTAGCAGTAAGTTTATAGTATTTGATATTGTCTGTTTACTGTTATTTTGGCTGAAATTGCTGTTAATTTTTAATTGCCCTTTAATGCCTTTAATGCCTTTAATGGCAGGAGGATTCTTTTTAAATTAGTCAAAAAGAACATAGTGTGTAAAGAACTAATGTTGGCATCCACACTGATAACTGTAAAAACATAACTTTTTAGAAGGAAAAGATGAAAATGGAAGTTAAAAATAAAATTGCCTTTCCTTACCTAAATTTTCCTCTGCTGGATTCTAGAAATATCTAGTCAGAGTATTTTGTTGAATGCTTCTTGACCTTGCAAAAAAAGACTGGGGCTTCACTGGTGGCGCAGTGGTTCAGAGTCCGCCTGCCGATGCAGGGGACGCGGGTTCGTGCCCCGGTCCGGGAAGATCCCACATGCCGCGGAGCGGCTGGGCCCGTGAGCCGTGACCGCTGAGCCTGCGCGTCCGGAGCCTGTGCTCCGCAATGGGAGAGGCCGCAACAGTGAGAGGCCCGCATACCGCAAAATAAAAAAAAGAAAAAAGACTGACTTGGCTAAGCTCAGTAAATTGTTTTCCATTCCCAGATAATAATATCAGGCACAATAGATTGTTAAATAATGACATCTGCAAATTCCTTTGGTTCTACCTTCAAAATATATCCAGAATCGAACCACTCCACGTCACCTGGGTTATTGTAATATCCTCCTAACTCTTCTTCCCGTCTCCTCCATTGCCCTCTCTCTACCTTATTCTCCAAAGAGCAACCATCAGATCCTGTCACACCTCAACCCCAATCCCTCCAATATCTCCTCACTGACCTTCCCAACTTAACTTTTCTCCATAGTACTTATCACCTAAAATACTATAAAATGGTCTTATTCATTGTCTTTCTTCTTCCTCAATGCAAACTCCATAAGTTCAAGGGTTTTTTTAATTGTTTTATGTCTGTCTCCTCAGCACATAGAATGTGCCTGGTACGTGGTGAACAATAAATATTTGTTGACTGAATGTATCTATGGACAAGACATTACCCAGCTCTTTCCTTGGGTGTGGCCCACTAAATACTGAGGTATGGCACAGTTATTGGGAAAGGTCTTCCCTAGTGGCTTACATTTAAATATTATTTAATTAAAGGGAGCATGGACCACAGGGGTAGAGCAAGGGCTCTGAAGATCAGATAGACCTGGGTTTGAATAATAGCTCCACTACAACCTGTGTGACCTGGTGAGTTATATAATCTGCCAGCTTCAGTTTCCTCTCTGTAAAATAGAAATAGTAAAAGCATCTTTCTCATAAAGTAGGCATAAAATTTCTTGAAAACATAATGTTGGGCTTATAATAAAAACTCAGAAAATATTTGCAATTATGACAATAATAAGTATTGTAATTGCCCTTATTATTGCTATTATTTATTGAGGCCCTTGCTAGTGTGCCAGACATTCTGCTACTTGTATTCTAACTATTATATCTGCAAGGGACCATTACAGTCACTGCTGAATGTGTGAGGAAACAGGTCCAGGGTCCTAGAGTGAGTATTCAACCCCAGATTGCTCAGCCTCCAAAGTTTAGGCCCTTTTCCCCAGACCACTGCGCTTTTGCTTTGAACTTTAATGCCTTGCCCAGAACTCTAGAAGTACATGGAATATTTGAGGAATCAAAAGGTGTGATACAGCTCAAGTAAGGGATTTTAAGGACCTTGAGATTGGAAATGAAAGACTATATTCTATACCATATGATGTGGATTTTAACCTATGGGCTCTGAGAAGACATCAAAGATGTGTTAAACTTGAGAAGTTTTCAGAAAAATGAAAATGACAGCATTACATGGATTGGGTCATGTCACTGACCACAGTCAGTCTTTTATATGACTGTCAGCAGGTTAAGAATAATAGATTTCAGATTGGAGAAAATCAGCTTGAATTAAAGCCATGTCAAATAGCAGTTTGGTCTACCTCAGGCAAAAGGCTCTTTTTTTTTTAACGTAAGCACCATTATATTCTGCATAATGTCTAACACGGTCTCTTAAAAATTATATTGGTTACCCATTCCAAGTTATAATATAGGTTCTGATAGGAGAATATCTTTGCCAGTGATGGTATGCCACTGGAATTTCGAATAGCAAAATGACTGAGAAGTGGCTTTAGAAGGCTCTACGCTGTTTTTGGTGTGGAAATGTCTCTAGTTCTTTAACATCTTTCTTCTAGTAGAGAAAAGTAACTGAGAGATTAAGTAATGTGACGATGGATGGCTGATACTGGTTTTCCCTAGGAATGGTCTTCAGAAATAATCAATTAAATAGTAAGAAAATATGGATTGCCACTACCTACCTCATGGGCATAGAGTTTGATAAACATACCAGTTTCTTAACAAGATATGAAAAATGTTAAACATTAAGCACAGATTTTGTTTCTTTCTGATCCTTTAGCCAACCACTGACTCTAGATCTTCTACTGTCAGTAAATTAAAAATACAGCAACAAAGGTGATGATTTGGGAGACTTTCCATGGGGTTGGTTGAAAGAACTGTATTCAGTCTTACACAACTGGATATACTTCCTGTGGGGAAAAAAGTCAAGTAAAGATTTTCATCCTCTGTTTGTAGAAGTTTCAGGTAAATTTTTTCACCATAGATTTCGGTCTCTGGAATTTGTTCTTGTGTTTTGTTACTGAAGCAGTGGTACCGTTTTGACTGAATCTATTACACATTGTTGGTCATTTGAGGGAAAGTAAAACCAAGTCAGTTGAAATAGAACAGTAATTGAAGTAAAGCAAGTGAAAATGAGGGAACAAAAATACTGGAAAGTGCTATCTTTTTGTAGTTACTTTTTACTGATTAACGTGAATGTACATGTATATAAGAAAAGTTAAAATGAGGTCCAAGCAAGAGTATGAGAGTTACACTTGTCTTTTAAGTAAATGTTTCCAAAGTTAATCATTTCATCTAAAGTGAAAGTAAAATACTCTTTTGACATGAATTCTATCATAAATGTGGCTTTAATCTCCCCTATGTTTGTTATATGTAGATATATTTTATCTCTCCAAACCTTTTATAAACTATTTGAGGTTGGAGTTTATGTGCTCTGTTCTTTTGTTTATACCATAGTACCCAGCACAAAGCTAGACGTGGAGAGAAGATGCTTAATATGAGCCTTAAGAATAACTAAGCTTTTGAAAACTAATCTATTTTTCATGCTTGTACCTGAATTCTTTGGGAGAAAATTAAGTTGTTGATGTGGCAAATAAAGCCTATTACACCGTGATTTAATGAACAAAAATTTTTTTGAATACCATCTTTCATGGCATGTGTGAGTTGTAAATGAGAGTGGTAACAGGTAGGGCAAGAGGACTGAAGGAGGTGGGGAAAAATACAGATCCTAAACCAGAGGTAAAATTTTCACCCGACCTTAAAGAGTTTCAGTTCTCTATTCTTTATTGAAAATTATTCCCAAGACCAACAACTGAAAAGACTGCCATAATGTTAAATTACGCAATTATCCTGGGCTATAGGAGGCCACTGAACTAACACACACATATTAAATCTCTTTTTTAATGTAAAATTAATAAATTAAATTAAAGGTGAATCACAGTTTGTGCAGCTCATTTTCAAAATTACAATATGGAAAGTAAATACACTGCTGTGTGGGAATACATAGCTTATCTGTCACTGATAGCTAATGAATTCTTTCCTATTAAAATTTAATTGAAAATCTTCAGTGATATTTAAGCTTTCACAGAAGTGTAAACTACTGTGACTACAATTCACAATGCATTTAAAACAATTATTCTTTATCATTAAAGTTAATAATATGCACATTAACCTCTTATGTAGTCTAAATCAATATTGTAGTTTAAAAGATATGACCTCTGGACAGCTTTCTCTAAATATTGATTTCATTGTCATTTGTATAAGGTATCAAACAAATTACATGCTGCACTAATATCATTAATGCTGCCCCCATAGAGCCAATGACTTTATGGGTTCTTACAATACAGAACATGACATTACAAAAATATTGAGGACATCGCAAGATATAATTACCGAATGGATGAGGTTTGACTATGGCTGAGTAGAGTGGTTCTGAATATATGATAACTTCCAAATCCTTCACTCTCCGTGGACAG
The DNA here is from genome assembly GCF_000442215.2 of Lipotes vexillifer. NCBI lineage: Eukaryota > Metazoa > Chordata > Mammalia > Artiodactyla > Lipotidae > Lipotes > Lipotes vexillifer. The sequence continues at coordinate 619,266 of NW_006797638.1, forward strand.
GAGAAATACTGCTCTTTAACATGCAGATTGGTTACTGAGGTTAAGTTTCAAATGGCAGAATTTTTTTCTGCCTCAGAGGGTCTAATTTACCGTTTTGTGATGCCACAGATATTTCAGAAGAGAATCTAAAGTCAGATTAAAATGTTGTAATTCTGCAATATAACAGTTTTCCCAAAATAAACTTGTTTAGGAATTTCTATTACAAGTTCCTAGTGAGTCTGATGAGTTGGAAAATACATGCATTAAAGTAAAGGGGCTGAACCTTTCAAAGGTCACTGAATTAAATAAAATCTGATTTAGGGATGGATATGTATCACGTTTCCCCTCATAACCAGCAGTTATAGTAGTATTTTTGTAAAAAAAATTGCAAATTAAAGTAGCAGCCATGTAATTTGCTCTCTTTTACTTTTTTCAAGTTCTAAATTGCTCTGAATCACAATTGTTAGCGTCACCCAGTTATATCTAACTCTATTTTGATGTTATTTTTTAATTTTTAAAATGTTACTTTACTTTTTGTTTTCTATAAAACTTTTTAGAAAAGAGATGTGGTCACGGTCACGACACTGTGAACTGTGTGTGCAATTTGTACTATAAATGTTCCCTCCATATCTCTTGTAGGTAAAAGCGACCCATTTTGTGTGGTTGAACTGAACAATGACAGGCTGCTAACACATACTGTCTACAAAAATCTCAATCCTGAGTGGAACAAAGTCTTCACATTGTAAGTAGTCATTACTTTGAGCTCATTTCAAAACTGCTGCTAAATGATATTTATTTTTGAGATTTTTGTGCGTTTATTCTTAACTGATTAACAACTCAATGAATCTGGCCTGCCTTTGCCAGCAACAATGAATGCATAATTGCATTACCTTCCTGATAGTGAAACCTGGGGAAAGGGTATGGCATTTTTCTTTGTTTTCACAGATACTTTTTTTAAACTGTGCATTTTATATATGATTTGACGAAGGATTTTGCTCCCATTAACTGAATTGCCGTACTGCTTCTTCCTTTTATACTTTCTATTGAAATTCTCCCCAATTGCACTGACACCAAGGAGGACAAAGCTCTATTTGTTCCATTGCTCAAATCAGCAAACAATCCAGTCTTGGATTCGGCAGATGTTTTAGTTTTGGTTTATTGCATTTTAGCACAATAAGAATATTAAGTACTGTCCTACGTACCAGAAAACACTTTGAGTTAATTTTCTTTTTGTTTTAAAAAGTTTGTAAATCTTTTCGATCATGCACTGTAAAAGCTGCCGATGCTACACTATAGTATCTCCTAAGTCCGTGGTTGTTTTTTTTTTTTTTTTAAAAGCTGGGCTTTAGAAATGAACTCTGAACAAAGGAAAACTCTCCAAACAGAAGTACTTCTTAAGTTTGCTAACATAATTTTATTTTATTTTCGTATATGAGAAACTGTTTTATTTTCGTATATGAGAAACTGCTAAATTCCTCATTAATTTCTTATAATGTCCTTGCTTAAGAGCCAGTAACTAATCAGATTTAATTATCTGACCAATTTATCTTTAAGGAATTTCACATTTTTATAAGAGATGAAAGCCTGGTCAGGAGACTTGCACTCCTAAGAAGGTTGTGGAGAGTGTTTTTCTCTGGAATGTATAATTGAATGAGTAGGTTTGATAATTATCAAAGCCATTAATTGATTGTGCTCTGATAAAGCCTTTTCTCACATGTGGTTGCAGTCTTTCAGTAATGAATATATTCATTTTTTGTTTTCTCTTAATTCATGTTTTCTTGGTAAACAGTTTGATCAAAGAATAAATGGGGCTTATTTTTCTAGAAACAAAATATGAAGAGCTTGCATACTTGTTTATTAACATATGTTGTCTTTGGAACATAATGGAACACTACTTAATTTCTAAATCCTAGGGTGGTACAATAGCTATCAATGTTACATTTTCTTCATTCTGTACTCTGTGTTGGTTAATTTTTACTATAAACCAAACAGAAATAAGTCAGAGTTTTGGTGAGAGCTATAAAGATAAAGGAGATGTTCTATTATGATAAAAAAGAAAAATTATATAAACTATACTGTGACTCTTGCTGAAATCAAACCTGGTGGTGCTTCATGTGGGAGTAACAAGAAGATGGGAATTATTGTAATAATGAGAATAGGACAAGTCTAAAAAAAAAAATAAGTGCCACTTATTGATTTTTTTTACAATAACTTATTCTTTGCCCATCCAGATGGAAATTATATTTTATTGAAAAATTATAACTTAAAGTTACAGTTGTATTCAAAGTTCCAGATAATAGAACCATCATGTCTAGTAAGGTGCACTGTGGGAAATTCTGTCAGATACCAAGCTACCTTATGTATGTGTATGCAAATAGTATACATAAAGCACATATATACCAAATCAGCTGGAGCTATCTAAATTTTCAAAAGCATTTGTGTTCTTGTTCCCCACTGATGAAGTCTTTTTTTCCTTACATATATTTATTATGCAGCAACATTAAAGATATCCATTCAGTTCTTGAAGTGACAGTTTATGATGAAGATCGGGATCGAAGTGCTGACTTTCTGGGCAAAGTTGCTATACCATTGCTGTCCGTAAGTTTCATTCACCTGACACACTGCTCTGTGTTGCTTTTGCTCAAGGAAAAAAAAAAAAAAACCCTCAGCTCTATATCTGTCATTTCTCAACCAAGGTCTGTAATAAGAACACTAAAAATTTTAACATACTCAATGCACGGCCATGTTGAATCCCATGATAGTTAATTTTTCCTGACAGACTTGATCCTGGTAATGAACAGGTACTTGTCAGAATTGCCACAGTTGTTTTGGGTTCTCTGTCAGTTTCAGCAGCTGGGGGTCAAAGGTCACTGAGGGAGTGTATTCAGTGGAGACCGCGAGACAGACGGCTGTCATGTCCTTTTCCCGCAGATTCAAAATGGTGAACAGAAAGCCTACGTCTTGAAAAACAAGCAGCTGACAGGGCCAACAAAGGGGGTCATCTATCTTGAAATAGATGTGATTTTTAATGCTGTAAGTCTTAACTTTGGCTTTTTTGTACTGCTAAAGAGTTCAGTTTCATGAAAGCTTTTGTTCCTGATTTGTAGAGAATTTCTGTCATTCCTCATTTTCTCTAAACCTTGATGTATCCTGGAGAATACGCTTCTGCCACTGCCTGGCACACCCACACTTTCTGTTATAGCTGGCGGCTGCCGCTGTGGCTGGGCTCTGGCCGCTGCCTGCCGGCGTCAGAAATGGAAGCGCATGCCTGTGCAACTGTATACATTTATATTTTATGAGCACAGCAGCCAGGACTTTGAAACTTTCGAAATTATTGCAAATTGAACTGCGTGAAAAACTTGTAAACATTTGTACTATATTAATCCATAACAGACACATATGTTGATGTATAGGTGAAAGCCAGCTTACGAACATTAATACCCAAAGAACAGAAGTACATTGAAGAGGAAAACAGACTCTCTAAACAGGTAAAAAGCAAGGAAAGATTAATCCCTCTGGGAAGACTTGATTATATCTGTAAAACATCTATGTAAATTCAAATAAACTTTGGAGGTAAGGAGGGGGGAAGACTATGGAATTTTTGATCATCTACTGATGTGAAATGGCTCTTTCTTTTCTTCTTTCTTTTTCTCTTTTCCCTTCCTTTCCTTAAAAGATCAAACAAGGACAATACCAAACTAGTAAGTTGGATGGGGGTGGTCAGAAAGGAAAGGGGATACTGTAGGCTCTGCATAGAATGGATATGTATTCATGCGTTAGCAGAAGAATGATCATTTTGAACATAAAATACAATTTGATTGCCATGGAATGTGTAAATGAGAACACCAAAAGCTGAGGTTCAAATATATGTCCAGACCACCCACAGGTATGATGCAGGTGTCTGTAAAGTGAGCCCAGTATAAAGTTCTTGCCTCTAATCCACGAGAGAGGGGGCTCTATCTTTTAAGGGAAGGCTTCCTCTTAATTAGATTTTAACTGTGATCTTTTAGAAGTGAACTATTATTGGCATTTTTAGCTAAGAAAATAGAAAATCAGGAACCCTGATTTTTATATCATGAAGAAATTTTAAATTATGCTTGATATCTCGTAATTAGACTTGTAGTTTTAAATTCGATTTGGTAGCGAGTTAAGAAAAGAGTACTAAGCTACCCCTTTTAAAAATTGTTTACTTCCAAATAACACAGCTAAAATCAAATGTATTTGAGGTTATAAAGTTTACAGAACTCATTTGTGCGTGTTAAAATCTTTAATAATTTCCTGTGCTATTAGAAGACCAAAAATACTTTGGTTTTAATCCAATCACTTCACCATAAACAGTGCAATCTTTAGGTGTTTAAAGACAATGCATGAGCTACGCATGTAATACCTATCTGAACAGAAATACAGATTACATATTTCCACAGTTATAGTTAAAAGTTATAAAAGTAGCACTTAAAGTAAGGTGATCAGGGGCCAAGAAGGAAACAAATAGAGACACTTTTTACTTTCCCTGAAAGAAATTTTAACTTGTTTAAACTGGTATGCATGTATGCGCATCTGTATGTACACATATGTATGTTATTTTTTCTATATGACCCCAGTTAACTTTACATAGCTACTTTAAAATACCAAATCGGCCTTGAAGTGTACTTGGAAGTAGCAAAATATTAACCTGCAGACATATTACTCTAACTATTAACATAGCTGTATGTAATTTTTTGAACCTATATCTAGCGTACGGGCTGTTTTTCTTACAGCTGCAGTCATGCCTTAATTTAAAAATTTTAATTTAAATTATATCAATTCTCATGTACTTTTTTTTCTTGTTCAATATCTGTAGCTTTTCTATCTCTTTTTTTTTTATTGAGGTGTAGTTGATGTACAGTATTATATGTTACAAGTGTACAGTATAGTGATTCCCAATTTTTAAAGGTTTGTTCCATTTGTCGTTATTATAAAATATTGACTATATTCCTCGTGTAGTACGATATATCTTTGTAGCTTATTTTGTATATAATAGTTTGTCATATACCTTTTTTAGTAACAGATTTTGTAAACTACTTGTCATACATTTTTCCCTAAATTCAAAATTATGAAAGAGTAATGAGAAAATGTGGGTGAAATTTATTGTGGGAAGGAGGGAGATAGAGAGACGAAGAGGGAAAAGAGAGAGAGAGAATGAGACTATGATAGTAAGAAAGGGAGACTCCTACTGAAATGGTGAAAAAACATGTTAGTTTTCTATAATAAAGCAATACTTGACAGGTTTTTCCCTAAGGCCCTAAATAAAACCATCCCCAGTTATCCATTTCACTTTGAAATATCTTGAAATTAAAGCATTTAAAGCATTTTAAAAGCACAGGACTTCAGAATTCTTAAATATATTTAAGGTTCCCAGTATTCTAAGTGGCGAAAAAATGTTTTTGAACTGTTGGAGATTTTTTTTTCTTTTGAATAGAGGTAGCCCAATTTGCATGATAGTATTATTTATGCAAATATATTTAACTAAGAAATTGCACTTATAATTTAGTTCTTTTCACCTTCTCTAGAGATACTTCTTTTCTTCTAACTTGTGAGCCAAATTGCTTGGTATATTCTTACAACTTTATTAACTTTCTGAATCCATTTTAAATCACACTAAACTTGAAGAATTTTGTAGCATATCTGATGGGTTTTAGTCTTGCAAATTCTAATAATACTTTCATCTTCCTATAGCTACTACTAAGAAACTTTATCAGAATGAAGCGTTGTGTCATGGTGCTCGTAAATGCTGCATACTACATTAATAGTTGCTTTGACTGGGATTCACCTGCAAGGAGCCTCGCTGCTTTTGTGGTATGTTCATACTGTATTACTTACATTCTTATTCATTAAATTCAGTAATCATAGCTGCATGTTTCTGTGGCAATAGTTACAGTTATGGTGATGTGGCCATTTTAAACTTCTATTTTGAGACTTGACTGGGCAGATTTGCCGTGGGCAGGAACCTGATGGATTGTTCAGGGTCTGAGTCCAAGAATACATCCCCGCCTCAGATTTCCGGAATATAAGACATCTCAGCCAATGTATAATTTTCTCTGTGACAGTTAAAATGTAAAACTTTACATATTGCATAATTCCAAATCCCAATAGCAGAGCCAAGAAAAGTCCTTAGCATTAAAAAATAATAATAATATTGACCGTCTTCATTTTAATTTTATTTGTCCTGTAGATATTTTTTTCAAAATATGAAAATCCTTGGCAGTAGAATGCTAGTTGGTGATACTTTAATATGTGAATCAGTTGGAAGTGGATGTGACCTATTTAAGGCACATTTTATTATTTCTGAGATTTCCAGCTTTTAAAAAGGCATGAGTGAGAGTTTGATAGATCCAAATAGTCCTCTGACAATGTTCATCTTGTAGCCTTTTACTTTGGTTATTTAAAAACTGCTGATGAGACCAACTTGCAAAGCTAGAAAATCTGAAAGAATACTTTCCTCTGAGCTTCAGCTGGGATTTTCTGCTCTCACATTATTTTTGCTTATTCAGGGTTTCGGTTTGAAGTTTAAGTGGACTCGTTCTTTTGAAATCTTTTATTTTATTGTTAGAATATGAGTACCTTATGCTTCCTTATAGTTGCCGGTTTCTCAGAATATGACTTTATTGTAAGGGGCTTACAAGAAGAGTTTTAATTATAGTAACAAATCAACATTTTAGTATTACCATTCAAATGAGTGTATGCACATCTGTTTAGTACTTTGAGCTCTGTCCTCCTCTCAGGCCTTGTATGGGACTTTCATTAATGTCTGAGCACATGGAACAAAGAGTGTATATGTCCCTTTGTGTTGTAAGTTACCAGAAAGTTAAGCAGCCTGCTTCCCGTGGACATGTCGTTGTCTCCTTAAAGAAAGTGACTGTCATCATCATTAAGTTTTAGAAAAGAAAATCTGCCTCTTTCAATATTCTTGTATTTAGCTCTTTCACATAATAAATACACTGGAGTACTGTTAAACAAACTTTATTATTATTTTTCAGCATCATAGAGGCACTTTGATGTTAATGAGGAAAAAATGATATTGAGTTTCTGTGTGTCTTTTATGCCATTACTTCCAGGGGCCTTTTAGGAGACACAATAATATTCTACTGAAAATGTCTTGCTGCCATCTTTGATTCACTCCTCCCAAAGTCATTCCTCACAGCTATATGTGAAATTTGAAAACAGAGAAACCTATATAATTATATCATTTGTTCAGGAACCTTCATTTTGAGCAATTTAGCATTACAATGTGTGTAAGTCTTCATAAACTTCATCTGGCTTCTAGAGGTCACTCATGTAAAATGAATTCAAGATGGCAGACTTTTTTTTCACAATTTCTTTCTGATTGAAAAAAAAACCAGGCAGTGAAACTCTATGAGAAACTTAGCTACATGTACATGATGGTACTTGAGTAATTTCACTGAAAGGGAGTCAAAATTCCCTGGGGAAGAAATGTACTATTCTGTCTCTTAGCTGGTGGTCAGTTTCTAACAGACTGGATCCTACAAAACACAAGCTGAATGAAAGATGCTTTCAGAATAAGGGGGGTGGGGGAGGCCACAATAAAGGTAGGAAAAGGGACCCCTGACACTGCTGGTGAAAAAAGAGACCAAAAACTACAATGTGAATGCACATTAACAGTACTTTTGAGAAGAAACAACAATATTAATGGTTTTATTGAAAAAAAAAAAAAAGAAGCACTGAATTATATTCCATTGAATGTTATTAAAACAATGAAAACAAAAGCCAGCTTCATTTATCTGGACCTGAACTAGGAGTTCCAGGAGAATGGGGACCCTGCCTTTTTCACCTGGGACTCTAGCATCACCTGCAGAGTATCTAGCGTTAGTAGGCTCCCAATATAAATGACTATCTAAATCGATAGACTAACCAATGATCCAGTCAGTCAGTCTGAAATTTTTTTCTTATGTGGAGAAACTTTCTTCAATGATACCATATAAATAAGGGTTTGCTCTAATAAAGCTAGCTATTAAATGATGATAGACATAGCTTAATGCTTTGTAGCCATTTTTCCTATACCTTCCATTTGAATTCTAAACTATTTCATAATCCTCTCTCAGTCATCTATTTTAGTCTCAGATTAAATTCTGATACAAAAGGATCCTTGTATAGTAATAATAACAACTAACATTTATTACAAATCTATGTGCCAAAGAACTGTTTTTCAGGCACTAAAGCATGAAAGTGCTTTTCATGCATTAATAAATTTAATATTCCCAACAACCTTATTATGAGGTAGATACTATTATTTTCCTGATATACAGAGGGAGAAACTGAGGCACAGACAAGTTAAGTACCTTGCCCCAAGCCACATGGATATTATTTCCTTTTTAAAAGAGCTTTTAAAACATGTACCTTGTAATCTTAATATCATAACGATTTGGGAAAAAAGAACTGTTGTAGGATTTTTATTCATCTTGTAGATATTCAATGATGTATTTAAAAATGAAATGTTTCAAAGATCTTATTGCATAACCAGAGCCTTTTTTAGGCCAGTTTTTTGAAAAGAACTGCTTTCCATTAGGAGAAGCTATGAGCAGCACCCCATTGTTACAAACATATTGTTCCCATCATTCCCTGTTGATGGATCATGGGTCTATTATTATAATATTGGTTCCACTTGGCCCACTTTTTCATAAATGCAGCTGCCTCACATGGAGCACATGCATTTGTACCATTATGCTGCTTGGTTTTAGGCCCAGATCAGTAAACTTTATGTTTAAGTGGCTTTTTTCTATTCCATTTTATTTTTCTTTTCTAATTTACTATCCAAAAATAAATGTAGAATAATGAAATTTAAATGGAAAAACAATAATTTTTGTCCCTATGTCAGTTAAAATGGAGAGTATGTGAAATGCAGGGGGAGAGCTGCCCTGGCTTCTTTATGTGCTACCTATGTGCTCTGTGGAAGGTTCAAAGCTGGCTTACAGTATTAGAAGCGGAAATCGGCCTGGAAGGTGATGGATGAAATATAAGCAAACACGTTCCCGGGAATGAATGTCCTTATTGTTGTGTGCTATGAATTAGGTTTCTAAATTTTACTATGAATATTGTATGCCTAAGAGCAAACACAGACGTATGTGATGTGGAATGCACAACCGCTTGTCTTTGGGATTCATCTATTGTAGATGTGGAAGTGTCTCATAAATTGGGCCTAATTTTCATCAGGCTCTTGACCAGACATTTGTGTTCTTGTGGATGTCAGTGGGTGCAACATGGAAAAAAAAAAAGTGTACATTCTCTCTTTCTTTTCAGTACTGTCATTTCTCACTGTAATGAGCACAAAAATAATTGGACGACCAGGCTATCAGTAAAAAGGACACACTTCAGTGTGCGTCAAAGAATTATTTTACAGGACAAACTTTAATCCTTAAATGGGATTGTAGATAATTTGTGGTACCATCTGTCCATTTGGAATTGTTTTAGCCTTTTCTGTCGTTATACAGTAAGTGCTGCTGTGTTTAACATTAACATTTGATATTTTACACATTTAATTTCTGTTCTGCTGTGTGGTCCTTAGGGAATGGAACGCTAGTGCTACATGAGAGAGACAAAGTATTGATCAGTTAACATTTCAGCTACATTTATGTATGTCGCAAAATTAATGAAAATGCCAGACAAAAATGTCAGAGTGCACAAAAAGGTAGAATTTAAATTTGGTAGTTTAATGAAAAGTTTAAGATGTGCATTATCAAAAATGTCCTCTTGCCTTTAAAGTACAATTCCTAGCAGAATAACTAAAGGGGGACACATATTTTACTTAGAGGAACAATGAACATGAATTACGAAGGGATGTCAACTCCTCAAAGTACCTTGTGTTCCAAAACAGCATGTTTGAATGCTTAACTGTTACTCATAAAATACATGGGTTTCTGTTCCTATCTGGAGAGCTACTGGCTTCAGCCCTCCGGGCTGACTGGCCGATGAGGCAGGCTTCCTACCGAGATTCTCCCCCTAGGTTTTCCTTGGTATCCAGGCATTCCTTTTGTGTCAAAACTGAGAATTCCCTCTACAGCAATTCATTGAGGCCACTCTGGTTCATTACTCGTTCCTTTCTAGGTCGTTTTCAAATGCCTGGTTTTCCTTTGCTCCTAGATAATTTGAGCTCCACCTTCATTCAATCCCCATTTTAGTAAAGGATCACACTCTGGACAACAGCGACTCTCAGAAAAGCTGGGCCATTATGCAGGCAAAGAGAAAAAACAGTGATGATGTATGCAAAGAATGACATGAGACAGCTCTGTGTAGCCAAATGATAAAAAAAAAAAAAAAAAAAATGGAGGAAGCCCAAGCAAAGGAGGAACTGAACTTGCAGAGGCGATGGGAATATAGTACAATGATCTGAAGACAATAGGCTCCCGAGGAAAGTGTAGCCAATGATAAAAAAAAAAAAAAAAAAAATGGAGGAAGACCAAGCAAAGGAGGAACTGAACTTGCAGAGGCGATGGGAATATAGTACAATGATCTGAAGACAATAGGCTCCCGAGGAAACCTTATCAAGTACTTCCTGTGTAGAAAGCCTGCTGCTATTAAACAACATATGGATTTTTCTAAAAGTTATTACAAACAATAAGGACATTTTAAGTGACCTTCATGTTCCAGGACTAAAAAGGGAGCATCGCTTAAGAAGAAAGGTTAATGTGAAAACAAAGACATGTCTATATCACCTGTAGTTTAGATTCAAGTCTTACTAGCCTTCATATCACTGAACAAAAGAGGGTGATTGTACCGGACATATGGAAGGTAATTTTAAATTTCAACAGAAATTTCTATTTTAAAGAGTGTGAGACATCAGTAATATCACACCAACAAGATGATGCTTCAGTTTCTAGCAATTTTCAAATGATTTTTACAGAAGCTTTTGTTGTTGTTGCTACCATATTTTTTTTAGTGCCAGCAGAAAAAAATTGGAAATGTTCCAGATGTAATTTTTGTTACTTTCCCCACAACAGCAAAATAGGAGGACCCCTGAAAACCAAAGAAACAAGTACTAAAGCAGAATGATCTATAACTGATGGTCCTATCCTTGTGTTCTTGAATTTTCCTGGAATTATGTAAATCTAGACTTCCAAGACCTTTTGCCCACCCTTCTTTATAGATGCTTTCCTCTGACCTAAGGACTTACTAAATTTATAAACAATACTTCCAATTTACATAAATTTTAAAGGTACGTTAAACATTTCCTTCACAAATGTGTAAGTGAGGAAAAAAGAAAGCCTATACAGAGCTTCATTGATTTAGAAGATTGTATACCTCCTAGTTGCCTAAAATTCCTTTTACAAAGTCAAAGAGTATTGACACTTAGAAGATTCTAGTACTATATTTTTCTTTTCAGTAAACAGATTGTGTGCCCAATTCATATGAACGTGCTGGCACTTTGAGTTGATGTATACATTTTTTCCAAATTTATCTGAATTCCATGGAAGGAAAATATTTTTCAAGCAGTGGCCTATGAAAAAATTGTTTTCTTGTAAGTGGTACCTTCCGAAAAGCGTTGCATATAAATTCTTGCAACTGTGTAGAAGCCCCCCCAAAGACCACAGTTTAGAAGTGAGTTGAGTTTTAGGATTGATCACAATTAGCTAAAATCAGATATTAATGAAACAAAGCATTTTGACTAGATTTCTCCAATCCTTGAGGAGTGATGCTCTAGTTCAGTTTGTAGGTCTATTTAAATGTATAATCTTTTTGTTTTATTTTTGTGGCTGTTACATACACCAATGCAGCACTTCCTCAAATCAGTGCTTAGCTTTCTTTAAATGGTGCCAACACCCTTTTTTGTTTATTTTAATAATGTCAGCAAAAGGGGCTCCTGCTCTTTGGAGGGAGATAATAACATAAGGCACAGAGTCTACCACTCTCTGAAAAGCTTACTCCTCTTAAATTTTATTTTATATTTTCAACAAGAAGAATTTAATTCTTATAACACATCACACACATTATCTATTATTTCTACTCTCCCTCCTTTGTTCTCTAAAGCAGGAAGTCGTAAGATGCTATAATCTGGAGACGTTTTCTTCTGTGGGTGATTTGAGGAAAATCGAGTTATTTCACTTTTTCTCAAGTACAGTACTGTTGTGCTATATTATAATCAAACATAAACTGCAGATATCATCAGCATAACAATGATACCATATTGAATCTAGGAATTAGCCTTCTCATGAACCTTAATGGTATGTGCAGTGAAAGTTGGGGTGACACCAGTGCCTCATTGTGGTCTCCCTCTGGCTGTATGGCTGCTGTACCATTTCGCCAGGCAGCCTCCTTGTATTATGTATCAGGTAGTTACAGCCTCAAAACCTTTATGAGACCCTTAAAAAATATGTTGCATCCAGATTTTACAACTAAGTTGACTAAGGATCAAAAATTATAAAATAATGAAATCAGAGGTGTCTCACTATCTGTCCTCAGATTCCTAAACCAGTGTTCTCGTCCTCTGAAAAATTTTCCACCCCCTAGCTTCAATTTAAATTATTAGGCACATGCATTCTAAGCAAAACAGCAAGCCATATTCCATTGCAAAATATTATTCTGTAAAGTGTTTTTCAAAGGAGAAAGTTTAAATGAATGAGATAATTGTATAATTTATTTTAGTAAAATTCTGTAAAGTAAGAGTAATAACTCTTCTGAAAGATTGTAAATTACAACAGCAATGCAGTCATTAATATACTTTAGACAGTGACTTCACTCTCCACATGTTTTCATGGCCCTTTGTATTGGGTAAATATTAAGAAATAAGGAGTAGAATGCTTTCTATTGTCTGATTTTTCTATTTTGACCAATTATGAAGATATACCTTAGAATTGTGGTGTATTAGAGTTAATGTACCAAATGAGAAACTAACCTGAAATGCTGTTAAGGAAGATTTTCATTGCCTTTTTTCTTGCCACCATTTTACCACGTTTTAACATTACAGTCAGAATCGACTATAGATGCAGTAGTCACTCCTGCCATAGTAGGTGTGTGAGTTATGACACTGTGTTGCGTCCTCTATTTTGCTGTGATGACAGAGATCCAATACGCAGCAAGTGGTAACATTAGAGATCAGTAACAGAGGGAAGATGAAAGAGTGACCATTTCTCGTGTTTGCACCAGTCATCAGCCACTGGCTCAAAGGGAAGTAATGAAGAGAAAATCAGAGAAAAGCTAAGAAGCAAGGAAAGATAGAAATCACATCAAAGTGTAAACAGATATTTAGATAAAAATGAAAGGCAGCCCTGATTTTAAGGGTGGGAAAAAAAGATTTTAGAGACAAAGCTTGGCTTTTATTTTGTTTTAAATCAGTGTTTCTCTGTTTTTCTCATATTCACCTCTCTAAGGGGAAGCTTTTCATTTACTTTAATGAGACAAATGAAATACCAAGGAATAAGATTTTCTCAGGGAGTGTTGAGCTTTGAAGGGCCACAAATCATTGTGATACCTAAGATTCTTTTTGCTCTCCCCCAAGAACCAATTTTTACCCCCTTGGGTGCCATCTCCACCCTGTTGAGAATTCATGCTCTAGATCAAGTTTAATGTGGGTTTAACTATGTTTACTTTCATGCTCTTGGTGGTAAAGTCTAGTTTAGATTTTTGGTAGTTTGCATACAATGCAAATTATTCCCATAGGTAATCAGTCCGGAGAAGAATTAGTGATCTCTATACAAAATTACTGACTACATTGGAGTCCAGTGAAAGGAAAGATTTTGTTTGGCTTCACAGAGATTGAAGAATTGAATCTTCCCCTTATGAAAACCCATATGAGAGTTTTCTTCTCTACACCGATTCCAAGGGTGCATTGTTGTGCTTCACTGAAATGGAGAAGTGGGCTGAATATTAATTCTGGCCTAAGTAATATAACCTCTATCATTATGAAGGTTAGATGGGTTTTGTCCATACATTGTACTATAGTTATGACTAATAGGTAGTCTTTATATTCCTAAATGAATATCGTTATGTTAGAGATATAAAAGCGTGCTTTATTAGGCTTGATTCCCTCTTAGATTTTCACTGGAAGGGAAGGAAAAAGGCTTGTGGAATAGGAAAGTCATTTAAAACAGGGAAGATACACGTTCTACTGGCTATTCTATATGGTTGGTTACTCAGTTCCCCAAAGGAATCAAAAAACTTTTACTGTTGTAATTTATCAATAATAAGTAAATATATGATGTTTTATATTCTACTTAGCTATATACAAATAATTCAGCTGCATTTTCCATAGTTAGCATCTTTACAGTTTCTGCCAAGAAGACTGCAGGCAATACTTACATGTTTGAAACAAGAATATATCATCCAATTTTGTCATAAAATGTTGGTGAATTAAATACTATTTTCCTGAGAGAAATCTTTTGGATTTCATTTAAAATAAGAGATTGCCAAGGCTACAAGTAGTCCATTAATTATCCACAAATTATTATGCTGAGGTTGCATATAAGAGGTGTTATATTTTGAAGTGATATTAGTAAAGTAATGGCTGCTACTCAGAGAAAATTAATTCATAAATATAGAAGTTCAGATAGCTGAGGTCACTTTTTCTAGTTGGGCAGCAATATTGAAAACTTATCTGGTTTTGTTTACATTATTTTAAATCGAGTTTGGTTTTTCCATTGCAGGAGACTATTGCATGCCTCAACCAGGAGGCTGGTATTTTTAAGAGAGACCTTTAACCAAGGTTCTGCAAGTTTGGGTGTGCACTGTTTCCTTTATTTTTTAAATTCTCAGAATATGAGCCTCCTACCACAGTGTTATTTCTAAGTCCTAAATCTTGGTTGATATGTAGTTAAAACTACATATCTTTTCATATAGACTCACAACCTCCAAACAAGAGGTAAAAGTCTGTTTTGTAAGACAGCTGCTTAAACCTTGGAATGCATTTCCCCACAGTGGCAATACCATAAATACTGACATAGAACCATTCACAAAGCCTATCAGTCCCTTCATAGAGTACTAGCTGTAGAGAGGAAATATCACATGTAGGAAGTAAAGTCAATGCAATCATGGCTTGGTGCTCAGGATGCCAGGAACACACCTACCCCATTCCTACCTCAGGATAAAGCACCTTCCTCATGGCAAAGGCATGGGGTCTACAAAGGTGGAGATTGTATAGGCTTTTAAGGGTGCAGATGAATTCATAGAATGTTACAGTTGGAAGGGAGCTTAGAGATCATTTTACTGTAGAGGAAATTAAAGTTCTCTAAGGGAGAGGAACTTACTGAGGCACTTCTCCCCCAGTTGTTGGTAATGGACGCTTCGAAGACAGCAGCATTGAGAAGAGAAGAAAAGGGGGAGAGAGGGAGAGAATCTCTGTCCTGAAGTTTGTAAGTCAAGTTGTCCTTAATTCAGGAAAATCAAGTGACATTGTCCTGTAGAGTTCTCAGCGTGTAAAATTAGACTCCCAGTTCTTGGTATTCCCTGTTAAGGAAAGTGTTGATCGAAAGGGCTGGAGCTGCCTATTCAAAATAGTAAATCTGTGCTCACTTTGCTTAGTATTATTCCTGCAGTTCAAGTAATAAGTGCATATCTTATCTTCTGATGAACTTCTCTATTAGTTGCGATCACGTCACGTTACACCTCCCCCAAACACTGCAGAGATGTGTATATAGTAATAAAGGACACAAAAAGTTCACTGTGTATTTAAGTGAGGTACATTTTAGACAAGCAAAGAAATGTCATTTGGCCTCTAAGTAGTATAAATTACTTATTCCCGAAAGTAAATGTAGACTCATTAAGAATATATTTCCCAGGTTTCAAACACATACTTTCATGAGTTGCTTAAACAGTTTAAACCATCTATATTGATCCATATTGATTTAATGGTAGCTGAGATGAACCTGTCCATGGCCTAAATTTCCATTAGACTGAATAAATGCCAGGAAAAAAGTGTATGTATTGTGAATTATCTAGGAAAACTGGTGATCCAGTTTCATTGTTTTGCTTTAATCCTAAATTTCCTTTAAAATTACATAGATCAAAACTTTTCTAGCATATAATTAAGCAAAAGAATGGAAGCGTATATTCCTTTACGAAGTGGTGGAAGTACTGAATTAATAATAATTTGGGCATATGCTAAGATACTATTAGAATTTGTAGGGTGTTGCCCACTTTGTTACATAAATTATGTGAGGTATCGTTTGCTATAAATTTGGTGCACCAATTTATTGCTATTGGAGTTACCGGAGTGAAGAAAGCTAAATGAAATCATCTATATGAAATGCTTTGAAGTCCTTAAGTATGAGGGCCCTTGGATCATTTAGGCTTAAATAATACATAAGACCACAACAACACAGGTTTTTGTTTCTGAGAGCTGTTGTAACGTTTCAAAATTTGTATCAATCTTGAGAAAATGATTTAACTTAAAATTATTATTTGGAAATATCCTATACTGGACCTAAGAAAGGGAAATAAATCACAAGGAAAAATTTCTCATCAGTGTTCGCTAAAAGTGCATGAGTCTTCCTCCAGAAATATGCGGGAGACGTAATAATACCTGGGTTCTATTTCCAATTGACTAGAATGTTTAACCTAAGTTTAAGGAACTAGGGAAAAAATAGATTGCAAACTGAAAAATGCCATTTTTCAGTATTTTTAATCCATTATTACAACCAGTGACAGGAGATAAATTCAGGCTGTTCTGCTTGAGATGTATTTCAGTTCCATTAACAGATCTTCCCCGTTTTCATGCACACTCAATAAAGCTGTGTTGAATGACTGACTCAGATGACTTCAGCAGCAAAACTGGAAGTTAAAGCTGTAATATTGTAACAGAAACCCCCAACAGTAGTATCAGATGAAGCTGAGAATAAATGTAGTATATCAGGCATCATAAAAGGGTGAATGTGGGATACATTTATGCCCTCCTCTACCTACTGTGAGATTCATACATAAGATTCACACTCATTATTCTCGTCATCTTAATGAGATCAGTGTGGGAACATTTCTCTACTCTCCCTCTTGACTGTCAGAAATGGGACACTCCATTATTTCTCCTTTTTCTCTCTACTTTTAAGGGACAAGCTATATTTTCTTGGAAGGCCAGAAATGTTAACTGATTGCATCAGGCAGCCCCAGAGCATAACACGGAAAGGCTAAAGGACTCTAGGTAGAGACCACAGCGTTGGTCTCTCTCTCTCTCTCTCTCTCTCTCTCTCTCTCTCCTCTCTTTCTCTTGCTTGCTCGCTTTCGCCCTCGCTCTGTTCTCTTTGTCTTTCCTATGCGCACTTTCTTTTCTTTCAGACTTTTATTGTCTGCCCTACTTCCTAAGGGGTTTCCTTGGAAAAAAGGGAAATTTCTCCATGAGGAGGAAAATAGGGTACCTGAGTATTATCTCTAATTGCTAGCCTCCTTCTCTTTGGATCTATTGCCCTGATTAGTTTTGCACAGTCTTCCTAAACCAGCTCTGAACATAATCGGTTCATGTGTTCAAGCCAGACATGTGTCCGGCCTTGAACTAAAAGAAGTAGAATGGGCAAGGCACCCATTCTAATGCATCTTATCCTCAAATAAATTTTCAGATCTGTCAAGTAACAGTCACTGTTTATAATTAAAGTTGCTAGGAGAGATTTTTATCATGTTTTTAGATCATGAATTCCCTTCATCCTTAAGGACAAGACAGCAGGAACTTGCAAAAATATTATTCAAGCCATCTAGGCTATTGATTATTAATTTATATTGTAACCACACTGGTTTTAGTACTGTTTTCCTTGAGAGGAACTCAGATTCCCTTTAACATGATTGAAGAATTTTAAAGTAGACATTTTTAATATCTGCTGCCCTCTTATTTATAACTTGTTTAATGCACCACTGTTAGCACAGGAAATATGAGTTAATAAAAATGTCATAGTGTTAGTGAATAAAACACTATGTAATTGTCCCCAGGTAATAATTAACAGCATAAGGCTATATTAACAGTAGTCTTAGTGTACAGTCCCTAAATGTATTTGATTCTCATCTTTTAAAAAGTAATTTTATACTGAAATTCAGTAATAAAATATTTGAGAGATTTAGTTAAGCTAGTTAATGTAAACTTCTTAAGTGAGCGAATCTTTTCAAGTGATTTGTATTATATTGCTGTGTAAAACATCATTCTATTTTAAAATCAATCTGAAAGTTTGAAATGTTAGCTTAATGATCACCGGAGCAACCTTATTGAGATTCATAAAAGTCTTGCTTGCTCGCTTTCGCCCTCGCTCTGTTCTCTTTGTCTTTCCTATGCGCACTTTCTTTTCTTTCAGACTTTTATTGTCTGCCCTACTTCCTAAGGGGTTTCCTTGGAAAAAAGGGAAATTTCTCCATGAGGAGGAAAATAGGGTACCTGAGTATTATCTCTAATTGCTAGCCTCCTTCTCTTTGGATCTATTGCCCTGATTAGTTTTGCACAGTCTTCCTAAACCAGCTCTGAACATAATCGGTTCATGTGTTCAAGCCAGACATGTGTCCGGCCTTGAACTAAAAGAAGTAGAATGGGCAAGGCACCCATTCTAATGCATCTTATCCTCAAATAAATTTTCAGATCTGTCAAGTAACAGTCACTGTTTATAATTAAAGTTGCTAGGAGAGATTTTTATCATGTTTTTAGATCATGAATTCCCTTCATCCTTAAGGACAAGACAGCAGGAACTTGCAAAAATATTATTCAAGCCATCTAGGCTATTGATTATTAATTTATATTGTAACCACACTGGTTTTAGTACTGTTTTCCTTGAGAGGAACTCAGATTCCCTTTAACATGATTGAAGAATTTTAAAGTAGACATTTTTAATATCTGCTGCCCTCTTATTTATAACTTGTTTAATGCACCACTGTTAGCACAGGAAATATGAGTTAATAAAAATGTCATAGTGTTAGTGAATAAAACACTATGTAATTGTCCCCAGGTAATAATTAACAGCATAAGGCTATATTAACAGTAGTCTTAGTGTACAGTCCCTAAATGTATTTGATTCTCATCTTTTAAAAAGTAATTTTATACTGAAATTCAGTAATAAAATATTTGAGAGATTTAGTTAAGCTAGTTAATGTAAACTTCTTAAGTGAGCGAATCTTTTCAAGTGATTTGTATTATATTGCTGTGTAAAACATCATTCTATTTTAAAATCAATCTGAAAGTTTGAAATGTTAGCTTAATGATCACCGGAGCAACCTTATTGAGATTCATAAAAGGCTTATTTATCTCATCACAGTATTTGTTAAAACAGTTGAAAAATAAAATTAATAAGCCATGAGGTCATTATTACGTAATGTTTTTGCTCACATAGATAAATAGGTTTCTTTTTCTCTCTTTCTTTTTAAATAATGTCTCGCTGGCTTTGTTCTGTGGCTGCAGCAGGCTGTTAGTATGTATCTTTATACCATCAGAATGAATGAGATATATCTGTATAAATTATTGATTCACTTGAGCCTACCTCTGTAATTCAGAGCTGAAAACTCTGGCAGCTTATCTAATAGAATGATACAACTAGGAGAATGAAGTTACCTACCACAGCAACAATTGCCAGTTGGGGGGTCAAATGCCCTTTTACCTTTATACCTGAACACCTGCAAATTGAGCTGTATCCCATTCAGAATTTTAAGAACAGGTCCATTGTCGCAGGAAGTAGGAGTTTGTTTCTTGGAGAAAATTATGCCAGTTCTAGTTCTGAATGAAAGACAAGGCTTTTATTACTCAAGGGATATTAGGGCTGACTGCTTTTTTGAGAAAACAAATTTGCTGTAACTTTATCTGTAATTTAGTCCTGAATGGGTGCAAATAGACTGCACATTGTATGGTGCAGAAAGAAGAAAATAGGGGTTTGTTAAAGCCATACAAGGGCTATGTAACCATTATATTTCCGAGGGAAGTCTTATCGGAATTGCAGGCTATAAGGGGGAATATTTTGGTTACAGCCTTAGCATCAAACACCTGTTTTGAATTTTAGTTCAGAATGACATTGGAAAAGAAAGTTTTTGTCTAAAATTATGGAGGATGAAATACCCATCTCCTGAAAGTTGCTGTACAGGCTGTCTTTGACTTTGAGACTGGGCCTCTCCAGAAACTTCAGAAATGATTATAATCAACTCCTGAGGTTGAACGCTAGACTCAGACCTAGGTGGACTGTGTTGACTTGTTTCACTTTTATAAGCAGATTAAATTTATAGCTTTATATACCCTTTCTGATTAAAAAATAAATACTATGCTCTATTCTTCACGTAAGAGTCTAATTTAAGCTTCGCCAAGGCTGAGAGCAAGATGGATGTTTTGAGTAAGGGACGAGAAAAAACACACTTTGGCTGGTGAGCCTCCAGGTCACACAGTGTGGGACTAATGGAAGATACATGATTTGTAGAAACTCATTCCTCAAGTTGGTCACCCACACCTTAGTCAGCAAGCTCAGTAGTTGTCATAGAAACCCTTATTTTTACAGTGTTATAGTTGATCACTGACATGGAACCAGACTAGGTAATCAAACATCTTAGCCATATGCTTGTTCTGAGTTCCAACATAGTCAATTAGCACATTTTCTATTAAAAACTTAGTTGTAATAGGTCTTCATTAGTTAGCAGTTGCCATAATGGGATAGTTACTCAATTATGTCCATTCCCCCAACCTCATTTTCACTTCTTTTCTGAGTCCAAGTAGGAATATATCCAAGAGCATTCATGAGCCCCGCTTTAAGCAAAATTCATGACCCCTACCTCAAACAAGCCAGGGCTGTTAGGGGTTGAGCCAGGGTTTAATACTTAATTTTCTTACTATGTTTTAGCATATATAACTAGGCCCTTGAGCTCTCCCTTTTTCTATTTATTTCAGAATTTCTAGTGTTTCTTCACTGAGTAGGGAGAGGAAAACTCTGTGGTAAAGGCCCATTGTGCAATAATGTCCCTAGGATGTGATGACCTTTCTACCCTTAAACCCATCCCTTCTTTCACCATTTTCCATTCTCCCCATCAGATACCCATCTGGGCACATCATTATCCTGGGATTGCTCCCCATTATCTGCATTATGGTCCCTGCTACCCTCTGCCTGTGCCTGCCATTATGATGTCACTGAAACTCACCTGTGCCCTGTATCATCTGATGATCAAATCTGTTGTCTAAGAGTGGGAATGGGCCACCTCCAGATAACATATGTGCATTTTATCACTGGCCTTGTGGGCAAAGTATTTCTGATTTTCTTAGACATCCAAGCCCTTACTTACAAGCAGGTGTAAATGGTTGTAACTGGGACATCAGAGAGCAGGTAGAGCATTCAGGTGGCCCTTGGATAACACCATATAGGACATTTCTGGCCCCAGTAACGCACACAGATGCTCTTCTTGGTTGGTGAGAATTGTACCTCTTGACCTTCGTTATAAAATTACGAATGTGAAACAGTCTGGAAGAGAATTGGTCATGCAGGTTTTCTAAGCTTGGTAGCCTCATTGTGCTTTCCTCTGTGAAATACAAAATAAAATAAGCAAAAGCAGGTACCTTCATAAGAAGTGTAACAAACCACAGTTAGCTTAAGAAACACAGAGCTTAAACTTCCCTGCATAATGAAGCATCAAGGCTGCAAATTTTCAGCCACTGGAATGGCACATGAAAAGGAAGGATAGTCAAAGTCTACTAATCTTCCTGCTTCTGTCCATTTTCTGGAGCACAGTAGGGCTCTTTCTAATGCATGCATCCTCGCTGACCAGGTCTTTGCGATTTAGATTTGTAGGCTGGACTCAATCTAAGAATATAAATTGTTTCAAGGATGACAGATTACACATCTGGTTTCTTCTCCCCCCAAACCCCCGCATTCACCTTTATAACAATTTTTTTTTTTCAAAAAGTAATGTGGTTTAAAAATCATTTTAAGTTGCCCAACATAAATGATACAATCAAATATTGGATTCACAAACAATAGCCTTTATTGGTTTGTGACAAGTGATCCATCTTTTTGCATTAGTGCAGCTTTCTGAACCAGATTATTTTTCATAATTGATAATTTGTGAGTCATATATTTGTTATCTGTTCTTTTATGGCTTTGAAAACAGTGAACGATGCCAAAGATCACTGTGCTTTTATAAAGAAAATTATTTTAGTGTAGTTTATTGGCTGGCATTTTCTGAAAGTATGTTACCGTTAAGTTTTGCAGAGAATGTAACAAAGGTAAAAGTAACATTCCTTGCTAGAAGGAGACCTGATGGGCCTAGAATTCCTATTGATAATGTGAATTTAGTTTTCGAATTTATTCATGTTTAGCATGAGAATAATGAAAATATACAAATAAGAAAAAATGTCAAAATTCTGCAAGCTGAGAGAAAATAGTTCTTTTGCATATATGAGCAATTTTCCCGATAGAAAATCCACATTAAAACAATGCACAAACACAGTAAAAAGTCTGTCTTGCTATGAGCATTACAATTATACCAGCAGAATAATGACCCTCTTTCTTGTGATCAATAATTTTAGTTGATTTTGATAGATAGCCTTAGGAAAAGTATCCACCATAATACAATTTTTATTATTCAGCTTTATATTTTGTTCCTAAAGCCTTCATAAATGCAATGGAAAATTCCTACCCTTTATTATGGTTAATAATTATGTTATGGTAGAATTAGGGCTCTACATATGAATTTGTTTGCCCCAGGTAAATAATAATACGGCATTTGAAATCCATTTTGCCTAAGAGGGCAATATTAAAAACTTTTCTTACCCTTAATTAATAATTCTCTCACATAACCTGAACATATTCACTAATTCTATTCACAATTATACTGACTGACAAAGTATAAATCCGTTGGAAAAGTAGCAGCCCAATTTACTGAGAACTAATATTGTTAGATGAATTAAATATTAATTTCACAGAAAGATTGTTATGAATCTGCTTTTAGAAATTACATGGTTCGTCCTCAATTTTTACTAAAATTTCTCCTGAACAATTTAATTATAGAAACTATTTCTAATAAAAAGATTATCTACTTAATTAAAAGAAAATTGAGATCATTTAATCATTATGGAATTATATTATGATTATATACAATTAAACACCATGTATAAAACATTTGCTCTTCAGGAGACCCTAATAGTAGGGGAAGAAAAACACCTGTAGGTTAATGTCTTCATCACTTCCACTTTTAAAGTCATGGATTCTATTACACACATTTATTACATCCCCTAATTGCTTAAAATTCATACTTTAGTTGGGGGGAAATGCTGGCCAATGTACAGTTGGCTATAAATCAGAATAAACAAGCATATTTATTACTAGTACAATGCCTTTTCTTTGATGATTTTGTTATATTTGAACTCTTTAATTAATTGAATTTCACCTAAGTTTATTACTTCTAAATATGTCAAAGATATATTATAATTAAAACTTTATTATTCAAAACCAAAATCCAATCATGAAGAATACTATTCTTTCCTTCTTCAACCTGAATATGTTCTAAATCGTGTTTAAAATTAAGGATGTGTGGAACATCTTCATCAGATGGGCAAGCAGAATGTTTGAACTATATAAATAGCAGTGTTAAGAATGATAACTTTCCTTCGTGCAGCTCTCAGAAAAGGCTGACAGTGTTATTAAGCGTCTGTAACAGTATGACGAAGAATTTGCTCTACCTTTTCAGATGTTTCATTGGCTTCATTTATGGCATGTGCAGTGATAGTGGGATATGTTTATTTATACATATGGTGTGCCAGATTGTTGATGTGTTTTAACCATAATATATTATTCAGTTTTGAAAACTACTCTCTTAAGAGTTGGAATTTCTCTACAGTTGAAGGGAAAATGCATTTCTAATAACTTGTCTTATAGTTTTGAAGATCTGCATTTTAAAAATCACTCCCCATATTTCAGAAAATGTGAGCGGCTATATAAATTACTGAAATTCAGTATTAATTGGATATTTTTCCAGTGAAAAATCAGATTCCTTTATGTTAGATGGGCTACTATCTGCGCTTAATTAAACCCCAAAGTATTTGATATTTTCTTAAAGAAGAAATACAGTTTAAAATATACACGATCTTTAAATCCCTCCAAATATTGAAAGTAGGTAGTTTTGAACAAATGAATTTGGAAAGCTGTGTAGAGTCGGGGAAAGTGGTATATAAACTGTCACCTCCCCACCACCACTGCCTCCTCATGAGATTTGTTCAAAATCATGGAAACTAATTCCAAATTTTGTGACTGATCACTCTACTAAAAACAAACTTATCAATATAGATTCTCTATAGAATTCTATAGGATATAGAGATTCAATATACATTCAGAGCTATTAGAATACATTATTGAAACAGAACTTCTTTCCCAGCAGAAAAGTAATTTACATTTTTCAGAAGATTAAAGGTACCTCCAAAAGAAAAAAGTAGGAAATAATGGAGAACTCTAAAACTGGATTGTAGTTTTAGAAGAAAAACTGTCAATACATATCCCGATGTGTGTTATACAATCTTTACATGCCTCTCGGCCCATCTACTTGTCAGTAAATAACCTACATGCCTTAGAAAACATTGTTTATCTCTTTTTCCCCTCCACCCCAATTGTCTTGTATGTCATTCTGCAGTTTGGCCTGTAGGGAGCAATCTTGCACCATTAAACCTCTCCATTACTCGTTTATTTAGGCTGGAAAAGCTTACAGCCTTACAGATCTGTTCAATGTAAGCAGAATTATTTGCATAAATTCCAGACTTTGATGATGGTCTGTGGCCTACAGATTATTTATGCAGTTGGTTGGCCTTGAAGGTCACAAATTTGCTCAGAGGTGACTTTACTTTCAATTGTGACCCCGTGTAGGTGGGAGATGGCCAAATGGTTGGGTGAATAACCTGGAATCTTGAAAACCATGAGGTCTCTTGCCTGAAACATAATGCTTTGTTCCTCATACAGCCTTTCGGATAAAAAGGAAATCCACAAGTCATCTAAAATATGGAATAATATTTTAGTACTTAAGTAGCAAAGATTGCAATGAGGCAATTGCTGTTAGCATCTCAGAACATTTACCAGTTTAGACCTATTTAATCTTATTTCAATTAAGAATAGTTAAAAACCAAAAGGGCTGGCATTATTATCGTGACTTGTTATTTTTACACAAATACTACATAGTGACATTATGTGTACATTTTTTAAATGGCAAAGAAGATCATTTCCTTCCTTTCTTCTCTGCTGTTTTTTGGAATAATTGACAGCAGTATACTAATTCAAACAGTTGCAGAGCATGTGTTCCATACGAAAATGTACCTTTACTTCTAATTCATGTGTTGAAAATAGTGCATGATGTTCTTAGAAGTAATAACTTTTTATTTATTCTGGAAAGATAATTCTCTTTTGTTAACAGGTATCTGTGCCCAATTTTGAACTACATTCATTCCTTCATCCTTCCTTCCTCGCGTTGGCTGAGCACCCAACTGAGTGTCCCGGCTCTGTTCCACACTGGGATTCCAAGTTGGTTAGGACCTGACTTTGAAAACATTTATATTTTATTAAAGTCATGCTTCACTGAGGAGAGGAATGGATTTTAATTACACTAAAATCACATTAATATAGTTTACATTTAGGTAATATGTCACACCTGTGATTGTCTAATTCCATGATGTTTTTGTGGAGTTAAAAAAAATTTATAAACCCTCATTTCTATGTATATTCCTTTGCTACCAAGGAACTCATTGGGTTTTAGAGAGTGGAGCTTGGTTTACTTCAGGGATCCTTTGAACAAATTGTTTCTGAATGATTGTATTTCTTAATATGGAAAATTGTATTTAGGTGAGAGAGAAACCAACCTTTGACTGTCACTACTGTATCAACATATTTTAAGTTCAGCATTTTAAGTTTCAGCTGTTGACAAAACTGGCAACACAGTGCATCTTATTTTGTAAAAATTGCCCCATAGTCCTAGAAATTGTATGTCCTCAGTTATCACCTTTTTTCATAAAACTTCAGCTACTTACTTTTCTGAAGTTTGAAATTAATCCAATTGTAAGAAACTTATGGCTACAATTGCATTTTGGACCCGTCACACTTACTTTTTATAATACTTGCAAAGGTTACAGAGTATGCTTTCAGGAACAAGAAGAGTGTATCGTTTGTGAGAATTAGCCTTTGATTCCAGGGATCCGTGGTTATTAGAGCTGCAGCTGGTTCACAACAAATATTCACATCTTAAGTGGTTAAATAGAGAAGTCATTTTCTCACAGGGTTACCCCAGGGGCTGGGTGGTGGTGGAAAAGCTCAGAAAGAAGTCATTTGAGTGACTAAGAAGTTGTGAACAGGCTGGTGAAACTGGGACAAGGGAACTAACTTAAGTGTGGTAGGGAGACTTCTTTGTTTCTTAACGCTTCACTTTTGATTTTGAATCCTTTATTTTTCTAAGACTTTCTGACTATAAGATGGGATTAGCAGATGCAAACTATTATATATAGAACAGATAAACTGCAAGGTCCTACTGTATAGCACAGGGAACTATATTCAGCATCCTGTAATAATCCATAATGGAAAAGAATATGAAAAAGAATATATATATATGTGTAACTGAATCACTTTGCTGTACACCAGAAACTAACCTTGTAAATCAACTATACTTCAATAAAAAATAATTTTAAAGAAAGATACAATGATAGATTCCTTTATTAAGTGTAGTTGATTTGCATGTTGGTTTTAATCAGATTCAAGCATAGTATTAAATCATTGTTTTTTAGTATGCTGTTTTAAACTCTGAAAATGTTCTGTTACCTACAAATGTAGATCATCTGACAGCCCTTCTCCCCATCTGCTCACTTACCCCTCCCAAACTAAGGCTTAGGCTAGGATACCAAATAGATAAAGGACCTGCAGTTTCAAGGGATCAGTTCTTATCTGAGCTAAATGAGGCTGGAGATGCAGATGAAAATAGAAGAGTAGAAAAACAGGTGCTTGAACAGGTGGGTTTGTGATCTTTTGCCATTACACTGGTTCTCATAGTTTTAGAATAATCACAGGAAGCAACAGAGCTCCCTCTGTTATAGAGAAATCTGGGGCATCCTCACACCAGGGCTTGAACCTAAGGGGTGATGAACTTGACTTGGTGGGGATGACATTTCCCTCTCTAATTTACCCACCCCAATATATACACATACACACATTGCTGCCTCTTAATACGGTCAATAAAGATTTTTTTTTACACCCAGAGATTCCTTCCTGTGTGTGGGAGAAGACCCAAAGCAAAGATTCCATCTTTGTTCTTTGTCAAACCTCAGAGTTCCTATTTCCAGAGGAATAAAATGGATACATCTCAGAATTGAGGAACACGTCGGGGATTTTGACCTTTTTTTTTTTCTTTTGAGGGGAAAAGCAACAAGTTACATACAAAGGAATTTTGACCTTTTATTTCTTCATCTCCTCAGGAGATTTGAAAATACCCTTAGAACAGAAACAGCAGTGTAGAAAAGACTTAGACGTGGCACCACATAGGAAAAACAGCTTTGTTTCTATTTTAATAGCTTAAGAATAAATGGGTTCCATTTTGAGAAATGAATGATTGTTACATTTTTAAATAAGATCATGACAGTCAACTGTGTGGCAAAGGGCATGGAGCTTTGAATAAGTTCTTGGAACAGTGCTTCTCAGCCTCTGCTCTACATACACATCACTGGGGATCTTGTTAAAAACCTCAGTAGGTCAAGGGTAGAGCTCTTGGGTGATCCTGATGCTTCTGGTCAGGGAGCACAGTTTTACTTGCGGTCTTAACTTAGACAAAAAATGTCCGTAATCTAGCACAGAGGCTTTCAAATTTTAACATGTTTCAGAATCACCTGGAAGAATCTTAAAAACGCAGAAATCTGGGCCCTGATTCCAAGTTTCTGATGTACTGGGGTGAAGGTAAGGCTCAAGGATTTGCATTTTTAACAAGTTTACAGGAGATGCTGATGATGCTGGTCCGGGGACCACACCTTGAGCACAACTGGTCTACTATAATCCACTCTATTGGATATTCATTAGAATCACTAAGGGTACATTAGAAGAACATATGTGCACACGCACACGCGCACGCCCACGCACACACACTGCAGTTTCCCCCCTTGAATGATTCTGATGTAACTGGTCTTGGATAGGGGCCAGGTCTGATGAGTAAAATCCAACTATCCTGAGGTTATTCTAATGTAAAATCAGGCTAGAAAACCCAGCTGGGTTCCTTCCACCAAAGGATGTATAATCAAGTGGAAAAGGAAGAACTAAATCAAGAGAGGAAAGGAGATAGAGTTTCAAAAGACCAAGGAAAGAAACCAGAAACTGCTGGAGGAGGATGGGAAAATGGTAACTATTGTTTTTAAAAATCATCAATGTAAAGTAAAACTTGTGAGTGAAGGAGGTTCAGAAAATGTTTCTACAACTGGCAGTTGAGGAGCTGCCGGCATGTCAGTGAGACTGACATTCTGATACCCTTCGTTCCATCTTTCCGTGCCTCGTGCACGCCTCTCTGCCTTCTTAGACCCGGAAGACAAAGTAGGCTCTTAAAGTGGCATCCATAAAGTTTTTTTTTTTTTTTTTGGTACGCGGGCTTCTCACCACCGTGGCCTCTCCCGCTGCGGAGCACAGGCTCCGGACGCGCAGGCTCAGCGGCCGCGGCTCACAGGCCCAGCCGCTCCGCGGCATGTGGGATCTTCCCGGACCGGGGCACGAACCCGCGTCCCCTGCATCGGCAGGCGGACTCTCCACCACTGCGCCACCAGGGAAGCCCCATCCATAAAGTTTTAGTGCTCTTGGAGTAGATGAGTTTAGCTATAGAAGTAAATTAATGAAATGGATACAGATATGTCCACACATTTGTTGAAATATTTTTCAGCTTTCCTTCTCTCTCCTACTTCTTTTAAAGAACGGTGAAAGGCTTGTCAGTTCACGACGTCACTTGATGACAGTGCTAATGGGGGAACATCCAAGAAGCAGAATGAGGGGAAATATAGGTGGAGGGCGACCTTTCACGGTCCTCTTAGGTACATGGTATCTGTTCTATCTAGAGAGTAGAATGAGAAGCTGCTTCCAGCTAGCCTTTTTTAGTTAACATTTGGAGACATAGCAAAAAAAAAAAAAAATCTTAATTTTGCGAGAACACGACCTTTCTCTCTACCTAATAATCAGCCAGTTTGCCTCATTCAGATACGCTGGTCCCACACTGCAAATTCGGAGAACCCCTGACTTCTTCTCTACTATTGTGTCCAGTTCAAAGCAATCTCTCATTTTGTATTTATGATACTTGTAAACTTTTGTACCTTCGGCTTTAATATTGAATATTTTGTTCATGCTTTTATTTTCTACGTCAACCACTCTGAAATTCATATAAGGAGGCACAATTAATGGCTCCAAAACCCTGGCTAACAACTGGTTATTTTTTGAAAGATAGTGAAAATAAAACCTCACTAACCATTCTAACCTTATTTCTTCCATATAATCTAACCCCGTCCTTATATTCCATCTTCTAGGCCAGAGCATTGCATTGGCAGAGACATTGCCTATGTTCTACACTTCTAATGCCCTCTCTCAACAGGCATTATAAATTGATCACAGCACAAGCACAAGCACCCCTGTCGTATCTCAACAAAACACTCCAGGTAGCTAAATAGCTCCAGTTATTTTGAGTTGATTCTCAAGATGAACCTATTTGCCATTCCCCAGTTCTTTGTGAATGTGTCTGCCTTCCCTCCTGGCTTGAACCTCTAAAGGATGGAGAAGAGATTGAGTGTGTTTCTCTATTCTACCGAGGATATGGTAGAGGGCTTTGAATATAGCAGATACTCAATGTCAGTGTGTTTTTGTTGAATTTTATTTTCTAGCCTAGTCTAGACCTATGGAAAAATATATTTTACAGAATTTTTCAGGTAGGCTTTATTATTCTTAATAAGCAGTATCTCGACTAGCAGAAAGCAAAACATAGCCAAATAGAACTACCCTGAATCAAAAATGATTTCTAGCGATATCAGATACAAATGGTATAGCTCAAATAAAAAGTAGACTCTCAGATCCAAAGTACACATTCTCTCCCCTGAAATCCTTTCTATGTCATTATAATTTTCCTTGGTAAACCCTTTTACCAAGGCAAAAAATCAATTGCAACTCTCTCAATTTTCACAAAGCCTGACTTAATGGGATTTACACTAATGGTCTTTTTAATATTACTTCCGTGGTGTTGCAGTAATAAAAAGCAGGTTGCTGAAACCTCTATTTACTCAATTGTGATATTTCAGTGTCATGATTATCAGAGATATTGTTTATTCATAGATAGCATCCATGACATTCACTTTGAGGAAGAACATTTTAAAGTAGTTAGACTTGTCCTGTCCTTATCATATCACAGAGATAGTTTAGTGAGAAGGAATTGTTTGTGGCCATTTATTCCTTGATTTTTCCTAAGACATATTACCAATTAATAATTTTGCTGAAAATCTACATATTTCAGAAGGGTAAAATAAAGTGAGAAGTAGACATGGGGATAAAAGATTGTTGGGGCTTCTTTGGTGGCACAGTGGTTGAGAGTCCGCCTGCCGATGCAGGGGATGCGGGATCGTGCCCCCGTCCCGAAAGATCCCCCATGCCGCGGAGCGGCTGGGCCCGTGAGCCGTGGCCGCTGAGCCTGCGTGTCCGGAGCCTGTGCTCCGCAACGGGAGAGGCCACAACAGTGAGAGGCCCGCGCAAGAAAAAAAAAAAAAAGATTGTTGTTTTTTTAGATGACACAATCCATATGTTAGCATCTAACAAAGAGCTTGTCTGCTTATGAAATAAAACATGCCCTTTTTCATGGCCACAATCTTATAGACTCTGCATTGAGAGAGAGAGAGAGAGAGAGAGAGAGAGAGAGAGAGAGAGAGAGAGGGAGAGAGAGTGTGTGTTTAATTTTGATGTGGAAGGAAACATAAAATCAAGTAAAAAGCTTTCTTTACTGGAATACTAATAGTTTCTCAATAAGTTTCCCTAATGTCTTCAGGGGGAGAAAAAGACCTTAACACCTTTTAATTCTGCAGCTGTTTATACACTTTTATTTCCTCCTCTTTCCTCCCACATTTACACAAAAACCTTCTCAAGTCTCTTTTAAGCACTGCAGCAACTAAATCAATCCTAAGTGGCAACCACTTCTAACAGCTCTGTGTATGACTGGTGTTAATTAGCTCCAGTAGATTATCCCCCGGTGTGCAGCGGGGTGTTGGTGGGAACTTCTCAATGTGCAGAGAGTGCTGAGGATTTCATGTTTATTTTCATGTATTGAGGCAAATTCTCAGTATGTCTTCAAATTATCTCCTTGGGGGTGTTTTTCCTGAGCTAATCCTGACAGAATCTTTCTGTCAGATATGCCCATCATCAAGAACAGGAGAATGGTGCACATACAGGAACCTCTGAGCTCGGGGCTGTATGCAAATTCAATGCCCAGCACATTTCTGTTTCTCTTACGTGGATGACAGACATTTTAACAATGTGTTCCACATTTCCCTCCGGGAATCCAGTTGGATTCCTGTATGTATATGAATGCATATATACATCCATTTGGAATGTGTCTTTGAATACAGTATTGGGAACATATATGCATACAAATGTGTTTATATATGTGCATATAAGCACATTTATTATAAGTAATGTGGATATTGGGATGCATGTGTGAGGATGGGAAAGAGTCAAGCAGCTCTTGATCAGAGATGTGTCTGCCTCCCAGGGAGACTAATCAGCTGCTGAAAAATAGATAGGGTAGAGAACTGATAAACAAATCTATACTGAATATAATTCCACAACATTTGGGGTGGGAGTTGTGCCACTATGAAATGAGGAGTAGCAACGGCATAGAAAATCAGCTTTGTTTTTCAGCTGTTTTTAATGGGGAAAAGTTACATCCTAAGAGCGTTTCCATTCTAAGTGGCAGTCTTCGTCATTGACCATGGATTTGTGATTTAAGTTCCCTTTTGCCACCATTGTGTCTGAGGTTGCCAACCTCTGAAGCACTTCCTTTGCAATGCCGTTATTTTATTTTCAGTGGCACCTTTCCACCTCAGGGTGTGTCCTTGAATCCCTGTCTCCATTTCCTGGTGAACTGGGCTGGCAACCTTAGAGGGACAAGGGAAGAACCCATCTACATCTCTCCTTTAAGCCTAGGATGCATGCCACGTAGCCAGCTCTGTGCTCTCCAGTCTCCTGTGGCATTCCACTGTTAAAGATGCTTCCCATATTAAACACTTACTCTGCCAAGTACGTAAATGTTTTATCTGAAATGGCCAAACCTAAGGGTGGAACTAACTCTTCATCAGCAACCCCTGCCACACACACACACAAATCCACCTCAAATGAACGCAGATGCTTTGTCAAAATAGCTTGTTTAATATTCAAATGCAACTTCAAAACAAATTTAGCTATCTTTCAGATAAGCAATACTGCCTTTCTAGAAATTAGGAATTGCTATCTAGATTATATTGCAATTATTATGCTATTTTGTTCCAACAAGGGTACTTGAGTCTCGTGATAGTACTCCTAGTTCAGAAATGAAAAGTCCACGTGCTCATAGCACATGGCTAGTAAGCCCTGATCAGTCCAAGTGTTTCCCTCTCCCAGCCCAAAATAAGGAATAAAGAGGAAGCAAAGGGGTTACATGGAAAGGATGAGGGCCTTAAGAAATCTAGAGCAGCCCAGGAAATGAAAAGCCCCAATCAGATGGTCCTAGCAGGGTCAAAATCTCTTCTCGCCTTATAAGCTCTTCTCTTGGAAGATCTAAGCACAGCTTTTCTCTCACACTCACCTTCTCAGGCCCCTAGTGTTGCAACTAAGGAGTAAGAAAGGAGAGAAGTGGATGCTATTTGTCACCTTTATGTTCCTCTGTATATCTATCCCAGGATTCCTAATTTTGATGTGTTTTCCTATTAATATCATTGTATTATTAAAGGATATGCTCTCTTCATTGTTTCTTCCACTCTCGAACTTATTTAGATGGCTCCAAGAGTCCCCCTGAGAGTTGAGAATGGGGGATTTTCCCTAGCTACATTATTTGCATTAAAATGGGTATCACTTTGAACCCAGCCCAGTTTTAGCATATGGGATTCATTTATGGTGATTCAAGGTGGATTCAAAGGACTTGACTTTGTATCCCCTCTGGTGGTCAGATGCAGCCATATTTCTAGTGCTTAGCCTGAGGTCATTATTCTAGATCTCTAATTATTACCAGAGGACATAATTAAATACTGAGTTGAGGTATAGAAAGTACTAGAACGTGATGTGTGAATTAGTTTCTTTCAATTAAAGAGAATGAATATTTATTGAGAATATATGATATGCCTGGTGGTGTACAAATGTCATCATGTGATCTTTATAATCATCTTTTAAGGAAGGTGCTGTTATTTTAGCATTTCATGGAAGAGGAAATCTAAGCTCTGAAAGAGAAATTTGTCTAATATCACAGAGTTAGAAAGTGCTAGAGCCAGACTTCAAACCCAATGTTGGGTTTGTGTCTCATTGCTTTCCAGATACCCCGTCATCAGTCATCAGTAGAGCAGAGTGAACACCCATCACAAGGAGGCCTGGGCTGCCCAGCCTGAAAGGGACCATGGTGGACAAGAAATGTTTTTGAAGCCTCACATGATTTTTAAATAAATATGACAGCCATTCTATTATGAAACATTTTCAAGCTTATTTTACATCTTCTTAAAATTCCCAGCAATTAAAAAAAAGTTTCCTATCTTGTTTAGCCTTACCTCTGCCTGCCGTCAGCAAACTGCTATATAAACCCTGGTATTTTTTAGTACTCCAGTGTAAAAACTCGACTGCAGGGGAAATAATACATATTAGCTTAATGTCTTTCTATTCTGGGTTAGCAGGTAAAGCAGAATCTGGCAGTAATGGGATGTCGATTGACCCAAAGGCATGGTTACAGTTGATTATAAAACTTTCTGGATATTCAGATGTGATGACTTCAACTTCGAGGTGATAGCCAAGTATGTGTATGGGGCAAAATGTTTTAAAAAATTGAATTTTGAGCTCCTGCATTTCACTGTGAGCTTACTGACTGCAGGATGGCACCTCAGAAAATTATTCATCTCTGTGTCTTGGCACCTAGCCCATGGCTTGGTTAGTCAGTTCATTGATTGTTTAGTTGGTTGTTGAGCACGCAAGCATAGATCTTCACAGTATTCCAGCCTAGATAGTTCCAAAGACATTCAACGCCACAGGACTAATTCTAGGCCAAATCAAGATGGAATTTTGTCTTGAGTCACACCATACTACGAGAATTCACCACTAACAACTCTCAGGATCTCTTTGGTCCCAGCGGTCCACACCTGCCCGTGCCAACACTGTATCATTTCCCTTATCCAGCATCATCTTATTGCCTTTGCTCTACCTAAATCCATCACATTTACTCCAGTTATATACTGTAAAACTCTCTGGTTGTTGCAACAGGCTAATCCTGCATTTAATACATTTATTTGTCCACCAGCATTTGTTTATTGAGTACCTCCTATATATCTCGCAAGGTGCTGGATCCTAAGGAACAAATCTGGTCATCTGCTAGAGAATTTCAAGTTCAGATGGGTGAAGATTTAACTTGATGCACTGAGAAATCCTCACTGCCCAGACGTTTCCAATGCATTTTACAGGAGTTTCTGGAAATGACTTCCTGGCCATTGTTCTCTGACTCTACTGCAGTGATTCTAATAATTTAGTTGAGTCCTCTCAGAGACCCAAGAAAAAGGTCTTGGTCCTACATGCCTGCCACCCATTTTCCATATCATAAGAGGTCACAGTTGAGACATTATCAGTTATAAGGACACCATCATGAAACTATTGTGGACTTTGAGAAGTTCTCATGTAGCAATCCACCATGGAATGGAGCTAAACCGAAACACAGCAGTGACTGTCCTTTTGGAATTAGGGTTAACACCTCTATCTTAATGCAACTTTTATAACTTACATAATATTCTGGCAGGAAAGATGCTGGGTAAGTGTAAAGCATGATGATGGCTGCTGCTGTTACTTCTGTGACATTTGGACAACTTAAACCATATGGCCTAAATGTAACTCTAGAAAAGTGTATAATTTTAGGTTGATTTTGTTTCAGAGCACTTGGAGGTCTGTTCGAATTAGGAGCCAAATCAAATCCCAGAAACAGGTGTATTTCCAAAAAAAGGAAGGGATATGTGTTACAGATGACCCAGTTAACAAATCACTGCCTTAAATCAAATAGCGGTATGTGAAGGAATGTCTAAATATCATTTGCCAAAAGTCCTGTCCAAGAGCTGTGCCTCAGGATGTCTGCCTTTCTGACTCCTTGCAAGCATAAATGAATGTTAAATATACCGATGAATACTTTACCGTTCTGTGAACATGAAGAATCGTCTGATTTGGGGGCCCTTATTAAGACCCATTCTACTTTAAAAGGTGGCTGATCAGTTAACCGGTGCCCCCTTCCCTACCCTCAAACCCAAGGGCTTCAGATTTCAGATATTTACTTGTTCTGCCCTCTAACCAGAGAGCTGCTTAAAGAAAACTAGCTCGGGACTTTCCTGGTGGTCCAGTGGTTAAGACTCCACGCTCCCAATGCAGGGGGCCAGGGTTTGATCCTTGCAGGGAACTAGATCCCGCATGCCTCAGTGAAAATCCTGCATGCTGCAACTAAGACCTGGCACAGACAAACAAACAAATAAAGAAAGAAATATTTTTTAAAGAGAAAGCTAGCTCTAGAAATGTTTAAGCAAGCTTAGCTCTTACTCATTTAACCTACACTTAAAGTTGTGCTTACCATGTGCCAGGCTTTGTTCTAAGGACTTTATAAGTAGTAACCCATTTAATCATCATAACAATCTCATAAGGTAGTTACTCCTATTATCCTTAATTTACATACAGCTGAAGAGCCTGAGGAACAGAGGGGTGAGGTAACTTACCCAGAGACCCGTGGCTGCTAAGTAGTAGTCTCGTACCCAAACAGACTAGCTCTGTTCTTAACCACGTGCTTGGCTTACCCCTCCAGGGACAGTGTGACTCAGTTTCGCTTCTGTCAAAACCATAGAATCTTCCTGGAAAGAGATGAAAAGTCAGGTTTTCCACAAGAAGTTTTACTTTTAGGGTAAAAAGCACTATACTGAGAGTCCTATATACAGCAGAGTATATTTCCAGTCAAAACCTCTTTGCTTCCTGGGATGCAAATGGCCCTCATTTATAAGTCCATGATTTTTCAACCATACAGCAGGATCCAATAATACCTTGTCTTTTTGTCTAAGAGAAGCAAAGATGTAATAAATGGAAAATTGCACATTTTATCAGCTCCAGTTTATATAATAGGCGACTAAGGTTGCCACTTTGGACAAAACCATGAGCAATCGGGTGGGTCTTTTAAATCTGTTCCAAAGACAAAGGCTCAGACTGTGAAATCTTAAAATCACTAGGGAAAGGGAATTTCATAGTACAAATCTTCCAGCAGTAAGTCTCAACCCTGAGTGTCTTTATAAAGAATCTGAGTTGATTCCAGCTTCCATGGTAACCAGAAAAATCACAGGAGACTGGAGAAGGTGAAGAAACAGAGTAATGAAAACCCCTCAACTCCTCAAGTGCTTTCTGTCTTTACTCTTCATTGTGCTGCTTCACAACACAATATCATGTTTTCTGTATTAAATCGGTCCTATGTGTGTGTCTTCTCTCCCCAGCTGGATAGTGAGCCCTTGAGGACCAGTTAGTACTCGTATACCTTTGGCTATGTGAGTACCTCTCAATGACTCAATGCAGACATACAGATGGGTTTATTCTTTCCTTCATTCTTCCTATAACCCAGTTTGAAGAACTATATTGAGGAGAAAGGACAAGAGCTTAAAAGAAAGACAGCCTGGATGCAAATTAGAATCTAAGTGTGGTAATGATGATGTCGTGGTTGTGCCAAGCCCTGAGGATCACAGCCCTGGCAGAGGCGACCTTTTTAGTGGGCACATACAATGGGTCAGGCACCCATCAAATTGGTGTACATAGAGAGCATCCCTGCTCTTGACGGACGATATCCCCATAGATGAACACAAAGAAGCTCAGAGATGTGATGTCTCTTGCCCATTGCCACAGAGCTAGGAGGACAGAGCCAGGCTTCAGACCCAGGTCATTATAACTCCTGTCTGTTATATTTTCTGCATTGGACAAGTTAGCTAACCTTTCGGACCTTCAGTTAGCTCCTTTGTAAGAATGGGGAAACTCATACCTACCTTGCAGGGTTCTCTTCAAATAAAGGAAGAAAACGTGTGAAAGAGATCTATTTACTGAGCCACTCCTATAAGAGACACTCAGTAAAAATCAGTTTACTTCCCTTTCAAAAATCCCCTCCTCCCCAAACCTATGCATTCTTAACTGCTAACTAAGCTAAGAAAGGTAATGCATAATAACAGTACACTATTGTCTAATCCAGTCGCTAGGTCTCCCAAAGAAGAGTTGTTTTGGGAGGGGTTATTTTGGGTTAGATTGTTTCCGGAGAAACTGCAGAATTGCTGAAAGGGTTAGACAGATGAATATGTTTCCTGACTGAAGGAACTGTCAGGCCAGTCAGAAATGAAGATTAAGTGAAGCCATGTGGATGATGTGGGAAGGGACCCCTTTCACTGGCTCCGCCCTGCACACCCTGTACAGGTGGTCACCTGTGCAGCCTGAAATCTCCAACTCTAGAACCAGCAGCCTCTGGCTTGCCATGGGCGTCTCTTCCTCATGATGACCCTTCACTATTGTTCCCCAGTTACTGACTCCTAGTCTGAAAATTAATTCATTGCAGCTTTGAGATTTTGTGAACAAAACTTCCTAAAATCTTCATGTCCTGAAGCCTTATAAACCTCATAAATAAGGCTTACAGCCATAAAAAGCAGTACTAGTTTATGCCTGGAGAAACAGATGTCTAGTGGTCAGTAGCTTTCTGCATGTTGTAAAAAAAAGTATGTCTTGAAAAAATTCTAGAATATGCTTAAAATTCAAAACAGCTAGTTCTGGGGAGTGTTACATGGGTGATACCAAATGTCTCTCTTTCCCCTGACTGAAAAAAAAAAAACAAAAAAAAACCAGTTACCTACCTATTTATCTGCAATTGTTCTGTGTGGTTCTTTAATGGGGATTGGAAAGACCAGATAATACACAGTCAGGAGAGCTTCCTCTGTTTTACAGTGGTGAAATTTCACTGCCATAAAGTCTACATTTCTTACTTTTATAAACTTGTCACAAACTTTTCACCATAATGTCCAAGTCTCCCCTGAAGATTGTGCAAAGCGAAAATCAAAAATCTTGCACAGCTTTAATGATGACATCAGTGGTGAGAAAAAGATTATGCACGCACATACACAAATCCAGCTGGCACATGAGCATAAATAACAGTTTGGTGACAGCAGAAAAGTATTGATGCCTTTCAAATTTGATGTCTTTCCCTGAAGAAATTTGCTGATTTGCTGTGTTGAATTTAGGATAGTTCTCTCTTTTCTTGATAAATCTATTTTTTTTCTCACTTTCTTAAGTTATTATGCATTCATAAACTGCATCTTGAAAGATCATAGTTGTCATCACCCACCCCAATTTTTCTTCTGTAGATAATCTCGGGAACTTTTTTAACCTTTATTTTGGCACTTGATGAACAGCAAGATATTAATACATTTAACAGAAATGGGAAAAATAACTTGAATAGCCAACAGCAGAGCTCCAGAAAGAAAAGTTCTGATAGCACAAGCAAAGTAATAGTCCTGGTAGTAATTTAGGAGCGTGCATATATTAGTATGCCTCTAATTTGAGAGCTAATTATCTTTGTTTTCATTCTTAAAAACAAATTTGTTTTTTCCATGAAATATAAAAATGGTTCCACCTTCTAGCAACCCCTTCATTAAAACTATACAAATAATTAAAACAAAGAAATTATCACATAATTGGGCCATGTTACACATAATTTATTATGCCTTTTTAGTCTTTAGATAACAGTTTATTTGTATAAATAATTTTTATAGTACTTTTGTGTTGTGTAGGGAGGATACAGTGTCTAGGATGAAAGAAGCAGTGTGATTAGTTGATGAGGTGTTGACATTGCCTTTATATTATTATAGCTACACAGGTTGATTAGCATCATAACATTAGAATAAATCTGCATACAATTAAAAGAAAACATATTGCCAAAAAAGGCACACAGAACTTATCGGCCAGATTCAGTAAGTTCTGGTATAGATGAAATTTTGCTTTAAAAAAATTGCTCACAACTCTTCTTTTGCTTACATTTTTCAGGTGTGTTTTCTTTGACTATTTTTCTTTACCTTCTGAAAGATATTTATAACTCTCCAGGGTGCACCATCCTACTGAGATAACTGTGTTCTTAGATGCTTGAAGACAAAGATGAACAACGCACTTGTGGTGTGTGGTTATCTCATTATCTCTACCCACCCTGTTGTAGGGTATTGCTGGAGCTGCAGTGAACCATTTGCCCTGCTGGCAAACAAGCCCCTTGCAGCTCATGACACAGTGTTTTAGCTGTTATTTAGGCTTGCTCTTCATGGTGAGCCTGCATATGCCCTTAGGCTCCCAATAAAAAGGGAACTTAATGATGTGTCAAAAATTGCACTACAAGGGCCCACAATAAATTCAGATGTTGTAAATACAGGAGCCAACAGGGCAGCTGAAATATAAGGTACTGCTCCGACTCAGACCACTCGTCATGAAGTCATTCGAAGGAGAGTGTGTGTGTGTGTGTGTGTGTGTGTGTGTGTGTGTGTTCAGATGACCCAAATCAAGAGAAAAGAACCTATGTCCGAATGACTGAGGGAAGAAGTCAAAGGATAAAGCGTGGACTGTGAGTCAAAAAAGGCCAAATGTACTTTTTCAAAGCAATTTCTAGAGGAAGATCTAAATGTTTAAGTTGTGCATCAAAGAAATCACTGGCATATGTCCCCAACAAAAATAACCGTAGGCAGAAATGAAGTTTTGAAAGCTGGGGAAGATATGGCTCTATTCTATCATATGACCCAGCAATCCCACTACTGGGCATATACCCTGAGAAAACCATAATTCAAAAAGAGTCATGTACCACAATGTTCACTGTAGCTCTATTTACAATAGCCAGGATGTGGAACCAACCTAAATGCCCATTGACAGATGAATGGACAAAGAAGATGTGGCACATATATATATACAATGGAGTATTACTCAGCCATAAAAAGAAACGAAACTGAGTTATTTGTAGTGAGTGGATGGACCTAGAGTCTGTCATACAGAGTAAAGTCAGAAAGAGAAAATCAAATACCGTATGCTAACACATATATATGGAATCTAAAAAAAAAAAAAAAGGTTCTGACAAACCTAGGGGCAGGACAGGAATAAAGACTCAGACGTAGAGAATGGACTTGAGGATGGGGAGGGGGAAGGGTAAGCTGGGACGAAGTGAGAGAGTGGCATGGACATATATACACTACCAAATGTAAAATAGATAGCTAGTGGGAAGCAGCTGCATAGCACAGGGAGATCAGCTCGGCGCTTTGTGACCACCTAGAGGGGTGGGATAGGGAGGGTGGGATAGGGAGGGTGGGAGGGAGATGCAAGAGGGAGGAGATATGGGGATATATGTATAGGTGTAGCTGATGCACTTTGTTATACAGCAGAAACTAACACAACAGTGTAAAGCAGTTATACTCCAATAAGGATGTTAAAAAAATGAAATAAAATAATAAAATAAAAGGATGAGGAAAATACAGCTATTAAAGAAATTGGCTAAATCTGCCAAGAAATGGCTCTGTTCTTGGTAAGGGCATGGTGATTACTTGCAGGCTTTCTTCCC
>NW_006797638.1:659967-747707 GCF_000442215.2 Lipotes vexillifer
AAAGTCAAGGCAGAACTGGATAACTTCTCTCACTCCTTTGGTAACGTAAGTAGCTTCTCACTGTATCTTCTCTTAATCTCGTTTAGAAGAAATAGCTTATGCAAGGAGGGACTGCATGATAAAATAACTCCCAAACATTTGTCTAAAGAGAGGCAGACCTTTTATTTTCCTGAAGCAGTTGTTAAATAATGAACTCAAAGTAGAATTAATTAAGGATATCACAGAAACGGCAGAACCCTCGGGATTGCCCCATTTTTAAAGAAATCTTTTAATACCCTAATCAAACATCAGTAGGTTCATTAAAGAAATTGTCCTAGGCTGCTACTTGCTCAGTAAAAGATTCCATAGAAGTGTTTCTTCCTTAGAGCTTTCCTTCTTCCCTTCTCTCTAGCCTGAATATTATTGGCATTGACACATTTTTTCTCATCCTTTTTATTATTTGAAAGAATTGGATACCTGAATATTTGCCACGAGAAAATGTGTATATCCTTCCCATGAAATCATTGTGGACATTTGCCCTCTGAAACATCTTGAGTTCAATTTGTAAAGAGCATTTAAAAGAAAACTCATTAAAGCTTAGGTTAACCACAGTACACAAAGATCCTTATTTAAGCACCTTTGCCTCGTAAAAATGGATCCTGTAGACAAGATGGAACACCACGCTTAATGGCTAAAATGTCAGGTGTCCCTCGGCTGTGAGAAGAAAATTTTCGGTGTACCTTTAAAGGACATTCAAAGATTATTTCTGGCATTAAATTTAGTAGTTTAAAAACTAAACAAGAGTGTTATAAAAAGTCTTTGTTAACACATTTTTATTTGCATATGGTTACAAAAGACAAAATAAATGCTTTATAATTTGTTGTAAGTTGGAAGCTTACAACAGTGGTTTGGAGGCTCTTGTTGGATACCTAGCGATGAAAAATTGAAGGAACTGGAATATAATATGAAGGTCCATTTTGCCTTGTCAGGAGTATCCTTGATTTAGTGTCATCAGCTCTGAACTACATTAACCTGTAATCCAATAGTAGTTAGAATTTTTCTTGGCATTCCCACTTATCAACTTAATTCTCCATGTTCGGTCCACTGGCCATGCTCACTGTCTCCCTAACACTGGTGTTGAGTTCTTAATATGACCCTGCATTTCAGTAGCCGATAGATAGTTTTAAGAAGACATGTATGGTACCATGTGTTCTGGCATAATCTCACATCACTCAATAAATGTTAACTAATCGGCAGCAGCAGAATGAAAATTCAGAGTCTTTCCTTTATTTATATCTAGATATGGACCAGAATCTGGATATAATTATCTTTAATTTGTTAATGTTTTACCATCTACAAAGCATATTCACATGCATTATCTTCAAAACAATCTTTCATGATTGGTTGGGCCATGGTTTGCCCAGAGTGGCCCACTTCATGGGTGGTGGATTTGGGGCCAAACCTGGGGCCAAATCCAGTGCTTGCTTCACCATCCTGTAGTTCCTCTCATTTTGTTAATGAGTCAGTGCAATTTACAAATGACCCAACTTGTCTGGGTTTAGAAATCTCTTCCATGGAGATAAGACTGAGGAGAGATGCCAAGAATGTGACGGTGAGGTAGGGTTTCCATGTAGAAACACGAGGAATGTGCACCGCACCTTACATATTTCTTCCACAAGGAACCAACTTAACAAAACCTAGATTTGGGGCTTCCCTAGTGGCGCAGTGGTTGAGAGTCCGCCTGCCGATGCAGGGGACACGGGTTCGTGCCCCGGTCCGGGAAGATCCCACATGCCGCGGAGCGGCTGGGCCCGTGAGCCATGGCCGGTGAGCCTGCGCGCCCGGAGCCTGTGCTCCGCAACGGGAGAGGCCACAACAGTGAGGGGCCCGTGTACCGCAAAAAAAAAAAAAAAAATTTGATCTAAAAAATTAAGAACTCAAGGATATTCTCATTTTTGGAATGTCGAATCCAAATAGGACCTACAGAATTCGGCAGCTACATAGACTAACTCTCTCAAAGACTATCAGTATGACAGATATTAATCTCGAAGGTATTTCCAACGGTACAGTCACAGACACCTAGGCGGTTCCAATGTGAACTTCTAAAATCCATATCATTCCTTAATCTATAGCAGATCCATTAAAATTTCATGGGAAAAGAAACCTTCATTTTAAAAATAAATCTTAAATTTGAAAGTAAAAACAAGGAAGCCGTTTTCTAATATAGCAAGGTCTACTTTTAAAGTGTTTTGGAGGGTTCATTATTAATTCATATTCCAGGGATAACTTATTCTGATGTATACAACCCCATGTAAATCGCTGTACTTTTCAAGAGTGATTTTTTTTTTTCCACATTTACCTTTTATATCCCTGGCTTGTGGAAGGACACTAAAAAGTGATATTTTCTTGGTCTGGGGTCAGAAAAACAAAGGAGTTGTTTGATTTGGGGTTTGTTTTCACGTGTGTGCATAAATCTTTTATGCTTATCGATGGCAACAGACAAGAATTTATTTGGAGTGAAAAAAAATACCAGGCTCTCTCCTGGAAATCAACATCATGAAACATCATGAATGCAGCCTCTGCTAGGTCAGTGCCGTAAAGAGTATGGCCCCATTCTCCACCAAGTGATAGAATCTAGGTTGAGAGCCGAAACACAAAATGGGATAAATAACAACAGAGGATAGCATACACTTTGGCAAAGGCGTGTTTCAGACCAGAAGAGATACAGAAGTTTATAGTGAAGTTTACATATAGAAATTTATAGTGAAGAGTTGGTACTCGTGCGTTGATAATACTTGTGGCTGAAACGTCAAGAAAAAGTCATTCTGACAGTTCACACGATTATACGCTTCGGAGGCCCGGTTGTGAACACATTCCATCTCTGTCCCATGTTCTTCCTCTTCTCTATTAACTTTCATTCCTTTTCTCTACCTGACTTTTCATCTATTTTTACTTGTTCCTTTTCTTCTCTTTAGGGCATCTTTTTCCCGTCTTTTCTTTTTCCTTTCTCTTATGTATCCTTTTATTCCCATTCTACTGTGTCCATCTATTCTTATTAACTGACCATGATATGGAGCTGAAGAGGTACAGCATAATGGCTAGTAGTTCAGATTCTGGAGTCAGCCAGAAATCTGGCTCTGCTGTATGACTTTGGACATTTTACTTAACCTCTCTGAACCTCATTTTCTTCATCTGTAAAATGGGGCTAATAATATAATCTAGTTTACAATTACTCTAAAGATTAAAAAAGACGCTTAGCACGGGTCCTGAGACTAAATGCTTAATAGGTACAGACTTCTTATCTGGGTTTGAATATATTCTGTCTCATTCCAGGAAAATAATGGAAGTGAATTACAAAAATACATGCACTGTAGCAAGTTAATGTGTAGGTAAAGGAATCACACTGATGACTGGGGAGTCGGAAGATAAGTAAGATGATGCTAGTGGTGAAGGTAGCACATAAAATTCATAGCTCAAGTACTAGATAGAGGAAGGCCAAAACTTGGAATCTGGGCTTCCCAGAAAGCAGATTAAGGGGAAAACTACTAGTTACATGATTCCCAATCTTCTTAATATTTTATAT
This sequence comes from Lipotes vexillifer, assembly GCF_000442215.2. Taxonomy (NCBI): domain Eukaryota; kingdom Metazoa; phylum Chordata; class Mammalia; order Artiodactyla; family Lipotidae; genus Lipotes; species Lipotes vexillifer. The sequence continues at coordinate 663,530 of NW_006797638.1, forward strand.
GAAGCCTATTAGTTACTCAGTGAAAGTCCAACTGTTTCTAGTACTGAGACCTTAGAAATTCTTATTCAAGAGCCTCCATCAAGTTGACAATGTATAACGTGAACAAAATCTCCAGAGTTAAATACAGTGCTGTGCTTCATAGAATTCTGTCTTATACTTGCCCTCAGTAGGGGCTGCTGCAGCACCAAAATGCAATTCAGTAAAACAACGGCAGCTCTGTATACAGGGCATGAAATTTGGAGCCAAACAGACTTTGGTTTGAATTGTGATTCTGCTGTTTACTTGCTGGGTGATCTTGAACAAGCGGTTTGATGGTGACAGGATTGTTTCCTCCTCCTCTAGAAAGCAGATATTCACCCTTGTTTTGCACAATTACTTCAAAGATTATTCCAAGTGCATGAAAAGCACCTAGTTCAGTGCTAGGCACATAACCACAAATGATAACTGTTATTTTGAAGTGGCGTAGCCATGGGGTTTAAGTATGTTACTCTCAAATGGTTTGGCTAAATCCAAAAATAAAATTCAGAATATCTAAAAGGGAATATATGTCCTTCAGGCAACCTTCCATAAATACGATTTCCTATGACTGACTTTTGATAGGCACTGGGCAGCAAGCATTCAGTGTTATCCTCTTTTGACAAGTACTTGGAGTGCAAATATTCTGTTGCCAATTAGGGACAGACCATGCTTTAAGCCTCAGCTGAGATGGGAATACAGTTGACAACTCTTTTAAAAGTTGAGAAGCCTAACCAAAACATACGTCTGTGAAATGCCACCTCGCCTCCACATGGACATGGGCTGAGAATGGGACAAGATTTTTCTCACAAACCTCAAAATTCTATGCCAAAGAGCATGACTGTGATTATTTTAGCCTGCAAAAATGTTAAAGAGAGTGTTAATGAAACTCCCAGTGCCATAGACATCAGGAAGGTCCATTAGAGCACCCATAGAAGAGCTTACCTTTTAACTTCCTATGAGTCCTCAACCAAAACTTGCTACCCTTAGATGATGGAATCCTGTTCAGAGGGGTTAGCTGTAAGTGAGCTAAGTGTTACAGAGTATCTGCCAAAAGTAATTATTTGGGTTTTAAGTTGATTAATCTTAACACCATTTTTTCAATACTGAGTAAGTGGTAGGCTATTTGTTTTTTAAGCTCACACCCATTTTGTGACAATAACACCATGACATCAATACTTTAGGAAATGCTTTTTCTCTCTTCTCTTCACACCCTGCATCTAGCTCAGTCAAGAGATAACAAGTCATTAAGGTACAAGTTAAAAAGAAGAAAGTGTGGGTCGCTGTGAAAGAGGGTAGAACGCATCTTGTTTCATCTCACTGGAAATTCCTTTCCATCAAGACAACTTGCCCATAAAACCCAGCTCAGGGTAACACAAAGGGACAGGTTCTATAGGATCACTAATTTTTGGAGACCCAGAGGACCTCATGCAGCTTCTTCACAGTGAATTCCTGTCCATTTTGAAAAATATTAGCATGAGCTTTCTGAAAGCACATGGTTTGTGGTCACTTTTCTATTCAGTGGTAGAATGCTGTGCCTAGAATCTGCCTGCTGATTAGACAAAATTTTGGCCTGAGAAGGTAGACTTGCAAATTTGTATGGGGAAAACTAGCCCAGAATGTCCAATGATATAAAAAGGTCAATACATTTGATAATAGTGATATAAAAAGGTCCCTCTTTTTAGTGGGATGGCCATACTGGGCCTGTTGGCTACCCTTAGAGCTGACATAGATGAACAAACCTGCAGGAACTGGAACCCCTGTTAAGTGGATCTGAAGGCAGGAAATCCTCTCAGAAGTGTTTGTTAATCTCAACCTTTCTAAACAACTGCACTATGAGAACAGTGTTATTGGAAGCAAGTTAGAAACACCGGAGGGTAAATTTGGAGTAAATTCTCTTGCTTTATAAAATGGGGGAAAAGAAACCCAGCCAGTCGAGTGAGATCTCACTCCAAACTTCATGAGACTATGTCCCCCAAATAATCCCCTGCCCTGAGTCCTGAGATCTAACAGACGAACTTAGTTCCTTCCATTCAGGCCACCTGAATTTTCTAAGACAATGAGAAAAATGGAATTTGGGTACCCAAATTCTTACTTGATCATCCTACTTTTCTCACCAGTCATAGTCAAACAGATCAGGAGAGTAAGCCCCACATATTCCAGAATACACACGGATTAGAGGCTGCTCTATCCGGAACCTGTTGAGAAGAAGGAAGAAAAGAGACCTCCTTTCATTAAAGTCTCTCCCACATAACTGCAGTCTGTTCTCTTGACTGGAAGAGAAAAGGGGTGGTGGCATGACAGCTACCAGGAAGAAAATTACCATGGCCCGCAGCCTACTCTGTCTATTTTGTAGTCTGTTCTCTGGGAAGCCTCTGGGGCATTAGGTGAACTTCATGTGCCCGTTGAGATGGTGTTGGAACAGGAGTGAGAAGCGTTGATGAATGCCCATAGTAGTTCCCTAAATTAGCTGATCACCAGAAACACTGAGGGAATAATGAAAAATATAGATTCTAGGGCCCTCCTGCCAGAGATTCTAGTTAGGTCAGTCTGGTGGGGGCCAGGGGTGGTGGGTGAATTCTAAATTTTTCAAAAGCTGTAAGAATTTCATCAAAATGTCTGAATTGTCCTTTCTATCTTCTTTTGTATGTGGATGTGTATGTGTGAGAGGCCAGATTATGCTTCCAGACATGTCTGGATCTGGGGGCTTCAATGATTCAATCAGAACTCAGTTTCTGGCCATTTCTTGGCTTAGTTTTCACTGTGTTAGCATTGATCTTAGGCAAGACTTCTCCTAAGTGGCAATCAACACCCCCGGGTCTACATTATTCTAGCTTTTGGTAAGGAAAAAATGACTCTCTTTTTCAATAGGCCCAAAGACCCAGAGTTGAGTCTCACTTGTTCTGATTGGCCCATACTTGAACCAATCACTATGACCAGGGGCAGGTACTGCTCTCATGACCAGGTTTGAGTCAAATGTCCATCCTTCTGCAGCCAGAGGTGAGTCAAAAACCATCAACTGAGAGTGGTAGGGGGTTTGCACAAGGAAGTTCAGGGCACCGAATAAAGAAACAAGAGGTGTCAACTATAGAGCAGTGTTGGATGGCCCAATGGTTCCTAGAGAAGGCAGTAATTAACATATATTTAAACCAACAGTTATAGGACTAGGAACCACTACATATAAATAATAAACTGATTAACCGATTTTGCGTGGGGCATGATGCCTTCCCACACTCGCTCCCACACTAACTTTCTTCTATTGCAGATCCAGTCAGACTCATATGACTAAAATTTACCTATAATTGAGGCTGAAGTAAAACAGAAGAAACGACAACAAAAGCAACAACCAAAACCAAAAAAAACACAAAAACCAACGCTACTTTTTTTAGGTCACCAGTGTATCAGGGGACTAGGACTCGTGTAATTGTCAAAAAGGCAGTGGAATTGAAAGGCTATGATGTAGCAAGTTTCAACTGCTTCTGTGTGATAGGCCAGGCATATTTTATTTTATTTATTTAAAAAAAATTTTTTTAATTTAATTTTATTTTTGGCTGCATTGGGTCTTTGTTGCCACAAACAGTCCTTTTCTAGTTGCGGCGAGTGGGCTTCTCATTGAGGGCTTCTCTTGTTGCGGAGCACAGACTCTAGGTGCGCGGGCTTCAGTAGTTGTGGCACACGGGCTTAGTTTCTCCGTGGCATGTGGGATCTTCCCGGACGTAGGATGGAACCCATGTCCCCTGCAATGGCAGGAGGATTCTTAACCACTGCACCACCAGGGAAGTCCCCAGGTATATTTTAGCTGTGCTGAAGCACTGGGTGACTCTTGAAGATGTGAGAAGATAAGAGATTTTCAGCAAGGTATAGGATTTCTCTGTTACAGGTTTCCAGTACTGATTATCATTTTCTTATCTTTGACACCTTTATCTTTAACACAGTCTTTTAAATGGATCTTAAAATGGGAAGGGAGAAGTTCTAAAAACATTAATAAAATGATGACTTTAAATCACATAATATAAAAATATTCTTTTACATTTAACAAGCTTTGTTTTAGATGTTGGGGGTAGGAGTTTATTAATTAATTTATTTATTTTTGCTGTGTTGGGTCTTCATTTCTGTGCGAGGGCTATCTCTAGTTGTGGCAAGCGAGGGCCACTCTTCATCACGGTGCACCGGCCTCTCACTGTCGCGGCCTCTCTTGTTGTGGAGCACAGGCTCCAGACGCGCAGGCTCAGTAGTTGTGGCTCACGGGCCTGGTTGCTCCGCGGCATGTGGGATCCTCCCAGACCAGGGCTCGAACCCGTGTCCCCTGCATTAGCAGGCAGATCCTCAACCACTGCGCCACCAGGGAAGCCCCTAACAAGCTTTAAATATATATTTTTAGGATCTTTTCATGTGATCTTGAAGAGAGGCTACGAAAATTGTTTAAAATCCTTCCAATTTTACCACCTTATTTCTGGAAATAAGATAGTAAAGTAGACGTTAAAAAATTATGGCTAATACATATGGTAATAATTTTATTTAATTATAATTATTTAAAGCAGGCTTCATTTTCAATCCCAGTTGAGGTTTCAAAATAATAAAGTTCCTTAATATATTAACAGTACTATATCAATATATATCCCGTGTAAAATTATTTCCTTAGAAGTGAGATAAACTATATCATTAATGGCATTTAATGAACTTTCATGTTATAATTGAATTGATATTTCTATTCTACAGTTGAGGGAGAGGGTCCCATAAATAATCACTTAATATTTAAGTTACACACTTCCCATGGGATGGATGAATAAAAGTATCGATAGATATAGATACAGTATAGATATAAATTTATATACATACATCTTATGTTATATCCATATACACAAACAATTCATGTTGTATTATAGCTTGGTAAATGTATTCATACATAACCTCTTTTACCCTGAACACTAAAATGTTTTAACTGATTTGGGGCTCTCATTATCTATAAAGTTTCACAATAGAAAAAGAAAACAGGCTTAATTGTTTTATGGGAGAAATCTTAGAAAACATTTTTTAAGCCCTTTTTATTTTACCTTTTCACAGTGTTCCTTTTTAGGCTCTGCCTCTCTAGCTGTATGCCAGTTACTCTTTATTTTGCATAGGTCAGTCGTAAGAGAGAAAGAAACAAAGCCATATAGCCAATCCAGAAAATTCCACGATAGATACTATGATCTGTGTTTTGTTTCTAGGGAGTATATTGCCCTCTCCTTGACACCAACCCCAATCCATTTACTTTTTGCTGTAATTTGCAATGAGGTGCTCTTTTCTAGTTGATATTTAGAAACCGTACACCTCTCCCTGCCTCCTCAAGATTGAGCTAATACTTCCTTGGGGCGCAGTGCTTAAGAATCCGCCAGCCAGTGCAGGGGGCACGGGTTTGATCCCTGGGGCACGGGTTTGATCCCTGGTCCGGGAAGATCCCACATGACGCAGAGCAACTAAGCCCATGTGCCACAACTACTGAGCCTGTGCTCTAGAGCCCGCGAGCCACAACTGCTGAGCCCGTGTGCCACAACTACTGAAGCCCGCATGCCTAGAGCCTGTGCTTCAGAACAAGAGAAGCCACCGCAATGAGAAGCCCATGCACCACAACGAAGAGTAGCCCCCGCTCGCCGCAACTAGAGAAAGTCCGTGTGCAGCAACAAAGACCAAAGCAGCCAATAAATAAATAAATGTTCCTTTAAAAAAAAAAAGATGGAGCCAGAGCTAGAGAAGAGGAAACATGTCACCCTCGCTTATTACACCAGTAAACAGTGAACCCAGAGATGCCACTAAGTCGATGTCTTTGTTAGAGTGAGAAAGGTGATGAGCACTTCTGCACAGTGTGGTCAAACGTGTCTGAAAGGCAACCACGTCAATGAAAGAAGTGTGATGTTGCCACAACAGTGAACTTGTGAAAGGTGAGCTGATTTCTGCCCAGTGTCATGCACTTAGAGGACAAAGCCACACCTGTCGCCCTGGGAGATACAATAGCTCTGCAGCACTGACAGCAGAACAGGGAGCCAGTGTAGATTGCAGCAATTGATAGAGAAAATGGCTGTGAAAACAATGGGAAATCTGCCAGGGCTCACCCGCTTCTCCGTGCTTGCTATAATTTAGTTAACTTACAAACACACGGTATTAAGCTTTATCGTGAAAAAAAATCTAAGAATTGTACGCAGCGGTATAGGAAAGTACAGGATTAGCCCAGAGTTTTCGAAGTGCTGGAATAAAAACAGTGGGAAGCAGTTTTCCGATTTATTTCACTCTTCCTGCTGTGTTCAGCAGTTCTCCTTTCTGTTTTCGTGATGTAATATACCGAGAAAAACAAACCCAACCAACCAAAGGGAGCTGCTGACTGTTGCTGACCAGAAAAATAAAACGAATCCCTCCTAATGTTTTCCTGCTATTTTTGTGGATGGAAGTGGGGGTGAAAAGTTTTATTTCCTGATAGGTGGTACTATAGGTAACTTGGTAATAGACATCACTGGGGAATTCAAATGAAAACCGAAGTCTCTTGGTCCAAATTAAAAGAGCTCCCCAGCACGATTACAGAGTAAGAAAACATTGTCATATTTATGCAGTAGTGCTTTCTTCTGGGCAGGGAAGGTGACCTTGTATGCTCTATCCTCATTTTCCTGTACTAAGATTTGCTTCTGTTTTGCTTTATCTGATATTTTTTCTTTCAGCCTGTTCTGTAAGCTGTCCTTCCTTCCTTCTTTCCTTCCTTCCTCCCTATCTTCTCTGACCGAGTTTTCCTCAGCGTTTTTTGGTCATCCTTTGAGCCATTTCTTACTCACCGGGTAGGGAATTCAACATTTTCTTTTCAAAATGTGTCACATTTTTCATGGGAATTTAAAACTCATTGCGTAATAGTCTCACCTTAGGGTTGGAAGCATTTTATTACCATTTTTCATCACCTGCCTCTAGGACCTTGATTTTCCAATTATAATTAGCAATCATTGATGTTGACGTTAGCTTTAGCTATTCCTTAATAGCCTTTGTGGAACTTCTCTGAACTCAAAGGAGCAGCAACTGTTAGAAGAACCATCATGTAGATGGTGTCATCAACTAGCATTTTAAATATTTTGAGAGTGTTGGCAAGCTACATCCAAGAGCTATGATCATTCATTGCCTTGGCCTGGTTTCTCTCAGTTCTTTGGATTGGAATTTACCTCCACAGAAATTATCACTTTTTATTTTAAACAACTTTACTGAAGTATAATTTATATGCCATAAAATTTACCCATTTTAAGTGTATAATTCACTGATTTTTAGTAAATTTACAGAGCTGTATGACCCCTTGTGCCAACTACAGTCACTCCCACCATCAGCCCCTAGCAACCACTAGTCTGTTTTCTCTCTCTAGTGGTTTGCGTTTCTGGACATTTCACATAAATGGAATCATACAAATGTAGTCCTTTACTTCTTTCTGACTTCTTTCATTTAGCACAGTGGTTCTGAATCCATGACAGATTGTGTCAGGAGTGCCTTCTTTTTATTGTTGTAGTATTCCACTGTATGGATATAGTACATTTTGATTATCCATTCGCCAGTTGATTAACAATTGGGTTGTTTGCATTTGAGGGTATCATGAATAATGCTACTGTAAATGAGCATTCATATACAAGACTTTATGTGGGCATATGTCTTCATTTCTCTCAGGTAGGTAACTAGGAGTTGAATTGTTGGTTCATATGTTAAGTTTATGTGTGTTTACCTTTTTAAGAAACTACCAAACTATTTTCCAAAATGACTCTACCATTTTACATTCTCACCAGCAATGTATGAGCGTTCCAGTTTCTCTATACCTTCACAATTTAGTACTTTCTGCCTTGATTATAACCAATCTAGCAGGTGTGAAGCAGTATCTCATTGCGGTTTAATTTATATTTCTCTAGTGACTAATGATGTTGAGCCTCTCTTCATGGGCTTATTAGACATTCATGTGTTTTCACTGGTAAAATGTCTATTCAAATCCTTTGTCCGTTTTTTAATCACTTTTATTTAGATTTGATTTTAAATGTTCTTCATATACTCTGGATAAAAGTCCTTTATCACCTTAATGATTTGCCATTTTTTCTCCCAGTATGTGAGTTGTCTTCTTATTTTCTTAATGATGTCTTTTGAAGCACAAAAGTTTTTAACTTTAATGAAGTCTAATTTTTAAATACACATTTAGGTCATGTTTTTAGCATTGTATCTGTGAGTTCTTTGCCTAGCCCATGGCCACAACTCCTTTCTCCTACGTTTTCTTCTAGACGTTTTATAGTTTTAGCTCTGTGATTAATTTTGTATCAACTTTTGTATGTGGTAATTTCATTACTGTTAAAGACAGATTAATTTATACCATCCTGCTCATTCCCACAAGTTTACCTGAAGATATCTTTGAGAAAGTTCTGAAGGCAAGTAGAAGGGGATAATTATTTTTCTGTTTTTTTGGGGGGTTTTTTTTTTTGGTTTTTTTTATATCTGACCTGATCTCAAACTACTCCACCTTTTGGTTAGTATTTAAATTTCCTTTTTGAAATATCTACCTGTTAATAGCTCATATTTTTCTTTGAGAGGACATTAAATTGCAGAGAGCTCCAGAACCTAACTGAAGCTTGCGAATAACTTAAAAACTGAGCAAAATAATCTTTTGTGTTACTGTCCTAACAATGAATATTCTAGTAAATTGTCAGCAAGAAACTGATGACCGTCACATGAGAGTTTAACATCAAAGTTATCCCATCTGAACCCATTGTTATGCCCCCTTAATGTCCTCTTTTGTTTAGACAAAATACAACATTTAGTTATTCAGGAAAACATGATAACACACTGATAGAAAAAGTTCAAAAAATCTTAATTTAAAAAATACAAGTATGTGTTTGTTGAGAATCATACATCAGTGCTTTGTGGCTCAACAAAATGTGTCCACTTACGACAGGTCGTTTTTAGAAATGAGGTTTAAAATCTCATCAAATACAACAACAGCATCTCAGCATCTCGGTGTCAATGAAATGAAAACTTTTCTGAAAATGAAATGGCCTTCTTTTAGAACTCTGGAATCCTAAACTACCAGACATTTCAGGAACTATTTTGGCTGAAAATGATATGAGAGATTTTTCTTTTTCATCATTTTTATTACAGTGGAAATGGTTTTTGTATTTCTAACAGTTTGACAAGAGCTAATTACAATGCGCTCATCTGTTTTGTGGACTAATTTGAGCCATCGGGCATCAACACCATAGACATGCAGCAGCATTGCAAATGATACGCATGCTTCCCTTGCTCCAAGAATTTGTACTTGCTATAAAAGAAAACAGATTTGGACAGCCCTGAAAAAGTTGAGTTTGGTTTGAAGACAACATTTCAGAATTACATTAGAGCTGGCCTACAAGTGAACTAAAAATACCTGCTCATCTCAGTGGTCTTGGCCCAGGGCCTTTCCTTTTACTGTAAAAGTCAGGCTGTTTGAACAGTTGGAGTGCGGCTTGCTTGCTGTCTAAACTAGTGTTCTCTGATAACTTCTGTTACCATTGAAACACAAGCCCTGTTGCATTGAAGAGAATGTTTAGAGGTGTGGAAAATAGCCAAGAGAAATGTATACTTAGTGTTCAAACCTCTAGGCTTCCCGTGTGGTAACTAGACCACTTAGATCTGTTAAGAAAGACATTCATCAGTAAACATTACACAGCAAGGGTAAAAGATGGAATGGAGTAAAGGAGGCTGTTAAAATCAGCCTAAGATGATTATTTGAATTGCAAAGAGAAATGTTCAGACATAGCTAGAGCTGCTAAACATAACTCTTGAAGTTTTTCCAGAACAGAGGGATTGGGGAGAATGAGACCAGTGAAGGAGAAAATTAGAAAATTATAAGACAGAATGGGAGATGAAGTTTCAGAAGCTGGTAAGATCACTGAAATATATGATATTATTAGGTCTTAAATCTATTTATGAGGGTGAAAATTTAAAAAACACACTTTCTGACTTTGGCTCTGTGATCTTAAGATTGAAATGAAGATATTAAATCTGGAAAAAGAATAACCTGCAGTAACAGCTAGGTTATGTCAGAAGGGATTAGAAAGAAAGATCGGAAATCAGTAGCCCAGGAAAGATAATCACGAAAGTTGGATAAGCCTGGGGGAGATAATTTGAGTGGAAATGAATCAGAATATGGTACCAAACATCCCCAAACTTGGCAGAGTACAGCCCTCTGCATACCAGCTACTGGATGATTATTGATCTGTTTCTGTTCAGTGAGCTAGAAGGAGGAGTATAAAGACCACAGGATTAATTCTTAGAGTAACTTGGATCGCAGACTTCACTAACATGTGTTTGGCTTGTTAAATAGCTGGGTATCCTATTTTCTGGCATGTCATATGGAACAGAGGGAACTTCCCCCCCATGAGCAACTGAAGTGCCAGCTGTTGCCCTAAATATTGTACCTGTTCATCATGGAGATAGCTTTAAAGCCAGATTTCAAGCTTAGGGAAAATTTTACATTTTGTACATCAGCAAACATTGGTATCAGATTTGTGTTTCTAGATACAGCATCTACACACACAAAGAGGGAAGCTGATCAAGAACCTACTTCAAAAATAGTAATGATAGGGAATCCCCTGGCAGTCCAGTGGTTAAGATTTCACTTTCCAATGCAGGGGGTGCGGGTTCGATCCCTGGTCAGGGAGCTAAGATCCTATATGCTTCGTGACCAAAACATAAAACATAAGCAATATTGTAACAAATTCAATAAAGACTTTAAAAATGGTCCACATCGGGCTTCCCTGGTGGTGCAGCGGTTGAGAGTCTGCCTGCCGATGCAGGGGACATGGGTTCGTGCCCCGGTCCAGGAAGATCCCACATGCCACGGAGCAGCTAGGCCCGTGAGCCATGGCCACTGAGCCTGCGCTCCTCAACAGGAGAGGCCACGGCAGTGAGAGGCCCACATACCGCAAAAAAAAAAAAAAAAAGGTCCACATCAAAAACAAATCTTAAAAAAAAAAAGTAATAATGATAGATTAATTTCTTTAAAATTTTAAAAGATAACTATCTTTAATAAGCTTTAACAAACATTTACAGCGCTTCCAAAGCCCTAGAAAATACATAAAAATGGCACACTTGTGTGACAATTTCCCTAACTAAAATATCACAGTTAATCCAACAGTTCTATTAAATAATAGTTTAAAAATTTAAAAGACAGGAAGAGATATCAGAACATACTATAATGACTTGAATATCATGGAAAAATATGCCTTCTTCATTGACACTGGAGAATAAACAAAAGCAAAACAAACAAATTGAGAACCAACATTAAAATGCCTTTTTTTTCCAGAAAATAATTCAAGCATGAAATGTTCTGTACCTACACTAGTGAGATAGTCATGGGTCCCTACAAAACCAGTTGGATTCTGGAGAAATGGGATTCTAGGAAAAGACAAGCTTCAGTGAGCTTAACAACCTTATTCACTCTTACATGTTTTTTGATGTAGTCCTTAAGTATTTTTTAAGAGCAATTGTTACTTCGGACCAGCAACCTCCTCGTGGACCAAATAATACCAGTTCACCAATTCCTCTTAATTGTTGGTATTTGGTCACTTAAAACAATAAATATGTGTTGATCTGTAACCTGCAAGAAGGACTTTGTGTGCAGCCTTTTTTGAATGAGAACTTCTGTGAATGATGAAGCTATTAAAATTAAAAGCATAACTGTGCTTGGTTCTATGGTAGGCATTACAAACTACTAGGTAAAGTACTAATTTCTAATGAAAGGGACCTCAGAGAATCAGCATTCTCTGGGCATCTGTAAGCATTTGTCACTTTCATTCTACATCCAAACTTTTACTAACAAGAAACTCACAACATTACAGGGATTGCTTATCAGTTATTCATGTGTGGTTGATGCGATGCTGTAGTCGGACACACTCTGGGCTTTACATTTTGGAGTTGTCAGTGATCTCAAAGCAAAGCCAGAGCCTTTCATCTCTGACTTTGATAAAAATGACACCAAATAGTGGTACAGCTTGTAAGCTGAAAAAGAAAAAAATCTATATAAATAAATAATTTCCCAAGCCTTCTGGCTTGCAGGTTCTATTGATATAATATCCCCATCAAGGAGAGTAGGGTGCATTATGCTATGATTAGTTGATAGCACCATCTTTGAGGTTGTTTTGGCCCATTTTGTTGTGGAGATTCTTCAGTAGGTATTTCTGTGAGTCATTTGTAAGACAGCTTCAAATGAGTCCTATCTAGTTGTCATGCTTGCTTCTTTAATAGATGAAGTCAAGCTATGCTTTTCAAAAAGGCCTGGATGTTCTAAGATGGCAGACTTTAAGTTTCAGGTAGCAATTTCAAAAACCCTGTGTATGGTTTCACAAAGTAAAGAATCAGAACTTCCTGGTGTATATTTATAAGTTGTCTAAGTAAATGTGAACAAACAATGATATTTTTAACACCTTCAGTAAATATATGAACTAAGTTATAGTATATGCATTCAATTCAAAGCTTTGCCAATAAATCAACCAATTTATTTTTTTCTACTCCTAACCATACATCTCATTCTGTCACCAGAACAACAGAGATAGATGTTCCTCTTAACATATTTTGCATTTTGCTTAATCAATATAAGTGGTCATTTGGTAGAGAGTACACTTTGACTTTTTTGCTCTAAACACATAAAACACACACACACACACACACACACACACACACACAGCAAAAGTCTCTTCACTCTGGTATTTGGTTGTAACTACTCAAAAAGAAAGCAATAGAGGGAATCATCTCAGTTCTCATTCTGATTGAGAGAGGGAGAAAAGCCACTGTATATAAGCATGCATGTAAGCATGATAAAGTTCTCTGGGTCATTGCAGCAAGACCATAGGAAACAGCTAAACAAGGTGGAGCGATCCAGCAGGTCTAAGGTTGTGACCAATTCCTTACCACTGTTTATTTTAGAAAATTGTCCAAACAAAGCAAAGCCTCTCTTCAAGAGAGTAACGTGTCATACTTTAAAACCACCTTAAAAGGGCTATTGTTAGGCTGGGCATTAATCAGGTTCACATTGCCTATCTTCTCTCTCCTGTTCACGTAGGTGGTACGAAAAGCTCTAGTGGAATCAACCAGAAATAAAGACCTTAGAACAGGTGGTGACACCATCTGGCTATTTAAATCAAGGCAAAACCACCCCCTTCCCAGAAGATGAAGTTCTGAAGTCCCTGATGATGCATGGAGCCTAACTTAATCCAAGGGAGAGTAAGTGGGCAGAATGGGTTCACCTCCAGTTCTTTAGACATATATTTAAGAAATATTGAGTGTTAATGGAGAGAAAGAATCGAGTGCAAATACATATGAGTGAGTGCAATTCTTTTTCTCTGCTACTCTCATGCCATCATCTAGGAAATATATCTAGCCTTCTTCTGTGCACATTTGTATATGTATATACCTACTGTTTCTTCTTTTCTAAGTTAGTTGTGGAATATCCTAGTGTCTATGTAAGAATTGGCAATGTTTCTCAAGGAGGAGTACTGTTAGCATGTACAGGACAGGAAGATTTTTCACTGGGTGGAACTGTTCCACATATTTCAGGGTGTTGCACACCCATGCCCCACCCAATAAATGCTGGTATCACCCCTTTCCCACTTGAGTCATTGTGATAAATAAAAACATCCCTGCATGTTTCCAGATGCACCCTGGGGGAGGGAAATGGCAGCACAGCACCCAAATGTTTGAAAGTTGACCCTCTTCCCTTACACCCCTTCTTTCTTGTGAGGAAAAGGATCTAAGGAGGCGGTTGATGGGATTGATTCGCAAGCTGCTTTAATTTGCTTCTTACTGTTCTCTCCAATCGTGTTTTTAATTCAGGAATTTTTTAACCCGGATGATGGCTTTTTCAAAAAAGAACATATATTTTAGGTTTCACTTTACATCCACTAGCTTTCTTCTTTAGGGCCAGTCTTAATGGTAGAGGTAAAATAGTTTCCTTTTAGGGATTAATTACCATAACCAGTTTTTATATGTGGCTAGGCCCCTTAAAAGTTGGTTTTTTTTTTAAGCAATGCTTAATTCCTCAAAAGGCAAACACTATGTATTTATTATCTTTCTAATTTGAGGCCTCTCTCACATCAGTGAATATTGTCACATCAATGCTGTCAGCATAAGCATGTACTTACTTTTGTTATATTTCCTCATTTTATTTCATCTGATATAGACATTTTTGAATGATGAAACAAACAGGTAAACAGAGGGTGAAGGCTGGGTGAAAAATGGGTTAATACTGTGAAGGCCGTAAATGTGTTAAGTTTAAGAAAAAAAAAATGAATTGAAATTAGGGAGGAAAGGGATTTTCTAAAAGAGCCTTGAAATAATTAATTGTTTTGTAGGAGATGGCCTTTCCATGTAGGCAGAGAATTTTTTCTTCACTTCTTTCTGAAGAGACAGTCAAATAGAGAATCTCATCTCTTAATTAGAAAGAAAAATACTCATCAAACACATCTCATCACTGGAGAGCTAATGATTCACAGCTGTTAGTCTGAAAGGGCAGGCTTTTTTCCTGAACAGTAGGAAGTGTTAATCATTTTGGATGAGATTTCTTTTTTAAAATATACTGTAGTTTGCAAAAGAATAGGATATTTCAATATTCCAACTTAAATGATTTTTCTGAAGTGCGCTCCCCCAGGGATACTGTCATGTGTCGCACTGAATGATCATTGAATGCAGGCATCTTCCACTGCACTTCAATGAGAGCATCAATTGATGGGATGGTCTGGACGGCCCAGTCCCTGCCTGGGACTCTTAAAACCCCAGGCTCAAAGAAAGAAAAATCAGGTACATCTTGCACCTCCTAAGAAATGGTATTGCTATAAAATCTTAACATTTTGAATCATTCACTCTACTTTATATAATTTGCCGTGTTTAAATGGAAGTGAAAAGCCCAAGCCCACCTTCATTAGCTTCTGAGTAGAAAAGGTCTTTTTGTTTGTTTAATCTTCATGTGAAAAAGTAAGGCTTCTTTTGCTTGTAAAATGTAATTGGCTCAATTATTTTCCAGTCTTTGCCTTTACAGCCACCTTGCTAACCTCTTCTAAACACTTTGGACAGAAGAAAACCCCATTTAATAGAAACCATGTGAATAGCTAACTTTGATTATTCAGAGCCATGCAAGAGAGTGAGGAAAAGGAAGAATGAAATTGTCTCTGCAAACCTCATTTTGACCATTAGTGTTTGACCTCTTTGACATGCCAGACCTTTACCAGAGCACCTAAAAAGTGGTATTCCATTTAGTGGTCATCCCAGAGCAAGAGGAAGGAGAAGAAGTAGAGATAGAAAAAATCTACAAATTGAATAATCAGTCCCTAAATAATTGAGACCTTCAGAGCATCAACATTCACTATAAAATCCTTTACCTTAGAAGCAGTGGAGCATTGTGGGAAAAACACACTGGATTGGGAGTTAGCTGACTTTGCCACTCAGTAGAGGATGTCCTTAGACAAATTTAACCTCCTGAGCCTCAGTTTCCTCATTCATAAAATGAAGATAGTCTCAGCCTTCCCAGCCTTCCTTGCAGGACTTTCCCCCTAAAGTTCATTTTATGCAATGTGATCTAAGATACTTATTAGGACAAATTATGTCATTTACCTTTCAGTAAATTATAGATTTTCAAAATAGCCATTCTGAATACTTACGATTAAAATGTAGGTTGCTCTTCTTTCGACAAAATTCAACACCCATTTATGATAAAAACCCTCCAGAAAGTAGGCCTAGAGGAACTTACCTCAACATAATAGAGGCCATATATGACAAACCCACAGCAAACATCATTCTCAATGGTGAAAAACTGAAACCATTTCTACTAAGATCAGGAGCAAGACAAGGTTGCCCACTCTCACCACTGTTATTCAACATAGTTTTGGAACTTTTAGCCACAACAGTCAGAGAAGGAAAAGAAATAAAAGGAATCCAAATTGGAGAAGAAGTAAAGCTGTCACTGTTTGCAGATGACATGATACTTATACATGTCATAGAGCATCCTAAAGATGCTACCAGAAAACTACTAGAGCTAATCAATGAATTTGGTAAAGTAGCAGGATACAAAATTAATACACAGAAATCTCTTGCGTTCCTATACACTAATGATGAAAAATCTGAAAGAGAAATTAAGGAAACACTCCCATTTACCATGGCAACGAAAAGAATAAAATACCTAGGAATAAACCTACCTAGGGAGACAAAGACCTGTATGCAGAAAATTATAAGACACTGATGAAAGAAATTAAAGATGATACAAACAGATGGAGAGGTATACCATGTTCCTGGATTGGAAGAATCAGCATTATGAAAATGACTATACTACCCAAAGCAATCTACAGATTCAACGAAATCCCTATGAAACTACCAACTGCATTTTTCACAGAATGAGAACAAAAAAATTTCACAATTTGTATGGAAACACGAAAAACCCTGAATAGCCAAAGCAATCTTGAGAAAGAAAAACGGAGCTGGAGGACTCAGGCTCCTGGACTTCAGACTATACTACAAAGCTACAGTGATCAAGACAGTATGGTGCTGGCACAAAAACAGAAATATAGATCAGTGGAACAGGGTAGAAAGCCCGGAGATAAACCCACGCACATATGGTCACCTTATCTTTGATAAAGGAGGCAAGAGTATACAATGGAGAAAAGACAGCCTCTTCAATAAGTGGTGCTGGAAAAACTGGACAGCTACATGTAAAAGAATGAAATTAGAACACTCCCTAACACCATACACAAAAATAAACTCAAAATGGATTAAAGACCTAAATGTAAGGCCAGACACTATAAAACTCTTAGAGGAAAACATAGGCAGAACACTCTATGACATAAATCACAGCAAGATCCTTTTGACCAACCTCCTAGAGAAAGGGAAATAAAAACAAAACTAAACAAATGGAACCTAATGAAACTTAAAAGCTTTTGCACAGCAAAGGAAACCATAAACAAGACCAAAAGACAACCCTCAGAATGGGAGAAAATATTTGCAAATGGACCAACTGACAAAAGATTAATCTCCAAAATATACAGGCAGCTCGTGAAGCTCAATATCAAAAAAACAAACAACCCAATCCAAAAATGGGCAGAAGACCTAACTGGACATTTCTCCAAAGAAGATATACAGATTGCCAGCACACACATGAAAGGATGCTCAACATCACTAATCATTAGAGAAATACAAATCAAAACTACAATGAGGTATCACCTCGCACCAGTCAGAATGGCCATCATCAAAAAATCTAGAAACAATAAATGCTGGAGAGGGTGTGGAGAAAAGGCAACCCTCTTGCACTGTTGGTGGGAATGTAAATTGATACAGCCACTATGGAGAACAGTATGGAGGTTCCTCAAAAAACTAAAAATAGAGCTACCATATGACCCAGCAATCCCACTACTGGGCATACACCCTGAGAAAACCATAATTCAAAAAGAGTCATGTACCACAATGTTCATTGCAGCTCTATTTACAATAGCCAGGACGTGGAAGCAACCTAAGTGTTCATGGACAGATGAATGGATAAAGAAGATGTGACACGTATATACAATGGAATATCACTCAGCCATAAAAAGGAACAAAATTGAGTTATTTATAGTGAGGTGGAGGGACCTAGAGTCTGTCATACAGAGTGAAGTAAGTCAGAAAGAGAAAAACAAATACCATATGCTAACACATATATATGGAATCTAAAAAAAAAAAAAAAAAAAAATGGCTCTGAAGAACCTAGGGACAGGACAGGAATAAAGACGCAGACATAGAGAATGGACTTGAGGACACAGGGAGGGGGAAGGGTAAGCTGGGACGAAGTGAGAGAGTGGCATGGATATATATACACTACCAAACGTAAAGTAGATAGCTAGTGGGAAACAGCCGCATAGCACAGGGAGATGAGCTCGGTGCTTTGTGACTACCTAGAGGGGTGGGATAGGGAGGGTAGGAGGGAGACGCAAGAGGGAAGGGAAATGGGGATATATGTATACGCATAGCTGATTCACTTTGTTATACAGCAGAAACTAACACACCATTGTAAAGCAATTATACTCCAATAAAGATGTTAAAAAGGCAGGCTGGTTTTAAAGCCTGGCACAAATAGATACTGAAGGATTGTGTTTTGTGATGTTAGTGATAAAATCATATGCAAGATAACACTGATTTAGATAGAAGGTATTTGGATTTAAAAGTGAAAAAAAGATGTATGGACCGGAATTGACATTCTTTTTTTTTTTTTTTTTTTTTTTTTTTTTGGCGGTACGCGGGCCTCTCACTGCTGTGGCCTCTCCCATTGCGGAGCACAGGCTCCGGACGCGCAGGCTCAGCGGCCATGGCTTACGGACCCAGCCGCTCCGCGGCATGTGGGATCCTCCCGGACCGGGGCACGAACCCGCGTCCCCTGCATCGGCAGGCGGACTCTCAACCACTGCGCCACCAGAGAAGCCCAGGAATTAACATTCTTGAAGCTGGTAGTTCAGAACAAGATACTTTTGTATCTAGGGGAATGAGAATGTTAAAAATTGTTAACATTTCAAAACCTAATTTTTTTCACCTCCAGACTTCACAAAATCTACAGTGTATGCTAATGTCATTTACTAGCAATAATGAGTTTCTCTAAAGATCTGGATTTTTCTTGCTCTGATTATTAGTAAAACATTTCAGTGCAACCCCTCATAAGTTTAATATTGGGTTGGCCAAAAAATGCCTTCAGCTTTTAAGTAAAAATAAAAGACACATATTTCATTTTCACCAAGAACTTTATTGAACAACGTATTCACCATTCCACTGCCTTCTGCCATTTTTCAGGCAACTTCGTAATTCCATCTTCCCAAAACTTTTTATCTTTTTGAGCAAAGAACTATTCCAGGTGCCTTTTACAGTCTTCCAGGGAATCGAAATTTTTCCATTAAGAGAATTTTGTAAAGACTGATATAAATGGAAATCCAAAGATGCAATGTCTGGTGAATACAGCGGTGAATCAGAACTTCCCAGCCAAGCTGTAACAGTTTTTGCCTGGTCATCAAAGAAACATACGGTCTTGCATTATCCTGATGGAAGATTATGTGTTTTCTGTTGACTTATTCTGGATGCTTTTCGTCAAGTGCTGCTTTCAGTTGGTCTAATTGGGTGCAGTACTTGTTGGAATTAATGGTTTGGTTTTCCGTAAGGAGCTCATAATAGAGGACTCCCTTCCAATTCCACCATATACACAACATCACTTTCTTTGGATGAAGACCTGCCTTTGATGTGATTGGTGGTGGTTCATTTCACTTGCCCCACAATCTCTTCCATTCCACATTATTGTACAATATCCACTTTTCATTACCCGTCACAATTTGTTTTAAAAACAGAACGTTTTCATTGCATTTCAGTAGAGAATTGCATGCAGAAATAAGGTCAGGAAGGTTTTTTTTCTCTTAACTTATGTGGAACCCAAACATCAAAGCCATGAACATAACCAAGCTGGTGAAAATGATTTTCAGTGCTCTGGATATTTTGAGTATGTCGGCTATCCCCCGTGTGGTATAACGTTGATTGTTCTCAATTAATGTCTGTATTTGATTGCTGTCAACTTCAACTGGTCTACCCGATCATGAAGCACTGTCCAGCGAGAAATCTCTAGCACAAAATTTTGCAGACCACTTTTGACATGCTTGATCAGGCACAGCACCTTCTCCATACACTGCACAAATCTTTTTTTGCGTTTCAGTTGCCTTTTTACCATTCTTGAAAAAATAAAGCATAATATGCCAAAAATGTTGCTTTTTTTTCTTCCATCTTCAATAATAAAATGGCTACACAAAAATTCACCAGTTTTGATAAGCTTTTTTTTAAATGCACGCCACTATGACAGCTGTCACATACAATCTAACAAAATTGTTTCGAATGAAGTTAAAGACAACTAAGTGCTACTAGAGCCATGTTATGGAAAAAAACCGAACGAAACTTTTGGCCAACCCAATACTTATGACTTCCTTCCAGCAAACCCCTTCCTCCCAGACCACACAGAAATCCCTCTAAGGAACACCATCCATCTTCTATAACTGCTCGAAGAACAATTATCATGTTGACTTATCTTGGAGTCTTATTTTATAAAGTCTCTGTTATTTTTCAGAAACAATTTTAAATATGAAAAACATAAAGTTGACATTACTTACATTGGTATAGTACTTTCTGATAAAGCATTTTCACGTATATTACATAATTTGTTGCCCACAGCCTACTTGTGAAATAGGTATTACCATTTCCATTTTATAGATAACAGACTAAAATAAAAGAGAATAACTGACCTGCCCAAGGTGTTATGATGATCATATAGCAGAAATGGAACTAAAAACACTTCTTCAGGCTCCTGGTCCAGACCATATTTTACTCTACCATACTGTCTCCTTGGAGAGAAAATATGTATCAGTTAGCATTTGCTGTATAACAAACCACTCTATTAGTAGCGCAAAGCAACTACCAGTTATTTAGTAATGATTCTGTAGGTGAACAAGTTGGATCAGGCTCAGCTGGGTATTTCTTTTGTTCTCAGCTGGGCTCACTTATGCATCTCTGGTCAGCTTCTGGCCAGTTAGGCAACTTTGCTTCTGGATGCTGTCTGGCTTCCAGCTGGGGCA
This sequence comes from Lipotes vexillifer, assembly GCF_000442215.2. Lineage (NCBI taxonomy): Eukaryota > Metazoa > Chordata > Mammalia > Artiodactyla > Lipotidae > Lipotes > Lipotes vexillifer. The sequence goes on from NW_006797638.1 coordinate 684,163, forward strand.
ATGGAGACAACTGTGTCACATGTTTCTTATCATTCAGCAGACTAGCCTGTGCTTGTTGACATGGGCTCAGGGTTTGAAGAGTGCAGAGAGAAAAAGCCAATGAGCAAGTGCTTTTTAAGCCTCTGTGATCAGCATTTTTACAACTCTTCCCTCGGCCAAAACAAGTCCTATGTCTAATCTCAGTGTCATCGTGAGAGAGTATTTCAAAAGGCCTGGATACATGGAGATATTAACAAATTGGGGTCATTACTGCATGTAATCCCTATAAGCTAAATATAAAAATACTGAAAATGGCACTCGCTTTATCATCTCTTCCTATTGTAGTTGACGTAGCTTTTTAAACACAGCTCTAATGCTTGAATCCACCCTGTGGATTCTAGAGTGGAATAGGGAAAGTGATGAGCTACAAGAAGGGCCAAAAAAATTATATATAGTATGAGCCAATATATTCCTGCTTGTAATAATACCTAATGCTTATTGAGCATCTTACAGGTGCCAAGCACTAGGCTAATTCCATCTCAAATCTGTAAATAGTATAGTTTTAACTTTCAGATTATAAAATTAAGAGTAATCTAGTAATACGTCACATAGATAGTGACTAGTAAGCTTGCATAAAAACATGGGCCTGATTCAAACTCTCATGCTCTTTCTAGTGCATCACACTGAAGCAGCTTTTTTAGGGATCCCATGATTGTGGCTAACAGTCCAAGGCGGATTGACAAAGAGCTTCTACCATCCAGGATAATGTGTAAAACTCACAATATCCTTTTTCTAATGAAGACGGTTGTGTGTACTTCTAATGTCCCATGAAGATTTTCTGATACAGAGTTTTAGTAGTAAATCACAACCATCTAGTAATTTGCAAAAAGAAAACCACCAAATTCTTGGAATAATTTAAGTCTCTAATGAGCAAGGCTAAATAATGTAGGGCTAGATGTTTTGTTTGGAATGGGGTCATGGATTTTATGAAAGTAAAATAAAGATGGTCCAAGTTTCCTTATTAAAAGTGTTAGGGGGCGTGGGGGAAAAGGCAAGGAGAATGTGACAGAGAGAGAGAGAGAGGAAAAATAAGGAAAGGATGTCATAGTGATGAAGTCAAAGGAAATTAAACACTGTACAAATGTGCAGGAGTCCTTATTACCTAGTTTAACCTGGAGAAATTCTAGAATCATCAGATCCTCTCTCCATGTCCCATGCAGGCAAAAAGGTTTCTGGATATATGGGTCGCAAAAAATCCTAGGCATTTTTGGGTTTATATATTTTTTTAATTGCTTTCTTGGTCCCATTTTAGCCCATTATGTCTCTTTTTTTCAAACCCCAAACTTATGAAAAGTGTGGTCAGGACCAAGGACAGATCCTGCATTGTCTTAGCCTTCCTGGAGTTTTTCTGAGCTTCCTTCTTTCTCCTGCTGCCCTGGTGAAACACTGAAGACCCATCCAGGAGTGTTTTGGTATTCTGTAGGAAAAAGGAAAGGATCCCATCTTCATGCAAGTGGGCTCCAGGGAGAAAAGAAGCTTCAGTGTGAAGAGAATAAGCTAAAAGGCCCCTTTCTTCCTCTGAGGGCTCTTTGTTAGTGGATCATCGCCATTGACAAGTATTAGAATCATCACTAGTACTATAGAGAATAATTGCTTTTTTCGTAGTGATTCTTAGCAATATGAGTCCAGAGACCATGTCTTATCCTAATTTTGAACACCCAGTATTGCATAGCATATAGGTGTTTAATAAATACCTTTTATTGTTAATCTGTGTTCATGCTTTTTCTTTTTTTTAATTGAGGTATAATTGACATATAACACTATATTAGTATCAGGTGTTCAACATAATGACTCAATATTTGTATACATTGTGAAGTGATCACCTGCAGTAAATCTAATTACCACCCCTTACCGTACAGTTATGAGTATTTTTTTTCTTATGATGAGGACTTTTCAGATTTATTCCTTTAGCAACTTTCAAATAGGCAGTACAGTATTGTTGACTATAGTCATCATGCTGTACACAATATTCTTATGACTTGTTATTTTATAATTGGAAGTTTGTACCTTTTGACCCCCTTAGCCCATTTCACCCACCTCCCTCACCTCTGGCAACCACTAATCTGTTTTTTAATTATTTGTTTGTTTCATTTGTTTGTTTCATTTTTAGGTGCCACATATATGTGAGATCATATGGTGTCTTTCTCTAACTTATTTTACTTAGCATAATTCACTTAGCATAATACCCTCTATGTCCATCTTGGTTATTGCAAATGGCAAGATTCCATTCTTTTTATGGCTGAATAGTATTCCACTGTATATATATCATAACTTCTTTATCCATTCATCCATTGATGGACACTTAGGTTGTTCCCATATCTTGGCTATTGTAAATAATGCTGCAATGAACATGAGGGTGCATATATCTTTTTGAATGAGTATTTTCATTTTCTTCAGATAAATAACCGAGAAGTGAATTCCTATATCATATGGTAGGTCTGTTTTTAATTTCTTGAGGAACCTCCATACCGTTTTCCATAGTGGCTGTACCAATCTACATTCCCACTAAGAGTGCACGAGGGATCCCTTTTTTCCACATTCTCACCAACACTTGCTATTTCTTGACTTTTTGATGATAGCCATTCTAAAAGGTGTGAGGTGATATCTCAGTGTGGTTTTGATTTGCATTTCCCTGATGATTAAATGATTAGCATCTTTTCATGTGCCTGTTGGCCAACTTCTTTGGAAAAAATGTGCCTTCAGATCCTCTGCCCATTTTTAAATCAGTTTGCTTGGTTTTCGGCTATTGAGTTGTATGAGTTTTTATATATTTTGGATATTAACCCCTTATCAGATGTATAATTTGCAAATATTTTCTCCCATTCAGTAGATTGGCTTTTCATTTTGTCGATGATTTCCTTTGCTGTGCATAAGCTTTTTAGTTTGTTGAAGTCCTACTTGTTTATTTTGGCTTTTGTTGCCTTTCTTTTGGTAGTCAGATCCAAAATATCGTAGCCAAGATCAATGTCAGGGAGCTTATTGCCTATGTTTTCTTCTAGGAGTTTTATGGTTATAGATCTTACATTCAAGTCTTTAATCCATTTTGAGTTAATTTTTGTGTCTGGTGTAAGACAGCCTAGTTTTATTCTTTTGCATGTGGCTGTCCAATTTTCCCAGCACCATTTATTGAAGAAACTTCCCTTTCCCACAAGAAGAGAAAATTACAGGCCAGTATCCCTGATGAACACAGATGAAAGAATTCTCAACAAAATATTAGCAAACTGAATTCAACAATACATTAAGAGGACTGTATACTATCATTAAGTGGGATTTATTCCAGGGATGCAAGGATGCTTCAATATCCACAAAACAATCAACAGGATATACAATATTAGTAAAATGAAGGATAAAAATCATATGATCATCTCAGTAAATACAGAAAAAGCATTTGACAAAATTCAACATCCATTTATGGTTAAAAAAAACTCTCAACAAAGTGAGTATAGATGCAACATATCTCAGTATAACCAGGGCCATATATGATAAGTACACAGCTAACATCATACTCAATAGTGAAAAGCTGAAAGCTTTTCCTCTAAGGTCAGGAACAAGACAAGGATGCCCACTTTGCGACTTTTATTTTACATAGTGTTGCAAGTCCTAGTCAGAGTAATTAAGCAAGAAAAAGAAAGAAAAGTCATCCAAATTGGAAAGGAAAAAGTAAAAGTGTCACTATTTGTGGATGACATGGTTTTGTATATAGAAAACCCTAAAAACTCCACCAAAAAACTATTAGAACTAATAAATGAATTCAGTAAAGTTGCAGGATACTAAGTCAACATACAAAAATCTATTGTATTTCTATACACTAACAATATACTATCAGAAAGAGAAATTAAGAAAACAATCCTATTTACAGTTACATCAAAAAGAATAAAATACTTAGTAATAAATTTAACCAAGAAAGTGAAATACCTATACACTAAAAACTACACGACAGTGATGAAAGAAATTGAAGACAAAAGTAAATGGAAACGTATTCCTTGCTTACAGATTGAAAGAATTACTATTATTAAAATGTCCATATTACCCACAGCCATGTACAGATTCAATGCAATCCCTGTCAAAATTCCAACAATATTTTTCACAGCAATAAGCAATCCTAAAATTTGTATGAAACCACAAAAGACACCAATAGCCAAAGCAATCTTGAGAAAGAAGAGCAAAGCTGGAGGCATCATGCGCTCTGATTTCAAACTAAACTACAAAGCTGTAGTAACCAAAACAGTATGGTATTGGCATAAAAACAGACACCTAGATTAATGGAACAGATTAGAGAGCCCATAAATAGGCTCATGCACATATGGTCAATTAATTTACAACAAAGTAGGCAAGAATATATCATGCTGTTTCTTTTTTTGACCTTTTGAAATCTTCAGTTAAATTTTGAGAAGAAAAATAAATGCTTTTGTATTTAGAGTTTATTCAAAGCTCTCTTGTTTGTTTGTTTTTTAAAGATATTTTCAAGAGTAAGGGCTCTTTACTTAGTTATCCAAATATTAGATTCTTAAAGAGCACATAATGGGGAAGGAGGCTATTTTTCCACTAAGAGAATTCATAAAGCTAATGCAGTTTCTTTCTTTGTCTCTCTCTTCTATATCTTTTCCCATCCTGTGTTCTGGTGTTCATGTTGTTAGGGCATATTAAGACCATATGTATTCATAAGAAGCGTTCTGTCACTTCTGAGTGCTGTATTTTAAGAAAGCTATTGATATATTGATTTGGATGTGGTAAGAGGATGTCCACAATGGAGAAGTGTCCAGAAACCATACCTTGTAACTGGTACTTTAAGCAACTAGTGATGTTGAACCTACAGAAGAAAAAGACGTGATAGGTGGATTGATTACTTGCAGAATTATCATATGAAAAGCTTATTTGGTGCAATACCTGGCCTACAACTAACACTAATACATAAAGGAACAAGAAATTCACTCTGGGTAACACCAGGACTCTTAACACCAATGAGTGGCCATTACAAGGAGGAATATATTTGTTCAATAGGTTAAAAATCATTACAGTTGGTGATATTTAGCAATGGAATAATCTGAGTCCCATCCATGAGACCAGAATACACTGAGTCAAGTGAATATCCTTGGAAAAGGCAACTATATAAGAAGGTCTAAAAGGAAAGACTGTTCATGACTGCATAGCCAGAATGGAAAGACAATTTTTCTAGAAGTACTAAGGTACTTCTTCTACCTTATGTGCCTCAGGGAGAAATTCATTAGTGCTATCACAGGTTGTAATTCTGAATACATTTTCCAGATGTCAGTTGGGTTTAAATAGTGGCTCTATAGGACTTCTACTAATGCAAATAATTAAGTAGACTTATGTTAAATGACTTGGGAACCCAGTATCCATTTATTCAGCAAATATATATTTATTGAGCACCTACTATGCCCCAAGCACTACTCTATGCTCTGGGGATAGAACAGTGAGCAAAAAGAAAAAAAAAAATCCCTTCCTTTAAAGAGCTTATATTTTAATGATTGTCAAAATTTTACAAATAAATATGTAAAGAATTAATATGGATTCTAGCAAAAACTAATTTTCTCTTTCATATATGTTGATGTCTATCAAATTTGCCTTAAATCACTTCCTGAATAAAAAATTATATTTTTTAAATATACTTTAATAGAATAATCATAGCCATCAGTTATAATTTGTATCATCTTTAAATATATTGTATATATTTCAAAAATTAAACAGAAATATTTTCCTTTTCTAGAAATCTTTATACTTTTCTGGTGAAAGAGAAGATATGGCTTATGTTCCACGCATTAACATATTTGAGATTTTTCTTATTCAGGAACTTGAATCTATGGTTACCATGTAATTCTGTACAAAATTCATTTCTTGGGTTACTAAACCATTATTTATGCTTTTTGGTGTCCATGTGGGTTGTGAATATCAAATAATTCAGTAAAATATACAGTCTTCAAAATTTAATATCACATTAAAACAATCCCTGATGGTACAGTAACATCATGAAGTCATTTTAAATATTAGAGAAAGGATGTTAGAGGGGATCAGATCTACAGACCTATGTTGAGAAATGAAAACACTGAGGGAGAGTGATTTTCTAAGGCCCAGAACCAGTCTTCTGGCCCGTGGGCCAGGGGTCCCTCTACCACTCCATACAGGTTCATTTTCTCTGCAATTTGAATAGGCTGTGGGCTTGGCTGAGGTTTGTTAAGAAGGCTGCAAACAGCCCATGCTGCTGTGCCTGATGTGAGTGTTCTTAGGGCACAGCTCCTAACCCTTCTGATCTGTCAAGGGCAGGATGTTTGCATGACCCCAACCAGCTGGCTCAAATTCCCAATTATACTTTGGTTCAGCTAAAGCTTAGCAGGCAGATGACTTTCTAGTTTTCAGTATTAGAATATGTACTACCTGAGGACCTTAGTTAATAAATAGTTAACTTTCTCAATTTTGTAATGTATTGATATCATTTACACAATACTTTTTTTGAGCACTTACTGAGTACCAAGCAGTGTGTTAAATCCTTAACACATTTCAACTGTTTAATTGTCACAGCCACCTCTCAGGTGGATACTCTTATCATCCCCATTTTACAGAAGAAGAAACTAAAGGGAGGATATATACCATGCCAGAGGTTATAGGACTAGTTAGCACCAAGGGTGGAATCTGGCTCTTAACTACCATCTGACTTAAATTACCTTAATTTGGCAGCAGGGTCCACAGACCCAGAGAATTTAGATGATCTGTGCAGGGTTATAAGAGGCTGGTGGGGAATGGGGATGAGTCACACTTTATAACCATTGCTGGTTATTTTATGACGCAGATGCTCTTAAAATGGTTCCTTCTGCCAGCCTAGGTGAGTTCTTAAACTTACATTCCTCATACAATTTTAAAAATCATTTATATACTTAGAGAAGTAGGTAGTTTTAAAAGATAATAAAGGTGGACATTTAAAATTTTCCTTTGACAGAGTTACTCCATTTTTTTAATAGCTGTTTGATTTCTATGGCAAGGCTGAATTTTTTACACTTGTTGGTAGCAGTTCTATTATTCATAATGTGAAATCTTGGGAGCTCTCTTGTGTAGACTTGGTATTTTCATCTGCCTATTATGCTTGTTACATTGTGTAATCCATGTGAGATTTTTTTAAAGTTTCTGATATTAAATGGTGATTCATCCTTTATCATTAAGGCAGATAGGCCAGTTATTTCTGACAATGTAGTGAAGCTCATTTTGCTGCCTTTCCTTTTTAAAACTTTATTTTGTCCAACCTAACAATAATTTCACTGGAGGAGAAAAATTATAATTGCCTCATTGACAATGTAGTGATATCAGTTTTTCCTTCATAGAAATTAAACAAAGTAAAAATCTTAGTGACTTTCCAGGGGTCGGTTGTGCTTTTAGAAAAATGCCTGACAAGTTCTCAAGTTTTTGTTTTCAAGACAAGTCTTTCTGTTCTGAAGCATTTAATTGTGTGCTTTTTGGAAGTGCAGTATGGATAAGAGAGTCCATTTAGTGAAATTCAGAGTTGACTCATCTTTTTCTTCTTCCTTCTCTCTCCTCCAGCTCTTTCTCTTTGTTGTCTGGAACTTTGAGCTCTACATGATACCAATGGTTTTGTTGTTACTGTTGACATGGAACTACTTCTTGATAATATCAGGGAAAGATAACAGGCAACGCGATACAGTAAGTCCCTACTTTCTCATTTGCATGTGTTTTTGTTCTTATTCCTAGTCTCTCCATCAAGATCAACATTGAATTCGGTTTTGCAAACCAGAAATTCTGTCTGTAAATACTCAAGTTTGGGGGAAAGTTTTATCAGTTCAAAACTGACAGCTCTTTGGTCCTAACACAATAGAAAGTATTCACCTATTTCTAGCATTACTCATTTTGGTAGGAACTATAATTGAGAGCACACCAAAGAATGACTTACGATTTTTAGGTATAAGTTGGTTATTCCAAATGATTATTTCTTTTATGCTCCTTACTTGTTTTTATGTCTTAATGAATCCTGAGTTAAGACATAATATCACAAAATTACCTATGGTCAGACCAAACGAATGTATTTTATTTAAGACAGTTCTCTGTGGTCTGTCATTGGAGGGAAGGAAGACTTGATGGTTGTTGGCCTAGAAAAGTGCATAAAGTACCTTAATTCAGTGTTCATTCACTGAACAATAACAAATACCCTTCTCTGTGTCAGGGGTGTATCAGGATACTGGCTCATAGATCAAGAGCTTTCATTTAACCTAAGGAAAGTTATATTGCACTCACTTGCCCTCTCCGGCATTTTTGAAAGTTTTTCGAATGTATGAGACAACCTTTTCTCTCTCAAAGAGTTTTAGACTGAGAAGCAGAAGCTAGCCACATTACAATCACGTTTGTTATTCTCCCACCAGTCTTCATTCCCCTTAGGCTATCTCAGTCACTACGCCCCTAGCAAACATACAGCTTGAAAAACTTTCCCATATGTAAATAAATGGGAGGGGAATGTCTTATCCACATAGAACATTTGCAATTTTATAATTCTGTAGACAGCTGTTGAGAATAATTTAAGGGTTTGTCAAACATAAGGATCTCTTTGGTAGCTATTTGTCCACATCAGATTACACTGATTTTTCTTTTTTTTTTTTTTGCCATTAAGGGCCTCCATTTGATTGATAATCAGGACTTTTGCCAACTATTGTGCCCATAATGACACAGGAAACAGAGTTATTTGATCATAAGTTTAGTAGTATTATATAATACTTTGTTATAATAGCATCATAATGATTGCACAGACATACATATGACATAAAAGAATTTTCTGTTTAAATAACTCAAGCAAAATATACTTTAAATGGTTACACAAGCAAAATAGACTTCTTCAAAATAATTTTCTTTATCATCAAAATAAAAGAAAAATCCAGATGCACAACCACCAAGTACCATGGCAAGGTTGCCAACAACGCACCACGTTTATTTCCGTATGTTATTTGATATATTTCTGTCTCTCTCATGAGATTATAAATTTGAGGTAGGGAACTGTTCATCTTTGTACTTGCCACCGTCTCTAGCACGTGTTTTGCAAATTAGAGGTGTTCAGACATTTTTTTGTAAAGTTTATCAAACCAAACATGAGATTGCTATTAGAGATTTTAATGGTTAGGCAGGATCAACAGACAAGGCGTTGTTATTATTATTGGCAAGGATTTATGGATATATATTTAACTTGCACACTGACAGACAAGCCCCAAATGCCATAAGCCTTGGTGTCGTGGGGACTAATAGGCACCTTTGTCAATTAATCCAGGATGTTTTCTTTAAGAAGATAGGACTCTCTGAGCCAAGTCCTTTTTGTCCCATTTATTTCCAGGAGGTTGTCGAGAGAGAAGAAAATCTACTTTTTTAAAAAAAATTTAATTTAATTTATTTTTTATACAGCAGGTTCTTATTAGTTATCTGTTTTATACATATTAGTGTATATCTGTCAATCCCAATCTCCCAATTCATCCCACAAAAATCTACTTTTCATTCAGTTGCCTTGAGACAAATCTGCAAATAAGGATGTTTGCCAAAAAGTGGTAATTTAGTTTCAGCTTCTTAATCCTATGAGGGGGCTTATCTTCAATATTTAGTCATTGGTTTCAGTATTCTTAGTAAAAAAATTCTGAAACTATAGACTTTGCTTGTTATTTTCTTCAGAATATACCTGCCTTGGCTGGAAAGGTCCACTTTTAGAGGAAAAGTAATCATATATAAAGTACCCCCTTGTATTTAAAATTCTCTGAGAATTTTTATAAGCCTATTGAAAAGTTAACATATTATGTAAATTTTTCTACTGCCCTTTTTCCCCCAAAATATAACTCTGATATAGTACTTACAAATCCTTCCCTGTGGGCATATCTCTGACTGAATCCCCCTTGTAGCCATGGACAATATTTTATGCTCCAACACAGGCCACTGTGAAACATGCTACAGTCTAACTTTCATGGAATGCCAACTACACCCCATAACTCCCAGTGATTGCCTTTTATTTGCCCGAAACACACATATCCACATATTCTGTTCTTTCCAGGCACCAGAGCAGCAATCACAACGCTCCATTCAGCTTCTCATTCACTGGCTCAGCTGAGACCTTACGTAACTCTTAAATCCAATTTGTCTAATTACGTGTTTTCTGCCATACCCAGCTGTGCATTTGAAATGGTTGCTCCTTTTGAAAAGAAACCTGGGTTATACTTTGCTGGTTATAGATTGCACACACACACACACACACACACACACACACACACATATTCACGAGCACATATATGTAAATTAAGAGAAGTGTTTTGAGGGGTTGCTATGCTGTGTCTGACTACTTGTCTACCGCGTAGTAGATAGCCCTGGAAGAATGGTACTTTGCCATAAGTCCTTATTAGTATCCCCAAAACAATGAAGAATTTTTCAGCGTGTGTGAAAACTTTAGGGAATCTCTGAAGTGCATTAATCACACCATTGGCTGATTCCAAATCAGGAAACTTTCTGTTTCAGGAAAAACGGGGGGCGTGGGAGGGCAGTGGATATTCTGTCACACACAAAAAATCATCTGTACATTATTCAGCTGAGAAAATTCAATTAGGATGAAAATTATAAAAGAAAAACAAATCAAAATAAACTTCAGGTTTGTGTAGCGAAAGAAAAAAGAAAATAATATTTCCATGGCATAAGAAGTTGTAAGAGAAAAGGAAATAAATACTGTAAAAGATAAAAAGTACATAGCTGGGTAAAAATTCTGTCTTCAAAATATTGGTGGATAGTTGAGATTAATACTAAAATAGGAAAGGATTTCTTTGTCTGTTTATTGTTTATTAAGGAGACCATTTCCTTTTTGGAGACTTAAAGATCACAGGAACTGAAACCCCCTACCTTTTCCCCACCATGGCGCCTGTTCTAGTTTAACGAAAAAAAATGAGATGTAATCCTTGCCAAGTGAGTTTTGCTGCATATAATGAGCTGAACCCGTTGAGGACAGGATAAGGGAACAGCCGTTCCTGAATCTAATGCTGTAGACTTAGAGATGCACATGAGAAAGAGGTGTGGTTAGCAATGGTATTTCACCTCTGCTGTTTCTCAGTCAGACTTGTTAAAAATAAGCAATTCTAGATCTAAATCTATCTCTGCTTGGACCATGACATTAAAATTTATAGCATAAGAATTTTTAGACTTTTCCAGAGAAAACTGTTTAATACAAACTTCATTCAGAAATGTCTGTGGCATGAATGTCATACTTCTCTTGGTTTAAGCCGTCACTCCAGAACCAGGGGAAAATCACCTCTGCACTGCCCATTGGGCTCGTACCAACTATCCACATTACAGTTACTATAAACTGAGATTTTGTAAGAGTAGATGCCAGGAAGTGATCTTTACTTTGGAGTTAAAAATTTTCGAATCCTCATTACACCCTGGGCACTGCGTTAAGCAGTTTCTTTTATCATGTCATTTAGTTTTCCCCCAGGAGAGAGAAGATGATTGTGTCAGCCCAGCCCGTGTGTTGGGGCCTCCTAAATCAGGTGACCGCCTGTTGTCTTCTCTGTGACAAGGAAGGGAACATACGTGGAAGAAGCATGGCTACAAGAGCCCTTCCTTGAGAGAGGGGAAATCAAATCTCAGAGGATGAAAGAAACAGGTTGGCCAAAGAAACCAGAGCTCTATTATACTCACTGAGACAGGTGTCATCATTACTACTGCACATACAGGGAAACAGGGTAGAAAGGTTAAATGGTTCCAAAGGCACACAGTTAGTTAGAAAGTGGCAGAGTGGGTGTTAGGATCTGTCAGTCTTTGTGAAGTTTGCACTCCTTATCACACCACTCAACTACATTTCCTCTTGAGGCTATATTTTGGTCCATCCCAGGTCTCCCTGGGTACCTTTTGAGCACATTTCTCCTTAAAGCTTCAGAATGGTCAGTAGTACTAACTCTATCTTTAAGCAAACAGATTGTTGGAAAACCCTCATTTTCCCCACTCCACCCCCATGTCCTCCTCACCTCTCATTCAGGAAAATGGAGCAACTTGAATGTATCGGGTATCCTGCTAAGCCTTTTAGAGACATAGTCTCCTTTAATTCTTCATAATAATTTTTTTTAATTATTATTATTTTTAACATCTTTATTGGAGTATAATTGCTTTACAATGCTGTGTTAGTTCCTGCTTTACTTCATAATAATTATATCAAGTAAATGATTCTAAATGGTTTTATCCTCATTTTACAAAAGAGGAAATTCAGAATCAAAGAGAATGAGGAATAACAAACTCCATAGAGTAAGTGGGGCGCAAACCCAGCTCTGCCCTATTCTGAAGCCTCAGGGTATTTCTGTGGTACACGTTTAGGCATGCCTTTACCAAGGGATCCACTTTCTAACTGTTTGGAGCCTTACCTGGAATCCCAGGTATCCCCAGATTCCTTCCTGTGCGGTACCTGGTGACCTCTCAAGAATGGGTACTGATCACCTGTTTGATCCCAGGTGACCCCGTTCATTTCAAAAAACATTCATGACAGGGAGGACTACCTTCCATCCACCCAGGTGAGCATGGAAGAGTAAATCAAAGCTAAAAATCCTTCACATTAGTGAAGAAAATCTTTGACATTCAAAAATTCTTCAAGCAGTGCTTTTTAATTACATTTTAAAAGAGCATTCGCTTTTACTGTCATGATATGCCTCCCACTTAACAATCTTAGTTGCCTAATCAATGGAGGCATTAAAAGACTGAAGAGTAGGCTAGATCAATGAAATCATTCTCTGACTCATGCTCTCACTGTGATACCAATTGAGCCCAAATCTGTCTGCTAAAATACTTTAGGAAATACTGAAATGTTTTGTTAGTTCCCTCACATGGCAAAGCCCTCCATGCTTCTTTTCCCCTTTAGAATAGCACTGACTATATTTGTTGTTTTTGTTGGGACTTTTCCACTTAGGCCCAGAACATTGATGTCTAGAAATAAAGCTTGTAAGGAGAGAATTTCCTTTGCCACCATAAATGCTGTTGATTGGACAATTTAGGATCATCCACCAAAGAAAAATCTGTTTGTTTGACCTGATTTCCTGCAAATCAGACTCGTTTATTATTTTCTCAGCCAGTACGCTCAGTTCCAAAGAAGTCGTCCTGGTGGAATATTTGAATAAGTAGACTATTGAATAAGTGAAATATTCCTAACAGGATCTGAAAAGACTGGCCAAAGCTGAGCTGAGAGGAGCGGACTCCATGTGAAAAGCACTTTTGGTGCGTGGTCAGACTCTTGGCACGTCAATAAGGGCTTTATCGTTCACAGAAAGTAGCGTAGATCAGAGCCTCCTGAGTTTGCATCTCAGTACCAAAAAAGACCATGTACTTGCTCTTAACAGAAGCAGCACTGAGTCATACAGCCTGTAAACACATCTAAAAATTGATGATCACTCTTTTCTTTTTCCTGCTTATTTCAACAAATTTTCTCAAATTTTTAAGAAGGTCACCAGCTTGCAAAAATGTGAGGAAGACCATGAAAAGAACCAGACCTTTATTTTTCCAGCACGATCACAAGCATAAAGAGGTAGAAACCAACAGCCAATCAGATGTCAGTAGAAAATTTCATCCCTTGTGACCGTCTCAAATCTGTTCATCCACTTAGATGTGCCAGATTATCACTCAGTCTACAGACTGGTGCCCTGTACACTGATGACCATCACCTCATCAGGCTCTGGACATACCCCAACAGGATTTCCACATTTTTCCCACTCTCCTCAAGTGCCCCACTCCCACCACCATGCTACATTCCCTCTCTCTCAGGTGACCAAGGCCTTCTGCCTTGCAGATTTTCCTCGAGCTCCAACCCCTGAAGCCCTCTGAATTTGTTCCAAGTTTAGAGTTGCCAGATTTAGCAAGGAAAAAATACAGATGCCCAGTTAAATTGGGATTTCAGATAAACAACAGGAGATATTTATATAAAAATAATATTCATTATTTATCTAAATTCCAATTTAACTGGATGTCTTGTATTTTTCTGGCAACTTTCCCCAAAATCACAGCTTGTATTCTTACCTAAAGACTTGTAGGAAGGTGATAGTTCTGAAACAAAATGCTGATTTTTTCCCCTCTGCTACTTTTGTCTTTCTGTAATATCTTCGAGCATGGCATAGAGGATTCCTCATGTGTATATGCCCCACCCAAACCATATAGCTTCAGCTCTATCTCCCCTGTATTCCAGCAGGATTGTTCGTTTGTGTGTTTTTTGGTTTTGAGAATGGAATGTTTAATGGGCAAAAGGTGGAAATAGTGGGCAGAAGCGGGGAGGTACAGAAATGAACCAGACAGTGCCCCATTCTCTTTTGTCATCTCTTTCACCCAGAAAGCAACCATTCACCACTTGGGAGAGCAGGAAAACAAAGCTCAGAGAGCTTATGCCACTTGCAAAGGCTCACACAGCACGGTGGGACTGGAACCCACTTCCAACTGGTTCCCAGGCCTGTGTTCTCTGCCTCTCCTCCAATGCACCCATTCCACAGGCCCAGGGTGGGCAAAGACTTGGTCCACATAACACAACAGAAAGCAAAGAAGGAAGCAATGGGGCTTCCCTGGTGGCGCAGTGGTTGGGGGTCCGCCTGCCGATGCAGGGGACGCGGGTCCGTGCCCCGGTCCGGGAGGATCCCACATGCCGCGGAGCGGCTGGGCCCGTGAGCCATGGCCGCTGAGCCTGCGCGTCCGGAGCCTGTGCTCCGCAACGGGAGAGGCCACAGCAGTGAGAGGCCCGCGTACCGCAAAAAAAAAAAAAAAAGAAGGAAGCAATGATGCTTCTCTCTTTGTATAGTTGGGGAAACTGAGGTCTAGGATAAGGCGGTAACCTCTGCACTGGCAGTGAGTTTGTGTGGGTGGTGCTGTGTGGGACAGATGTGGTGGCCCAGGGAAGGGCAGTGCAGGCCTGGTCTTGAACTTAGTGGAGGTGCTCGTGCTGCACCTGGAAGCCGCATGGGCACCAGAACAGATGTGCAGCGGGCCATCCGGCACGATGTGTGGCTCTGTGCCAGGACAGGTGGCTGGAGCACTTGAAGTCCTTGCTGCAGGTGCCAAAAATCGAAGGGGTTGAGCTCAGAAGGCCTGCCCACAAAGAGGTGGGCACACTCCCTTGCGAGGGCCTGGCTCTCCTGGGGCACCTTGCTCTAGGATGAGCTGCACCGTGAACTTGGAGGAGACCCTGTGGGTGTTGATGAGCAGATGGGAGCCTAGGCGTGCGCAGATCAAGGCCCCGCAGGGGAGGAGGAGGTCAAGTAGTGGTCTTCTGCCATGGGGGAAGGGGAGCTTTGAGGGATGGGGTCTTGACATGGTCTTGACAGAGGAGGACCCAGGGTGGCTGGGACAGCTATGGCGGCAGCAGCAGTATCTGGAGCCGAGTGTATTTGTAGTTTCCCAAATAGTCAATACACTCTCTCTATAGCTTTTACTCTTTTCTTAAGAAAAAATATGTTTGCAAATGTAAGGTGTGGTTCTTGCTTGTCATATATATTTTATTTTTTACGAAAATTGGATCACATTAAAGGTACGGTTAGCATACCTACTTTGAGTTTCCCTCAGATTACTGGAAAACATGATTTTTAACGACTGAATAATTTTCACCATATGAATACTTTATTTTTTCTCAATTAAACACTCATTTTAGAAATGTTTGTTTCCAGTGTTTATGCCATCTCAAAGAATGCTGCAAAGAAACATCCTAAACAGATCTCTGAGCAGGTCGTCGGTAATGTCTTTTGACAAAGCCCTTGAAGGGGAATTTCTGGGTCAGGGTATATGCATTTTGAATATTTTTGGTAGTCAATACTGACTTGCCACCCATTAAGGTTTTAATATTTTATATATATATGCCTGGGTAACCACCAGTTATCTGCATGATTTCTCCTGGCGAGCCGTCTCTGACTTCCTGCCCATTCTCACCCACCCGTACGCCTACCAACCCATCTCTACCATCATATACTCCAAGAGCTTAAGTGAACCCTCCCCTCTCAGTCCCCATATCCCCCTAGATGTATTATAATAAAAAGCTCACCGGGGGTCTTCTTCACCTGCCCCAGACTGTTCTAACTGTATCTTCCATCTGTGTATCTAATCCCAGCACAGAACAAGATGTCTCAGATATAGCAGCACAGTAGTTGCTCAAAAAATGTTTAATGAATGAATACTAAGTATGTTAATCTGATTCTTTTTCCACATCAAAAATTGTCTAATTTTCATTCAACAAAGATGTATTGAACATTTGCAGGCACTGTGCTAGCTGTTGTCCAAAGATGATTAAGACCTGGTCCCAGTAAATCTATTATACTTCAATACAAATAAAAGAAAGGGAGAGAGAGAGAAAAGAAGGAGAGAAAAAAAGACCTGGTCCTTGCCCATGACAGTCTGTGGTCTAGTGAGGGAAACAAACAACTAAGTGGAATACGTGGGTATAATAGGTGCAGTGATGGAGGTCTATATGTGAAATGCAGAGCGTGCGGCCAAAAAACATTTAGATCATCCCAGATACGTGTGCGTGTGCTGCATATATAAAGAAAGAGGGTCTACCTATCTGTGACCACAGCTCTATTCCACTCCTCCGTCTGTCCCTTCACTCAGTAACTCCATGTTTGCCTTTAATACTTCAGTGTATTGTCTGTCTTTTTACTCTATTCTCAAACTGCAGCTCAACTTCAAATGGGAAGATGAGTGTTACCTGTACGTGACATGTCAGTTCACATAGAGAAAGGTGTAAAGGAAAACAGTTCTATTTTTAAAAGTCAATATACTAAAGCTCCTCCTGTCTAGAAGGCAGACTTCTTTTGCTCTAGATCTATTAGGACTCAGGAGAGATACTTAGAATTTAAAGTTAGTGGTAGTTGCTGCAGAGGACGCTTATAGTTACTCTCACACTGCAGCCCTCGCCATCTTTCTGAATCGCTCCCACCTGCTCAGATTCCCCAAAGATACATATGAGAATGTAACAAGGTAAAGAGATACTCTTCATTCCTATAGAGGATTTCTGCCCTGAAATCCAGCTCTTTTTCCACCAAATGAATTGTCTTGGCAGCCTTGAAGGAAACCTGAATATCTTGCCCCCATAAATGGCTGAATTTCTCTTATTTGAACCCCAGTTGACTCCTGGATCCCCAGGAACTCATTTGAAAACCAACTTCCTAAACTCTCCTCAAAGTCTCCCATGGATCCAAAGAATTCACCATCTCAGTGGTTTTCCAAAGTGTCCAACCCAAGCATCTACCCATTTGTCAACCAAGTAGTTTTATTATTCCTGTTCCCTTTCCAAAAGGTCTGCCTCCACAATTTTGTCATTTCTGTCGTTGAAGAGTGGGACTTAGGAGAGGAGAAAAAAGGATATCCATGGTTTGGGTCTCACTTCTCAGGGTGGATGTGTTTTCCCACCTATTTCTAGTGATGTTCTGGTGGTTCTTTCTAAATGATTTTACACCCTCCTCTTGGTAGATGGCCAAAACTCCTTGACACATTATGGTGAGGGAGATAGCATGTAGGACCAACAGAAGCACCTTCTGGCCGACTCATGATCCCAGGACTAGTTTGCATCGTGCCCCGGGTGGTGGGGTGGTGTTAGCTGAAGGTTTCATACAATATTTGTGGAGACTTACTGTCCCTAGTCCAGAAAGGGGACAAGAAATGGCAGGACTTCAGTTAACAAACGAAAAATAGAAACCAAGTGATATGTCTTTATCTGTTTGTGGAAAAAGTTTATAAATCAGAACCATTGTTGGGAGTCCAATAAACCTGAGAGTTTTTTAGTGTTCCATGAGTTAAATTTATTAAGAGCATGTAATTTTAAAGCCTTTCTGTACATGGAACTGGAGTAGTATGTGCAGGTAACCAAACTAAAATATGCTTTCAAGGGCATTTTCTTTCATGTGTTATTGAATTTATTTCATCATTCAAGAAAAAGAAAATAGTCATGATACCATATCACTTATTTTTTAAACAATAACCATATTCTGGTAACATGCTTAAATGAGAGACAGTTCACCTAAACAAAGTTTCCAGATATGTTACACTCCCATGGGCAAGAGCAGAAACATCTTAAAAATGAGTGTTGCCACTACCACTTTACAGTTGGTAGAGGTTAAGAGTCCAAACTTTGAAATTACAGAGACCTGGCATTAAATTTCAGACCTTCTACTTGTTAGCTGTGTGAATTTGTTCATTTCCCTAAGCCTCAGTTTCCTCACCAGTAAAATGGGGATAATACCTACCTTTGTTGAGGTCTTGTGAGGATTAAAGAGACAGCACACTGTGTTAAGCATATAGTGAGTGCTCAGTAAATGATAATTAGGCACCTGACTATGTATAAAACAGGGCAAACCAGTGGGGGTAAAATGGGTGTCTAAACATAGTAGAAGTAACCACCTCTCTTAAACAGTTCACTTGTAAGAACTATTGAAGAGAGTGGTTT
This sequence comes from Lipotes vexillifer, assembly GCF_000442215.2. NCBI lineage: Eukaryota > Metazoa > Chordata > Mammalia > Artiodactyla > Lipotidae > Lipotes > Lipotes vexillifer. The sequence goes on from NW_006797638.1 coordinate 702,620, forward strand.
TCCATGGCCATTAGTCCTTCTTGGTTTTGAACTTGTGGACAAAGATAGTAAAATTGCCACAGAAAGATTTCCTGTGTCTGTAATCCCCCTGCTATATATATGGAAGTCCCACAAAATGAAAACTACATTTTTATCAACAAAAAAAGCTGACAAAGAAATGTGAACAATCCTCTACGGATTAAAGCTTCTTGAAAACTGAAATTTATAGAAATACCAAAAATGTATGCCATTTTACAGATCATATCCATAGATATTTGGAGGAAACATTTTTCTTGATTATCGTAATACAAATCTCCACCATGCACAGGACATAAAGACAAAGGCCAGCAGCACCATGAGCAGAGAACAGGGCATTTCCTTCCCTGAGACCATCACTGAGTCCATAGCAAAATACTCTTTCCTAACAGCTTCACTCTGGATGTTGACTAAGAGAAGGAGAAAGGTAAACCTACTAGCATGCCAGGCCTGGGCACAAGGACTAATTTTAATAAATCAGAATAGAACGTAAAAATGTCAACTTAATCAAGCATTTAAATTTTATTAATCAAGCCTAATTTTTATGAGTGCAAATAATCACTGAAGCTGGACAAATTTGTTCTCGGTTGCATCAGAAACATAATTTTAATATTTAATGGACTGATGAATTTAAATGGAGAATTATCTTTATGAAACATGCTCCTCATAATTTGCCATTAAATGAGAAATTTTTAAAAAATCAACATAAATCTTACATAAAGGTTATTTGACTAAATGTTGGAACTATAAATATTATAAATACATTATGCACTAATTTAGCAATCACACAGTACACTACATAAAGCTGAAATGATAAGTGGACCAGGCAAGCTTTTCCTAGAATATAGAGCTCTTGTGTTATATTGTGGGAAGCTCATGATAAAATGGATACAGAGGTTTTGTGTGAGGTTTCCTGAACATCCTTTTCATGCAGGCTTTTGTGCTACAATTCACCATTCACCACACACATTCTTTCCAGTTCCAATGTAGGTCTAAACCCACATAGGCTGTCTTTTGGGAGGTGATTATTCTTTACCAAAAAGGTAAAAAATATTTTATCATTATTATTTATAGAAAAGAAATACAAGGAAAAAACTGAAGTTTTCTATGATTTTTTGACATTCAAAATCTGCTCCATTTTTAAAGTTAGACTTTCTGACATAATGTTCTCAGGCCTCAAAATATTCTAGGCACAAGGGAAAAAAAAAAAAGAAGAAAAATCAAATTAGCATCAGAATATTTTTCTCTTCAAATGTCCACCTATTCTTCTCACCCCCTCTACTACTCCCAATTACATTGCTTAAAATAGGCAGTAGCAGTGAATTTTTGTAAAAAGTAAATCAAACCTAACAGAGCAATATGGTTCAAAAGTTTGCTCATATTAATCTCCAAGATTATTGGTTTTCTGTTTTCAAATTCTATTCTTTAAAGGTACCTAATCTTCCTGAAGTGTAGCATTTACCTTTATTATATCTGCTAAACTATACATTTACCTGAAAAGAACTTCTTGCCTATTGCAACTCTAATGCTCCCAAACGTATCTGATGGGGTTAGAGTGAAGAACATTTCTGAGAAGAGTGGAAAAGGCTGGAGATCATAGCAGCTCCCTCCCCCTGCTTTGCAGAACATGTTTTAAATAGATAATGTGGACTCTTTATTAGACAGTTTAAAAAAATTCCTAAGGTTGTTTTTAAAACCTGAGACATTTAAAATTGTGCCCTTTTTTGTTACAGATTTGTGCTTCTGGAATGGAAACTTCGTTTTGTAGAGAGAGGCTAAAGCATATAATTTTCTTTTTTGTTTGAAATCTGTTTATTATTAATGAACAAAAATGTTTTGCTTTGAAAATATTAAATTTTATAAAATAGATTAGTGGTAAGTCTAGTTATCTTTCAATTTCATTTGCAAAGCACATTAAACAATTCAATTTTTTGGCCTTTTGTATAATTTTTAACCCGAAAAATAATATTGCTTCAAGAAAGCATTAGTTTTTAAAAAGCACATTGCAAGTTAATAGTTGACCTATTTTTTCCCTGCTCAATCAAATTAACATGCAATATTAATATTGTAAAGACGCCAAGATTAGAATTTTCCCTACAAGCGAAAATACAATACATTGTGAAGCCTTTAGATGGAGACATAGTTCAAATAAACACTAGAATTCTGTTCACAGTGCTTTGTTTAAGTATAAAAATGAACATTTAAGAATACTGAGAAGGAAATATGAAAAGAAATTCATTTAAGATGCTTATACTGATTATAGAATTTATATTGTATTTAGCCTTTCTTAATGGAAGGGTTTTTCTGCATATTAAGCTGACAAAGACTAGAAGGTTACACACTTTTGGCCAGTAAAGTAAAGTTACTGTCCTTGCACCTTACAGCAAAGCATACTATACTGCAAATAAGAATGCTGTTGTTGATGATGCAGAATTCAGGCCGTATGTAATCAGTGGCATGCATCAAAAGTCATCTGATAGCCACGTTTCCTATTAAGAATCAGACTAAATTATAACATGGCACTTCCCAGAATGAGCCAAGGAAACGCATTCTGCAAGAAGAAATAATTGTATTTGAGTGTCTCTGTAAAAATCCGGAAGTCTTTTAGCAGTAAGTAATAATGCTTTTCTTTTTAGTCTGCCTTCTTTTGTATTGCAATATATTCAGCTTCACTGGCAAGCCTATCACACTAATTATTATTACATCTAGTGGTTCAGTTATCTTGATGACTACTGTAGCTGAAATACTCCAAGGTCAAATTCTTAATAGCGTGAATCAAACTAAGCAGCCATCATACATGCTGTTGCTTTTGAGATAGACTAAACAGTGTATTCCAGACCTGTTTATGGGTTTTATTATTCTTTCAGATGTGGAGCAAATTATACGTACAGGTTAATTGCACCGTTCATTTTTGCAAAAGTTCCTTCTCAAAAATCTTGAGAGGTGCAGGTGTGCTGTGCTGAAAATGACAGCACAGGCACACCTATAATGATCTTATTGACCACAAAAGTCTTCAGCCCAACCTCCAGTGCTTTTAAGTGATCCGAAATAATCTGAGTGGTTGGTTATATGCATCTTCTCAATTCATAGACTTTCAATAATTTCATATGATACTTGCACATGTAATACATCCATTGGCACACAAATGCCTGTTCTGCTTGGTTTATGTACACACAAAATGGTATAAATGAACTCCAGACCATGTTGAAGCAAACTCCTCTACCCAAATTCCTCCATATCTCTAGAGTGGAAATAAGCATTTAGTTTGTAATGTATCCAAATATAAGCATCTGTACACATTTGGATGTTCTATGAATATAAAATTAAATATGAAACTTCTTTCTTTTGTGACAGTTTTCTTTCTTTAATTTTTTAACATTGCACTTGCACATCTGGACAGCAGTGATTTCTTCTTTAATTTAAATGTGTTGCTTTTTTATAGACCGTTTTGAGTAAAGCAATTTGAATTGTGCAACTATTCATTCTGAACATAGAAAAACATCCATTTAATTCAAAGATTATTTCTGAGGGAAAAAGTAAACATATAAAAGAAACTGGTTTGTGTCAGCTTTGACTTTCCAGGGTTTTTGGCTTTGTGGTACTCAATACTTATCTTACAAAGGTAACATAACCAAGATTTTTCCTTTTTTGTTTAAAGAGGTATAAATAAGTGGAAGACTTTAGCCCTGGGAAAATCATAATACAAAGTGTTTTAAGAATTATTCTTGGAACTTTTAACCCCCTTTTGTCATTTTAGCTTTCAAACATGCACCCTAAATTAGTATTAAAAAGCAGGACTCAGTATCCACTGTCCCGTGATGATTTTAATAAGTGAAGTTTACCCGAATCTACTTTTTCTCATCCTTTTACTGTTTTGGTCTGCCTTTTCTGCATCCTACTGGTCCCCTCCCTTATACATCTTTGTCTAGTGGAGTAATTCTAAACATATTGTCATATTTTTGTTCAGATTACCAGCATCATTTTTAACATTTTCAGCCAAATAAAATTTTATTTCCTTGCAAATCATAAAGCATTTAGTTGTGTCAAATTATAATTAAAAGTCATAATATTAATAGACCTCCTATACAACTGTATAAAACATACAGATTCTTCAGATGCAGTTTTGCTCCATTTTGAAAACGGATTTTTAAAATATACAGCTGCATAGTATATTGTATATGTTAATGACAAATGTTCAGCAAATGTGGACTATGAAAGAAAAAATATTATGCTTCTAAAAATAGTGTTATCTGCTTATTCTTTGGCTGTAACGTAGCTGGAACGCTGCATTTGGGGCTGTCTGCGTGTGTTTTTTAAAATGTCATCTTTATTAGTATTACATTCAAGGGATAGTACCAAGAATCAGTTTCTATATAAGTCTGTGACGGGCGACATTACAGAAGGTCATGTCACTTTTAACTGCTTGCATTACATCTTTCTGATTTCCCTAGTGCCCTTCTTTTGTTTGATTAACACTACTTGCTTTCAAGCAAGGTATCAGAAAGCATAATTTGGAAAAAGAATTCTAGGGCCAATCTGAGATATTCCCCCTTACAAAAAGAGGAAAAAAACCCCAACTTTGTAAAAATGTATCTTTTCTAACACATGCATTTTTGTCACTCTTCATCTTTTGTTTTCCTCAAGGAAATCCTACAGATGTGTTGTTATTAAATTATTGCTGACAAATGTTTGGGCAACTGGACTTTGTATACTTGAAAACAAAACTATGTAGCCCTTATTTGGTTTTATTTGAAGAGGAAAGAGCTGGAATTTGAGACTGGGACTCCTTTATTTTATTTGTTTCCTTAGTTAAGTGTTAAACCCCAGCACTCTTTCTAAATAGTAGGTGTTACTTGAGTTCTCTGGGAAAGGTTGCAATTTTGTGCAATCCTTAAATACACTTCAGTGATAGACACAGTTTGTTTTTAAAAGCTCAGTTTGCAGTTTCTGTATTCATTGCATTTGTCCAGGGCTTATGTCTTAGAGCACAGCCCAGCTTCTGAGACACTGTTGCCTTTAAAGCCATCCATTTCATTGGACCCTTAAAGCCTGAAAATTCGTTGTGAAACCATTATCATTTTAATTGGGAATCTTTATCCACCACTCTACGTGTGCCCCTTTATATGTTCCTTAGTGTCAATGAAACAACCAGAATTGTGTATGTCATTCAGAACCCTGAATATTTTGCCCAGGAAAAAATATATATATCATTTAATTTCCAAAAATTAATGTTTAAATATTATTAAATTGATGTTATTTCTACTTTTATTAGTAGCTCACGTTTTTCAGTACTTCGGTACAGGAACTGTGCTGAGCACTTTAAACACACTGTCTCACTGGACCCCTAATCAACACTGTGGGGAAGGTGTTATTATCATCTCCATTTTCCAAGGTACCTTAAGCTTCATCTGAGCAAGCTGTAACAGTGGGATACATTCTGAAGCAGCTTAAAGGCATCACTAGGAAACCATCTGTATTATAAATCCTCACTTGTAGATGTTTATGTTGTAACGTTAAAAAGTCACTGGAGGAGGGGAAAAGCCCTCACTCGGGTGCTACAACACAACACAAAGGCCTCGCGCTAACACAACATTTTTCTGCCAAATGTAAAAGCAAATAGTTGTGTTTGGGTGATTCTGGCTGCGCATTTGTGGGGCAGTTGTGCGTAGCCAATTACCCACTTGTGCAGGGTGGGAACAGTTTGGGTTTTGCAAATGAAGAGCCTGATTCTGTAGACCTTTTGAGTCCTTCTTGAACATAAGATCTGCAACTGATTTGTGAAATGCATAAATTAACTTCCTGGTGTTTCTATGGTTCAATAATATTTTGAATCTTTGAAAATTAACTTAAAGATAGTGGAGATCTCCAGATCTTAAAGTAACGGTTAAATATCCATGCTTTCTATTGCCAGGCACAGTTTGAATATTTGATTTATTAATCTGCATCATTGATTAGGTATGTCTTTGCAGGTGAGCTAGTTGAGTTCTGTGAGATAAATGATAGGCCCTCTACCAAAATGCATGTTCAAAGATATGAAGCATAGATGAGGTTTTCTTCTGTTCAGTCTATCAACAAATATTTCTTGAATACTTATTATGAACTGCTAAGCACAATCTGACACCTTTCTGCCTTCCTTGCACTGTAGTACGACGGTAAGTACTGAAGAGGAGAGATACATAATACATTCTTAACAATAACCACCTAAAATATTGTTTGATTTTTATGTATAAGAATAAAAGTATAATATTCATTTCATTTTCCATATTTGATATATGAGTCTACATGAGTAGTTTTAGGAAAAAATTACTTAATCTAATATATATCAAATAATCATATTGTATAACTGAAATATATATAATTTTTATTTTTTAAAAATAGATAATGACAACCTTAAAATATTACTTAATATAAATCTAAAATTTATAACACCATTTTATAAGAGATATAAAAGTATAATCATTAAAAAAATCATGTGAGAGGTCAATCGTTTCTTTGTTTTTCTTTTCCTTTTTTCCCTTTTTTTTTTTTTTTTTTTGTTTTTAAAACTGGGCAGGGTTTCAGTTCTGCCCAGTGGGAGGCTGTGCTATCCCACAATCTGGGTCTGAATTCTAGTTTAGCTATTTGCTGTGTTAGGTGAATTCTTTTGATGCAACACAATGTACTGAAATATTGTGACTGCCTCTCCTATTTCAGCCTCCATCACAAAGGTCCCAGTTTGGAATAGTCTGGCATACAGCACCTCAATTATACATTGTCCATATATTTATGATATGCATGCTCCAAATTTTCAGAAAGTTAAAAGTCAACATGAAAGGCTATCTGATAGCCCCCATTTAAATTCTATTGGATTATAAGCCTCTTGTGGGCTGACATGACTATAGATCAAGTATATGTGTGTTATTCATCTTTCTATTCCCACAGTCCCTAGTACTGTGTGCCTTGGACAAGGGCATTTGTAATAAATGCTTATGGAGTATCTGAGTATAGTTAGAATGTCAAGAGTCCTTCCTTGCTGAGGCTGAACTACTTTATATGTCCCCAAAATCAGTGTAAACTCTAACCCGATAAAGGAAACAGAACATTGTGCTACTCTGATTCTTTTGAAATGCTGAGTGTCCAAATGAAAGACCACCAGATTCTACCACTTAATAGAAGATTTAAAGTATGACATTAAATTAAGAACAGTTTCCCTGTTTGTCAGATACGTTTAGTTATATATCAGTTCGTGAGAACTAGAAGTTTGTGTTTGGGTTCTCCTTTTAAATCCGTTAATGCTTTTAGAAACTTTGAGAAAAATTATTAGGATAACTGAGCGTCCTGACGTATTATCTCAGTTTATGTAACTCTTTGTTTAGTAAGTCTTAGTTACTGAAGTTTTCATTCATAGCATATTCCTGTCTCTATCCTAAAGCCACATGAAAGAAGAGCTAGCCGTCTCTGTCTTCTAAAGTTAGGAGCTTTGGGAGAAAGGTTTAAAAATATTTGATAACCATGATTCTGTCGAGTTTATTCAGAGATAAAGATACTGGATAAAAAAATAGAAGCACCACAGGAAATTATATCAAATGGCGTAAATACAGTGATAAGTTAGCACTTACCTGAATAAGAGCTCCCCCCAGAGTTTTTAAATTTTTGGATTCCATGGAGTGTGTGTGTATAAAAACATGATAGCACACCTGAAATGGGGTGAGGTCTCATTTGTAATGCCGGTAGTTATATATTGATCCAGGCAAGGGGAAATTATTTGGCAAATCCAAAAGGACTATACCATTCTGCTGAAGTAGGTAAACGAGGAGCCATTAAAAAATACATGCGTGCATATCTATCTACATGGGTTCTATATACATAATATACACATTTGATTATTGAATACATCTTTTTTTTCAGTAGTAATGTTCATTTTCATAACGTAATCCATGTGTAAAATCACAGAGAATTAAAATTAGAGTTTCAGGTAATCCACAAAATGAACAAGTAATCCAGAGATGGTCAAGAGTTGACACTATATGTCAGAATTAAAATTGGAGCCATGAAAGATATTGTTAGCTTTATGCCATAGCTCACCAGCATGAATCAATGAACAGGCATAGATTTTTATCTTAGGGTTTGGTGACAAGTAAATTAGAAATAGCAGAGCTGTTTTCTGCTTAGTTATCTAGCTCCAAATTTAAAGTGCCTAATTAATATAGACAGTGGAGTAGGTAAAAAAAGAAATCTCCTGATTTAAAGCATCCTTCAAATGAGTGTTAGTTTACCTTATGCATATTTCCAATTCTTTAAATTGTCACAGGACATTTCACACAAATAGGGTTCCCCTGACTGGGATTCAGTTCCCTGGTGTTCATCAATTAAAGGCATAGCATTTTCCTAATCCCTGTCTCTAGATCAGATATTCCCTCTCAGTGCGGCCGTTTCAAATGTTAATAAAGTTTTCACTTCTAAAAGGTTCAAAATGACAGAACAAAATTCTCTCCTTTAAGAGCATGAAAACGACTTCTGTTTCCGTCTGCAGGTAGTGGAGGACATGCTAGAGGACGAGGAAGAAGAAGATGACAAAGATGACAAGGTAATTATCTTTCCCAGCACTTGGGTACCTGGGGATGGGGAAATGTAGACATGACACTGTTTTCACAGACAGTTAAAAAGGAGTTGAAGTGTTTGAGTCCAGAAAATTGGACAGTGCTGTTTATCATCCTAACAATGCCACTGCATGTTGCAAAGAGGGAGAGAGGGCTATAAATCGTCTTCGCTTTTGTCCAGAGCTGGGTCAAATATTTTTCTGCCAGGAACAAAAAAAAAAAAAAAATTCAGCTTGTCTGGAACTTGATAGCTCTCACGAAGATAACGACAGTGACAACTGTTTTTGAAGGGCAAAAATTTGTCCTATCTTGAGTATTACAAATCAGGCTACACTCGGGGGGAAGAGAGGAGTGAAAAGAATAGCAGCCTGCATGTGTCAAACATGGATATTGTCATCTGTAATTTTCCAAGAATTGCTCAGCAAAACAACACGTGTGCGGAGGGCTCCAGAGGGCATTTAAATAATCCCAGTGCTCACTGCCCTGGCTTAGACTTGGAATGGCCCGTGGCATCTTGGTCAGGAAAATCTGTTCAGAGAGGCTCGTGTTTCGATTGCTGGTTGGCTTGGGGTTGGTGGCTACAGTAAATAACAGCTAGTTTCTGGGACTGCTTGCATTGGTTGTCCCCTGGGGAGAGCGGACAACTGGAAGGAGGAATCAGAATGGCCTTGCACCACTGCAGCAGTGGCTGAGGTCGGAAGAACAGCTTTCTATGGCAAGGAGGATAGTGATGCTGGTTTATCATCATCTTTGGGCACTTCTAGATCTAAAATCCAAAAAGTCTTAGGGTGCGATTGAGGGGGGGAGTGACCGAGGGGGGAGTAAAAATATCATTCATTATTTCCACATTGTTCAGCCTATAAAACCAGATTTTGACCTTCATGGAATCTATCCGACTTCTGCTATAGTAAAGCACTGAAATTTTTTAAAGAAAGGAGAAAAACAGTGTATCTTAATTTATGCCCTTGACCTTTGATTCCAGTAGAGATGTACACTTGTATCCCAGTATAAGAATTTGAGTGCTGGAAGCAAGCATTGGAAATGTCAAAAAAAATTCACAGTGATTAGTTAACTTCCCAAATGGTTTTTTTCCTGACATATTCAATGCTCGAAGGAAAACAGAAACATACACGCACGCACACTTTCTCCCTTCTACTGCTGCTTCAAACATTTTTAAATTCATAGAGTTTTTATGTGAGATTTTTCTTCTGGACATCATTTAGTCATTAGCAACATCATCAAACATAAAGTAACAAGATCTCCTTTCTGCAAAAACACGTATGTGCTTGTTTTTAATGTTGAATAACGTGAGCATACACTTCTGGCAATAAATGATATGATTTATTGTTAAGGTCAGTTGTAGAGCTGTAGAGAGCTTGTATTTAAACTCAACATGCCAGCTCTGAATCATCATTTCTCTGCTGATAAACACTGAGCTGCCATCCATTTATGGCCATTTTCCCTTGCTTGTTGCTGCTTTATTATTAAAGCCACCTTAAAGGTCCATTCTGGTAGCAGGCGTTTCCCGAGAAATGTTAATAAGTGGAAACCCTTGGTGAAGTCTAGTACTGCCCCTGCTTGAAGTCACCCTATATTTTTTTAGCCAGTTTGTTGATATTCTATACCACTAATCTCCCTTTTTGGTCATCTTTTAATAGAGAGGGTGTTAGGAGTGGCACACTGTTAGACGTTAGCACACCTGGTTAACCAGTTCACCAAAACATAGATGTCAAGTAGAACATGCCAGGGTGGAAACAACCCCAGATCTCTGGAGTGGCATCTGTTGTTATCCAGTGTTTGGTTGTCTGAGATTGACACCCTGGTTCTAACGTATTTTCAGGTCTCGTTACCAAAGTTGATTGAAAGCGAGCGCTTAAATGACTGTGTGAATTTAACTGTATTCTTCTGTACAGGATGCCGACAAACGGTGTGTTTTCCATATGGAAGGATTGTGAGCTGATTTTCATAAATCCAGCCCTTTATTTGAGTGATATATAAGAAGGTTTTGCTTTTTTTCACTCATAATGCAATTGATAGTATAAAAATCATATCTGAACAAAAATAAAATTTCAAATGTAATAATTTACAATAGACTTTTAGGGACTTGCATCATAGAGGGAAGAATCTTAGAGTGGAAAGCTTATATTCTGGAAATACAAAGTTTTTAATATAAGAAATGAAAACATGAAAGGATCCTTCAAGTTTCTATTTACCAGTCTCCGTCTCTCGACTGGCTCTCGCAGTGGTAAATGTAAGTCTTGGCTATCAGATGTGTCTGAGTGGGAGAAGGGTAATTTCCCACTTTAAAAAATTCATTGGTTCCTCTATTTAAAGTTTGTGTTTAGAGTCATGCGTAATGGGGTTTCATGAGAAAACAAGTGTGTTTTTTGCCATACGAGCAGGTACTGACCTCTAGCTCTCATTATTTCTCTGTTTTCTCATATGGTATAATAGTGGGGTCAGGTCGGTGGGTCCTCTTATAGGATAAAAGTAAAAAAGATTAATAAATGTGCCAAAGCCTCACTTTAATTGAACCTGAAGCATATGTTGCAAGTATGTAAAATACATCCCAGATGTTTCACCAGGGCTAGTGTCTTGGCTTTCCCTGATTACCACAAGGCAGCTATTAGTCCTGTAACCTTTGGACTTGGGGGTAAATGGGGTATTACGTGGCACAGAATGAGAGCACCTGTTTTCCATTCAGCAAAGACCCCTGGCAGGCTTTGCCTAAGCCCATTCATATGTTTTCACTTAGCAGATTGTTGGGCGATTATGAAAAGTGTCTTTCTTTAGAGCCAGCATTGATATTAGTCACTCACAATGAAAGGACAAGTCATTGGCTACTTGACAAGGTCCGTGTGAGCAGAAACTGAAGTTGTTCACTTCTTTTGAGCTTGGAGTGTTTTCCCTCAACATAATTACATAGATGGCATGTATAGACACAGGTATGAGAAATTGAAGCAAAGATGATAATTACTTAACAGAATAGTTTTGTAATAGCTTTTCTTTAGTACTGACCTTAGCACCTGGGAAGACTTTGGTTAAAGTTGGTAAAAACAAAGTCATGGTTTACCTGGATTCCCAGATCTTGAAGGTTTTCCACGTTGTGGACTATGAGCATTTTTTCGTAAGTTCTTCCTTTTTACTAAAACAGCTAATCTTTAATCAGGTGAGGGTTTGTGATGCTCAGACTTATCCTTTATTCTAAGAATCCATTGTCCACATTTGCTTAAATCTAAAATTAGGCGGCTTCTCTCTTAATCCAATTCCGTGGTTTTCACAAAGGCAGAGAATATGGGTCTTAGTTATAAATCATTGACTTGTTAATATTTTCACTTATATCTGCATTATGTAGTAGCTCTAGGTTAAGCTGTGCTGGAGATGAAATTTTTCTTGAATTAAATGTTAGAAAGACGTCATATTGCATTCTCATTTGCCTTTGTTGTAAAGCATTCTTTCAGCCATCAACCACAAAGTCACAGTTTGATCTGATTTTTTTACCTGACACCAAATTCTGCCTTTGTGGTTAATACAATATCTTTATAAATAAGGCTTAGGTAAATTACCTACGTGGAACTATCAGCAAACCATATAATAGTGTTTTTCCCCATGTTACATATAATAATACAGTGGTCAATCTGCATAATCTAGACATCTAATTAATGAAGATTAGCTTTTGTTTTGTAGCTTTAAAAGTTTAGGCATGCTTCCCGTGTTGTGTCCTACCGTTATAATAGGATCCAGCTGCAGTATCAGGAAGTAGAAGATAGAATGCAGGTTTTCCTCAGGAAAAACATGGATCCAAATGCGTGGCATTCTAGTAATGTTTATCGAAAAAAGATATTAAAATGTTCAGACATTTATGCTTACATTGCTTCTCTTTTTTCTTCAGCCATTATGTCAAGCTTACTGTGTTTCAAGATAAGTAGCTACAATGAATGAAATATATCTCAGCTACGTCAGAACACAGATTATTTGCCTTAATTCTCAAGATCTGTATTTTCTGGCTTGATCCTCCAGCCCTAAACATGTATATAATATACCCAAGATGCATACATCTCTGCATCTCAAATTAATTGTGAGGAGGGGGAAGAAAGAGATAACTCTAATAAGTAAGTGGTATGAGAGGAGCTTTTAATCTGACAAAACGGTATTTTCTAGCTATAGTCAATGAAATAACTACATGGTGGGGAAATGGATTAAAGCTTTGGAGAAAGGCAGGAAAGGAGGAGACAAAAAAAAAAAAAATCCTAACGTATCTTTAAGTGGAATACCATTGTATTAGCTTATTAGTATTTTATTTTTTATTTTATTATTTTTTATTTATTATTTATTTTAAAATTTTGTGGTTAGTATTTATTAGTAGTATTATTGGTGTTATTGCTGCATAACAAATTATCACAAACTTAGAGGCTTTTTTAATTTTAAAATATTTATTTGCTAGGACTAGTAATAGTTCATTATAAAATGTTAAAATAGGATTTCTGTTTCTTTTTTTCATATTTTAATTTTATTGGAGTATAGTTGATTTACAATGTTGTGTTAGTGGGCAGCAAAGTGATTCAGTTATACATATACATATAGTCATTCTTTTTTAGATCCTTTTCTCATATAGGTTATCACAGAATATTGAGTAGGCTTCCCTGTGCTGTACAGTAGGTCCTTGTTGGGTAAATCTACCTTATATATAGTAGTGTGTGTATGTTCATCCCAAGCTCCTGATTTATCCCTCCCCCGCTCGTTTCCCCTTTGGTAACTGTAAGTTTGTTTTTGGTATCTGTAAATCTATTTCTGTTGTGTAAATATGTTCATTTGTATCTTTTTTAATTAGATTCCACATATGAGTGATATCATATGCTATTTCTCTTTCTCTGTCTGCCTTTCTTCACTTAGTATGATAATGTCTAGTTCCATCCATGTTGCTGCAAATAGCATTATTTCATTCTTTTTTATGGCTGAGTAATAATATTCCATCGTATATATGTACCACATCTTCTTTATCCATTCCTCTGTTGATGGACATTTAGGTTGCTTCCATGTCTTGGCTGTTGTAAATAGCGCTGCAGTGAGCATTGGCGTGCGTGTATCCTTTCGGATTATGGTTTTGTCTGGATATATGCCCGGGAGTTGGATTGCTGGATCATATCGTAGTTCTATTTTAAGTTTTTTAAGGAACCTCCATATTGTTCTCCATAGTGGTTGCACCAGTTTACATTCCCACCAACAGTGTAGGAGGGTTCCCTTTTCTCCACACCCGCTCCAGCATTTGTTATTTGTAGACTTTTTGATGATGGTCATTCTGACTGGTGTGAGGTGATACCTCATTGTAGTTTTGATTTGCGTTTCTCTAATAATTAGTGATGTTGAGCATCTTTTCATGTGTTTTTTGGCCATCTGTATGTCTTCTTTGGAAAAATGTCTATTTAGATCTTCTGCCCATTTTTTGATTGGATTGTTTGGTTTTTTGACATAGAGCTGCATGAGCTGCTTGTATGTTTTGGAAAGTAATTCCTTGTCAGTTGCTTCATTTGCAAATATTTTCTCCCATTTTCTGGGTTGTCTTTTCAGTTTGTTGATGGTTTCCTTTGCTCTGCAGAAGTTTTTAAGTTTAATTAGGTCCCACTTGTTTATTTTTGTTTTCATTTTCATTATTCTAGGAGGTGGATCAAAAAAGATATTATAGCGATTTATGTCAAAGAGTGTTCTGCCTATATTTTCCTCTTAGAGTTTTATAGTGGCTGACCTTACCTTTAGGTCTTTGATCCACTTCGAGTTTATTTTTGCATATGGTGTTTGGGAGTATTCTCATTTCATGCTTTTACATGTAGTTGTCCAGTTTTTCCTGTACCACTCATCGAAGAGACTGTCTTTTCTTCATTGTATATTCTTGTCTCCCTTGTCATAGAATAATTGACCATAGTGTGTGAGTTTATTTCTGGTTTAAAACCATACGCATTTATTAGCTCTCAGTTCAGTAGATCAGAAGTCCAGGTGTGGCTCAACTGGGTTCTCTGCTCAGTCTCACAGTCAGGTATCAGTCAAGCTGAGTTCCTGTCTAGAGGCTCTGCAGAAAAATCCACTTTCAAGCTCATTTAGTTTGCTGGTAGAATGAAGTTCCTTGTAGTTGGAGGACTGAAGCCCTTGCTTTCTTGTTGGCTTTCTGCTCTTCGTCTCCACTTTCCATGGCCCCATCCATCTTTATATCCATCAGTGGAGAATCACCCCTGTCTCAAATCTCTTTCATACTTCAAATCTGTTTCTTCAGGAAGACCCCAGTTGTTTTAAGGGCTCACCTGATTAGGTCAGGCCCACCAAAGATAATCTCCCTTTTCAAAGTGAACTGCGCCGTGTAACATAACCTAATCATAGGAATAATTATCCCATCATATTCCAAAATCCCCCTCACACACAAAGGCAGGGGATTATTCAGGACATATACACCAAGAGGTAGGAATCTTGGCAGCCGTCTTAGAATTCTACCTGATACAACCATCTAGTCCCACCCATCCTCTAGAACAAAAATGGAACAGTCTTTCCATTTCTTGTTTTGCTAGACCCTGATATAACTATCCTACAGTAAAGAAATTAGAAAAGCCTGCCTGCCTAGACATGTCTTTTCAAACATTATAGGAAACATCTCATACCAGAGGTATAAACTGAGATATATTTTATAGTCATAGTACAATATGTTCCACTTGCTTATTATCTAATTCACCTCTGCAGTGAGGGCGGTTGGGCATATGCAGAAAGCCCGACGGGCTCTTTACCCTTGTTGCTTCCTTCTGGGAAGAAGAGCAAATAAGAATAAAATTGGCAAAAAGTGGGAAAGGGTCCATTCCTCCTATTGGGAACCTGTTGATGCCTGGGCCCACTGAGCAGATAGCCTACTGACCTCAAGTCAGTAGAAACAGTCTCTACTACATCTAGAATCATAGCAAAATTAAAACTGGCGGATACCCAGGACGGGCAAAAGAAGGCTGCCTTGCTGCCCCATGGCCTTCCGTCTCCTGGAAGGTAGGAGGCCTTCTGCCTGCACACACGCAGTTCACTCCCCCATTTGGCCTCCTCAGGAGCTGCCTGTGCACAGCCCTTGGGCCAGAGCCCATCCAGCACACGTGGCTGGCCCTGGAGCCAGGCTCCGTAACACTGTGACCCTGACTGGGGCAACAGGGGATGTGTCCACAATGACTGAGGCTTGCTTGATAGGTGGCATGGACCAGAGTCCTTAGCAGGAGTCTAGGATTAGGGGCCTCTGGCACCAGGGGCACCAGACGTTTCTCATCCCAGGACCCCCTTATGGGCCAGTGGAACTTCTGCAATTCCATGATTCCTTTCTTTGAGCCCCTGACACTCAGCAGATTCCAGTCCACCCTCTCCCTGCCCCTTCTAGACCTCATTTTAAAATGAGGAAGCCGTAGTTCATACAACTTAAGTGAATTGCCAGAGGTGATATAGACAATAAGTGGCAGAGCCAGGGCTAAAACTCAGGTTTCCAAGTATAGAATCTTTACACTTCCTTAAGGTTTTCCACTAAAAAAAAAAAAAAAGTAGATGCAAATTATCTCAGGGATGATCTTTAGTAGCACAATCAGAGAACATACTATCCACCCCAGCTAGGTGCTGTTTACATCTAGGTTTCCACTTCTTCTCACTGTTCTCTTATGCTTTCAGCTCTTTCCCATCATCCCAGCTAAGGGGCTATGTGGTAGGCAGAATAATAGCCCCTCAGAGAGGTCCTGTCCTAATCCCTAGAACCTGAGAATATGTTACACTACATGGCAAAGAGGCATTAGGTAGCAGATGGGATGAAGGTTGCTAAACAGCTCACTTTACAATAGGGAGATTATCCTGGATTATCTGAGTGGGCCCAATATTACAAGTGTCCTTAAAAGTGGAAGAGACTGGGCTTCCCTGGTGGCACAGTGGTTGAGAGTCCGCCTGCCGATGCAGGGGACACGGGTTCGTGCCCTGGTCCGGGAAGATCCCGCATGCCGCGGAGCGGCTGGGCCCGTGAGCCACGGCCGCTGAGCCTGCGCGTCCGGAGCCTGTGCTCCGCAATGGGAGAGGCCACAACAGTGAGAGGCCCATGTACCGCAAAAAAAAAAAAAAAAAAAAAAGTGGAAGAGACCATCAGAGTGTGCAGCAGTGGCCAAAACCAATGCTCAGAACCTTCCCAGCAAGAAAGAAGAGCTGCTGAAACATCTGGACCACCTGAAGGTGGAGCTCTCCCAGGTGCACATCGCCAAAGTGACAGGCGGCATATGGTCCAAGCTCCCGGAGACCTGAGCTGTCTGCCAGTCTGTCACCCTTGTTCTCACCATCATTAACCAGATTCAGAAGGAGAACCTCAGAAAGTTCATAAGCCCCAGGATCTGCTGCCCCAAAAAAGCATGTGCCCTGCACCGCAGGCTCAACAAGTACAAGTACAAGGAGAACCTGGAGATCAAGAAACAGCAGCTGAAGGAGCAGCCATAGAGGACCCACCGTGGGAACACACGGTCAGGGCCAGAGCATTGGCGTTTATAAAACACACACTGACTAGGGGCGGAGCAGGGAGGTGAGCGGCTGTACTGGCTTTGAAGGAAGAGGAAAGGGGCCATAAGCCAAGGAATGTGGGCAGCCTCTAGAAACTGGAAAGGCCCCTAGAGTCTCCAGAAAGAAATGCAGTCTTGTCCACATCTTGACTTTAGGCCAGTGAGATCCATTCTCAACTTCTGAGCTGCCAAATTGTAAGATAATAAGTTTGTGTTGTTTAAGCCTAGGTTTATGATAATTTGTTACAGCAGCAATAGGAACTAATACAGGCACCTTCCAACTGCATTTTCTATACTTCTCAAAAAAATGCTGCATTTTAAAGCACTAGATCTGAGCTCCTAATTTTTCCTTATTATCTTAGTCCTACTCTTCTGCAAAAATATGGCTCTACAGTTCTTCATTTAATATGGAAACTAAAAACAGAATCTAACAAAACAAATATTTTTATCCAAATTGCCTTAGTTTTTATTTCAGAAAAGTTTGTCCAAAAGGAGAGTGGGTTAGAGCCCATCTCTAGTGCAGTTGATTACTTTCCTATTGAGGAACCTCTATTATTCATTGGTGAGTAGAGCACCAAGGCATGGTTAACTTCATTTTTCAACAGAAGTTCACTTCCTCACAACTTTCATTCCATTCCTTAAAATGTTTCACTCTGCAAAGGACCAGGGCAGACGGTACTAGCCTTATTTAGGTCACAGACCCTTTCAGAATCTAAAGGCAGCTGTAGACATTCTCCCCAGAAGAAAACATATAAACACATATACAAATAACTTTTTTGTGCCATTATTTTGCAATGGAAATTGAATTATTTTACAGAGACTATAACGTATCTTCCTACAGTCTTATCTCTGTTGTTCTCACCACATTTTTCTTGACATTAATGCCTATTTTCCTCAAACACCTGAGATAAATGCAAATTTTTCAAGTAAAAATAAAGTTGAATTCAGCTCAAAAGTAAGCTTCTACAAGAAGGCTGATGTTTAGCTTTGATATTAAAATTACGGAGTGGTTTTTTTGACACAGCAATAGACTTATTATTTTTGACATCTGTTTGACTATGACTTTTCAGTTTCACAGCAATAAGTGCTTAAAATACTGATTTGGCAAAAGAAAACAGTAACAAACAAAATGGGAGCTGCTGTGGCTTTATTAGATGAGGGTTAGGCATAGTGAGATTCCTAGAGTTCTCCAAAATCCTTGTTGAGATCATGCTTTGGGACGTCTGCATCATTAATGCTTTGTCATTTTTTTTTTTTTTAAAGGATCAAGTATTCAT
Organism: Lipotes vexillifer; assembly: GCF_000442215.2. Classification (NCBI taxonomy): domain Eukaryota; kingdom Metazoa; phylum Chordata; class Mammalia; order Artiodactyla; family Lipotidae; genus Lipotes; species Lipotes vexillifer. The sequence continues at coordinate 721,025 of NW_006797638.1, forward strand.
GGTTGCATGTTAAGGTCATCAGAGGCAGGATTAGCTTTCAAAGGGTTATCTAAGGATTCCAGCTGTCTGTGGGTTTCTACCTGTAAACGAATTGGGAAGCTTTGTCGCTCCTTGTTCCAGTTTGCAGAAGCCCTTCTCCAGCCTTGGAATGTTTAGGTAGCTGTCTGCCCGCCACGTGCCCCTCCAGAGTGGCTGTTGAGCTAAAAGAACTTAAATGAAAAGATTGATTACCTAGGTAATTTGGCAAGAATATCCATCAAGTAAAGCTAACTATGATTGGACCATTTCCTTTTGGGTTATTCTAATAGTTGGATTTCCTTTGCCTCAAAAAAGAGGAACTTTCATTTGAAGGTCAACCAAACATTTGAAGACAGGTCGTCTGGAAAGCTAGTTAACTTCTGTATTGCAGAAATGAATTGACTCTTCTACTCCCATTTCTTGACAAAACTTCTTGAAATAGAAGTGTGTCAGCCCTGGCTCTCAGGAGGTTGACAACGTTCATAGAAATAGAGACAAGTTTTTCATGATCGCTGGCGGAGTCGTTGACACTGGCTGACACAACTGCATGTTGAGATGAGGAGAATGTTTCTTCACCAAAGCAGCAGAACCAGATGTGTTGCCAAGCATCACAGATGCTCCATCTGAGCGCAGAGTGCCAAGATTTTTATTCTGCCTGAAAGTTTGTTTGGCAAAGAAATTCTTCACCATGTTAAAGACGTTGACTCTGCAGGTTCTAAAAGGAGTTCACGAAGTAGGAATTCTTCCTTGATTGTGATAACTTGCCAACAGGAGTTGGCTATGCAAATGGAGGTATCTATTTTCTCTAAGTTACATGCAGAAAATGAAATATTAAAGAAAGGTCAGAAACTCTGTAGTGATGACATCATTTGATGAGAACACAACTTCAAGAAATGTGTGGCTTCACCAAAATATTTCAGTGGCCTCTGAAATATTTATTTCTCTTGGTGGTATGTTGAACTCAAAAAATGTTTTAATACAAGTGTTTTTTCTTGGGGAAAATCCAAAGCCAGGTAAAGTTCCAGTCTGTAAAAATCAAGATATTTTTATATAAAGAAAAAGATCCACAATGTCTAATAGAGTTTTAGAGTACACAGCCTAAGGTACTCGTTCAATTTTATTGGTTCCATGCTTCCATGGGCCAGAATCTTGTCACACAAGAAATACTTCTCTTTTTGTGTTTCATCACACTCCATAATTAGTGTAGAATTAATAGATATAAAAACTTCATGGTACTTTTTTTTTTCTTTGAAATTTTCCAACTTTAGCTAGACTCAAAGTAAACAAAGATATATGGCTATAATCATGTTAGCAGGGTGTGTTTTCTTAGATTCCTATCAACAGGAAACTATTCTAGAGGTCTTAACATGGTAGTGACAATGTCACCTGTCTCTTTACCTTCTATAGCATCTATGACAGATTGCCTTCTGTTCAAAATGTACTTTCCTGCCTACTGATCTCAGACTTGGCCACGTAACTCACTTTGGCTGACCCATGCCACTTCCCACCGTGAAGGCTCAAGAGCCATCCTTGGCTCTGCCAGTTCTCTTTTTTTCCCCCTGAAACACAGCTGGAACTGTCCATGTAGGAGGTCTTCAGTCAGCCTGAGTTCTGGAATAAAGAGGACCTGGAGCCAACCCATATGGACAGGTAATGTGAGCAAAAAATAAGCCTTTGTTTTTATAGGCCTCTGTGATTTTGAGGTCTTTTTTCACTGCAACGTAATTTAGCCTAGGCTGATAGATACAGCATTCTATGCCGTATCCTCTGCGTGAATCCATGTCCTGATATAATTTGACAAACATTTTTTTTTAAAAGCAATCAAAGTCTCGGATAGGAAGTTTTAAAATGTTATTTTCTTCCTAAATTCACAAAAATATTCCCACCCCTTGAAGCCCAATCTCAGGTATAGGTTGAACTATTTTGCCATTGTGTCCTTCTTATTGAAAACGGATACCTTTTTTTAAAATTTTTTACCATAAACATATATTGAAGGACAAGTCACTGGGTAAACCAAGAGAAATATGACACAGTATGGGCCTTTCAGGAGTCACTGTCTGATGGGACCCTTGGTGATGTAAACTAATACTTGTAATACAGTGAGAAAAATGCTATAATAAAGTTGTGAACAGAATCTGGGTGAGAAAAACAGGAGGGTGACCATCTTCATAGGACTGTCTGCAAATGTAGCACGGAGAAAATGGCATTTGGTTTGGGTCTTGAAGGATGAATGAGGATGTATGAGGAAGTGTGGTGTGTAAAGTCAAGGAGTATGTGGGGTAGTAGGAGCAGAAGTGGAGGAAAATGACACTGGACAGGGAAATTTACGGTTGTGAAGGCTTTAGCATCATCTAAGGAATTTGAATTCTATTCTCCAACCAGTGAAGAATAAAAGGCAGTTCTAAAGTAGAGATTTGTCATGATGAAACTTGTACTTTACAAAGGAAACTTTGGCAATGGGGCAGAGGATGGCATGAAAAGAGATGAGACTTGAAGTGGGGAAATAGGCTAGAAGGTTCCACAGTTGCTCCGGCCATCAGTAATTGCATCTTACACCTAAATGGTAATAATGACAATAGAAAGAAACAAATTTGAGAGAGATTTTTAATAATGACTGTAAGAAGATTATTGAAACATTTTATGTTGGATAGAGTAAGGGGAAATTGAGGGTTTTGGATGACTGGGAGATGACTAGCTGAGGCACCCTTATATGTATGTAGCACTTCAGTGTTTCAAAGTGCTTTCGCTTCCTTACCTTATTTAATGTTCTCGATGACTCTGTGTATTGGCTTATCAAGGATCCTTCCCATGCTTCAGCATCAGGAAGATTAACTTGGCTAGTGAGGAAGCAGCTAAGATTAGAAACCAGGTAATGTGACTAAATTAGAGAAATAGTTGAGCCTAGAAACCAGTTAACTTATCTAATAGAGAAGAAGCTAAGACTAGGAATTAAGTAACTTGTCTGACGATGAAGAAACTGAGATCGGAAAAGAAATCCTCTCATTAATTTTCCTTCCCAGCAAAGCCTGTTGACCCACCTAGAGAAGACAGCTAGGTCACTTGGAATGCAATTCTGCAGAGCCAGAGCCCGTTCTGTCCGGTATAGACAGAGAAAGTGTCCTATATGCCTGCCCCAGTCCTCTTTTTTCCCTGCGTTCTAGGTCTTGAGAGAGTGTTTGGAAAAATGATGGCAACAGGTCTATTAATAGTGCCTTTTTCCCATTCACCCATTCAGTGTGCTTCCAATAAGTAAACACAGATCCAGTGTGGAAGCAAGAAGTATGAATGTAAAAGGAGGTCAAATATTTTTGATGCCTCAAAAGTTGGTTCAGAGTAGAACATATATAGTAACCGTGCTTATTCTGGCCTTGATCTAAGAGTCATTAGGAAAATATGATGCTGGAGGAATATGGGTCAGTTGAGAAGCAGCTACTATTGTCACTATTTTTCTGATGAAGACAGAAACCTCTGAGGCATAAAGTAACTCACTAAAAGTCACAAAAGAAGCAAAACAACCAGACTTCAAACTCTAGTCTGTTGCCTCCAAAGCCTACCAGTTTTTTGTATAACAGCCTTACCCAACCCCCAGAAAACAAAACTTAGTGACCTAAAGCAATAATTTTCCATTTCTCCACTATGCAGTGCATTGACTGGGCTCACCTGGGCAGCTCTTGCCTGAATCTCTCGTATGGTTCCAGCCAGATGTCTGGGGCTGTGGTCATCTAAAGGCTGGACATTCAAGGTGGCTCAGTCAGATTGACTAGAGGTTGTTGCTGGTTTCTCCTAACGTGGCAACTGGGTCCTGAGAGGGAGAATTCAAAATCGAGTGTTTCAAGAGGTCCAGGTGGAAGCTGCAAGGGTGCTTATGACCTAGCCTTGGAAGGTTCCAGAATGTCACTTCTGTCATATTCTATTAGTCAAGCAAGTCCCTAAAAGCAGCCCAGATTCAAGGAGAGGGTGAATTCGACTCTCCCTCTTCATCAGGAGTGTCAAGGTCATATTGCATAAGAACCTAAAGGATAAGAGATGTTGTGTGGCCATCTTTCAAAAATTAAATCAGCCACAATTTCCAAAGAGCAAAAACTTCTAATAGATGTCCTGTAGCCTTCAGGAATATGGAGCCCATTACCAGGAGACTCTCTCTTTGTCTAAGGTTTATCTGCACATAGTGCTGGATTAGGTTATCTCAAAAATAAACAAACATAGCACTTTCAAATTGCCAGGTATATCCAAGTTTTATCATGCTATTTCTTTTTATTTCACTTTTGTTTTTGCTTTATGAAAGGAGAAGCAACAGAGGATTGACTAAATTGTCATTCTCAGCTTTTCCACTGAAAACTCAAAGCGTTCCCTAAATCTCTCCTCTTTCGCTTTGCCCATAGATAAAGACGTAGTCCCCAAATTTCACCTTCTACCTAAGCTCTCCCTTGAAACTAATTGGGGGGTGGGGGTAGGAAGGAGTTGTAAAGAATCCTTTTTAAATTCCTGTTTAAGTTGTAATGGACATTCATTGTCCTCCACCGATGGAGGACGAAATGCTAGTCCTGTGTTCTGGAAGTACTTATTTACTCTGCCTGGCTGCCAGAAATAAAATGCCAAGTGAGGAAAAGAGGTGGTACAACATTTCCGTCCTAAAGCGTAAGAGTTTCTACTTTTTAGAAAATGTACTTGGAATTGCCAACAGTTCACATCTGGTATTTTATTAATTTGTTCAAGGACATTTCTCATAGGATTTCAAAGATCACTTATATCTCTAAAAATTGTGCTGTAAGAACTCTGAGTAACTCGGTCAAGCCTCTTTTCCAGGATCTTTGAAGCTAATGTTTCTCTGCTGTAGTGAGGTGACATTACGTGGATGTTAAAATCAACATTCAGCACCTTACGCACATGAATTCCGTTTCTCGGTTCTGGTTTCTTAGCCGAGTCTTCTGATCAGCAGTGATTTTGGAATGGGGACAGTGTCTGTATTCTTTGTGATTCCACACCTGAATATTGTGGAGACACACACGGCAATATGATAAACGAATATACAGCTGTTGCAGTCTGATAATGTAAGATTTTATTGATTATCCAACAGAGTAACTACCCTGGGTATTAGATTTGCTTGTCTCAACCTTCAGTGCCTGGGGTACTTGAACAAGTTCTTTTCCATTGAGTTGACCTCAAAGTCACATAGTTTCTGAATCAAGGTCCTCGGATTTCATACTTTGGCAATTTCTTTCCTTTCTAATGGGGTATATTAGAGAAAATGTGTCACCTTTTGCACCATGTAATACCAAATCAGATCAGAATTCATGCACAATTATGTCAGTGGAAATCTAATAGTACAGGCTGGCTTATCTCTAGATAACACATGGAAAAATAAACTTCCACAACTGACAGATTTACTTGATTTTTATTTTCAGATAAGTTATTTGTAAGTAATCGAGCTAAAGAATGTAACTGGATTATCTTTCATACTATAAAAAAAATAAAAAGACCCTCAATGGTAAAATGGTTGCTAAGTATTCAAGCTCTGTCACTCTGCCTTTTTCTCCCCTCTTTCTCTTTGAAAAAGTTCCTGGATAATGAATGCAAGGGAAGAACCAAAGCAGGAAAAAAAAAAAAAAAAAAAAGAGAGAGAGAGAGACATTTTGCATTAGCTATATTTATTAAGAGAACTAACAACTTTAGGCAAACAAAATTTACATAAAACACTTACGTGAAAATAACATTCGTTGATAGTTAATGGCATTTAAGTAACACAGGTTACGTGGTAGTCTACCTGGGAATGATATTAGGCTGTCTAAAAAGCATTCATCTGTGTTTCTCTTTTATAATCAGGAAAAGTCAAAGCCCATTACTAATCTGAAGTCTTCTTGAAACCAATTAAAATAATTTAGGATAAGTTGTACTGCAAATGTGCTTTTTAAGTGTTTTAGACTTAGGATGTCTTAGGGATGTTGTAACCCCTTTTAATGTTACTATTTATATATAACTACCATGTGTATAGTATTACACCTTTAATGCACTTTATTAGCTGTCACTTGAAATTAAGTGCAGGCGTGTTCTTTTTTGGCCTTCAGTTTCTCCTGCATTAAACGTTTAAATAATGATACTAGTAGTAAAAGGGTAGGTAGCATTCCCAGTGGAAACTCGCTTCTGCATCTGGTTGGGTTGTGTTCAGGTTTCTATGTGAAAGATACTGTAATATCAGAATCTCTTGGTGTTTACACACCTGGTATCCAGAACTCTACCTGATGTCTTTTCTCGGGAAATTAATGGCATCAAAGCTTACGGTAGGCACATTTGATAGATATGCCTTGTCTGTAGAGATCTGGTGATAATTCCATCAAAATTTGTCCCTAGCTGGTCATATATTGATGCATTTTTGTATCTTTGTGGTTTTCTTCACCAACTCTGCTTGTATCAGTGCCTTCATTAGAAGGTCAGGTTTTGAGGATGTAGTAATTCACCTTGAAACTGTACTAGAAGTTGAATGTGTCGAGCATGAGTTTTCTCCACTCAGCATGAATTCCTCAGCATTAAAAAAGGCAAACCCGGGCTTCCCTAGTGGCGCAGTGGTTGAGTCCACCTGCCGATGCAGGGGACACGGGTTCGTGTCCCGGTCCGGGAAGATCCCACATGCCGCAGAGCGGCTGGGCCCCGTGAGCCATGGCCGCTGAGCCTGCGCGTCCGGAGCCTATGCTCTGCAACGGGAGAGGCCACGACAGTGAGAGGCCCGCGTACCGCAAAAAAAAAAAAAAAAAAAAAAAAAAAAAGGCAAACCCATAGCTAAAATATTTTATTGTTTTCATTTAGATGGGGAGAAGTAAATAGATGCTTATTGATTTCAGGTGTTTTTCTGTTTCTGTAAATCATGTTTGCTTGCTATGGTATAAAGACATGATGTAGACTTTTCTCCATGATGATAAAATTGTGCATTTTCCAAACATGCAAAACAATTCGTTTTAATAAAAGAAACTATCCAGATGGGAGCCACTTGGAGGGGCTATAGCTTATACTAAAACAACTGATATGAAAATTTAAATTCCTTATATTTATTCATAAATATTCCCCTCCCACAGTCTAATGCAAAGTGATACAACTTTCTGGGTGGGTCTTTTCCCATAACAGCAGGTAAAAAGAGTAACATATTAGAAAGAGGTAAGTGTTTATCTTACAGGTTTTGACCAACTTTGTCACCTACGAGTACATTTGTACCTATTTACATGCCCACAGCACAGAAATGAAGGTGAAATGTTTCTGATTAAGAAAAAGAAATCAAGAGATAGTATTTTTTCCTATTCAATATGAATGATATTCAGTGGTATTCAATATGAGTGATTTCACATTCAATTCATTCATTCTTTCACATATTCATTATGAGTGCACTTAATTATTGGCACACCTATGACAAATATTTATTCTGTGCAACACATACTGACACATTTTAAGAAAAAAGTGCAGTGAGAGGCAATGAGGTTTCTTCCCCTTCATTCACCATCACCATCTGTTGCCTCCATTTACTCCCCGCTTTTGTTCAACCTTAATTCTTTCCTTTGTGGCTTCCATCTGTAACATTTGACTAAACTTGCTCCCTGATGACATCAATAACCTCTCTTGGTCTTCCACTTTTTTAGTGCATTTATCCCAGTGCCCCCTTGACCACCATTTAATATCCCCTTCTATCCCAATCTCCCTGTGCATTCATGTTTTTTTACAGTAACGCTTCAATTTTTGTTTTTTGTCTCCAATATTGGAATAGTCCCAAGTTTGTTCTTCCTTAGAGAACTGATCTGTGCCCACAATTTTAACTATCCCCAAAGAAGATAACAACAAAATGTTTACTTTCATGCATTTATTCATTTATTCATTCATCCATGCAACAAGTGTTAATGTACTTGGAATATTCAAAGCACCATGGTATGTGCTCTGAGGGATACAAAGAGAAATGAGACCTAACTAATTCTTCTTCTCAAGGAGCTGAAAAATCTCTGGCTATGCCTTTGGTCCCAAGTCTGTTGTCTCTTTCTATCCTCTGGACATTGAAAGTTGTCCCATCATAACCCCAAACTCAGTGTATTTCAACCTGAACTTGTGTTCTTCCTCTAAAATTGGCTTCCTTTCATAGCCGATGGATTTCTACCAGTAGCACAGTTATGTTACTGGTGAAGACTCAAAAACTCAAATCATCTTTGGTGGTTCTCTCTCTGTCTAATCCGTAATATAAGTTCTGTAGATTTTGTGTTTGTACTACTCTTTATTTTGTACCTTCCTATTAGATTCTCTTGATATGCTCTGCCTTGCTATCTACATGAAATACCCTTTCTGCTTATTCAAGACCTGTCCATCCTTTAAGACTCAGCTGGAATCTGCTTCTCCCACCCCAGCCAGTTACCTCTTTAGCCAATATTGAGCTCCACTTCAGAACATATAATAATATATTTGTTTTCCTCAGTTGACACTCATCTTTTTTCCCCTTCCTTTGTGTGTGTGTGTGTGTGTGTGTGTGTGTGTGTGTGTGTGTGTGTGTAATTATGTGCCAGGCACCATGCTGAGCATTATCTTCACATACATCCTCTCATTTCTTCCTCATGGAAACTCTATTTAGTAAGTTCTATCATCTACATTTTACAGATGAGGAAAATGAACTCTGTTTGGCTAAGTGACTTATCCAAGGTCACAAAGAAAGACTGAAATTAGGACCCAATTCTATCTAGACTTTAAAGCCCATGATTTAAACCACTATGCCACATTGCTTTATGACTTTTACATAGTATTTATTAACTCATGAACTTATTTAATTTTACTGTGTCATACCTCCACAAAAATATTATAAATTCTAGTGACCAGAAGTAAGTAGTATAATACATATTATGCACACTGGTGTACTAATAGTAAGCATTTGGTTAAATACTCAATGAACAGAAAGATTATGTATGAATAGAAAACAGCAACTCAGACATCAGAGTCCCATAACCACTCAAAGTAGCCGTGTTGTATGCTGTATATTATTTAGTAAAAGAAAAGTGACTGGGGCTTCCCTGGTGGCGCAGTGGTTGAGAGTCCGTCTGCCGATGCAGGGGACACGGGTTCGTGCCCCGGTCCGGGAGAATCCCACATGCCGCGGAGCGGCTGGGCCCGTGAGTCATGGCCGCTGAGCCTGCGCGTCCGGAGCCTGTGCTCCGCAACGGGAGAGGCCACGGCGGTGAGAGGCCCGTGTACCGCAACAACAAAAAAAGAAAAGTGACTGTCAAATCATCTTCCTTTTGCCAGTATCTTTCTGATCTTCTCTCTAACATCTATACTTCCCATAAGGAATCAGAATTGCTTCTACCTTTGCCAGTATGGTAGAAAAAGGACTTTTCTGCTCCCTATGTGTATAATTCAGTCCTATCCTCATTCACGGGTTTCTGAGACCCAGCCACTACGCACTGCGCTATAGGTGACTCAGAGTTGAGTGCAGTTCCTGTCATTAAATATCCCCATGTGTTCCCATCAGTCATTCTCCTTTCCATTCCCACGACCACCACCCAATTTCAACTCCTTCATACCTCGAATGAGCCACTTTCCAGCCACTCTCAGCTATGACACATCTTAAGAATGCTGCCAACAATCACTGAAGATTTCTCGAGGCAGGATAGCATAGTGGTTAAGAGTATTGGCTCTGGAACCAGGCTGTTGTGTGACTATCCCTCAGTTTCCTCGTCTGTAAAATGGGGTTAACAATATAGGGTTGTCATGAGGATTAAATGGGTAAATATGTGGAAAGCTTAGAACAATGTCTGTGATACAGTAAGGATTTCCTAGGTGTAATATTAGTGGTAGTGTTATCATTATTGTTTGCAGCAGGAGCAGCTTTACTGGTCATGGGTGCCTGGGAAGATTATCAAGTCATTAAATGGAACAAAGGATCTGAGTTAAGGATAGATTTTAGAGGGGAGGAAAACTACTTCTGTTTCTCATATGTTGTGTTTGAAATGTCACCAGGCCACCAAACTGAGTATTCTGGCAGACACAGGCATACCTCAGAGATATTGTAGGTTCTGTTCCAGACCACTGCAATAAAGTGAATATCACAATACAGTGAATCACATAAATTTTTTGGTTTCCAAGTGAATATAAAAGTTATGTTTACACTGCATGCAGTGTATTGAGTGCACAATAGCATTTTCAGGTCTTAAAAAACAATGTACATAGCTTAATTGAAAAATACTTCATTGTTAAAAAAATGCTAACCATTATCTGAGCTTCCAGCAAGTCATAGTAGTAACATCAGAGATCACTGATCACAATCACCATAACAAATATAATGATAATAAAAAGTTTGAAATATTAGGAGAATTAGCCAAAAGTGACACAGAGACACGAAGTGAGCAAATGCTGTTGGAAATATGGTGCCGATAGACTTGCTTGCTGCAGGGTTGCCACAAACCTTCAATTTGTAAAAAACGCAATATCTGCAAAGCACAATAAAATAAGGTATGCCTGCACTAGAAATAGAAAACTGTAAATCTAAGAAGAGGTTATGGCCAGAGACCTAAATGTGAGCAGTCCTCATTAGAGATCAAAGTAATTACTGAACCAGGGGCTGCTAAGAGTAAAGAGAAGAGGGCCAAGGACAGTTCTGTGGAGAATGCCTGTATTTACGGGGCCAGGGAAGTGGGGGAACGGAGCATATGGCTGCCAAGGAATCCTCAGAGTGGTAGGAGGGGAGTCAGAGGGTCCCTGTCATGGAAACTAAGAGTTTTGAGAAATATGTCACTCGAATTAAATATGGCAGATTCTCGCGGAAGATGAGAACTGAGAAAAAAGTCATAAACATTGGTGATTATGTTAGTCATGACCTTGGTGCTCATCGTCTCCCTAGAGTGGTGGGAGCAGAAAGCCAAGGGCATGGTGGAGGCAGCTTGTATGAACTGCCCTTCAGAATAGTTTGACTCTGAAAGGGTAAGAGAAGGAAGGACAAGGACTTAAGGAAGTTGGCAAGAACTTGGGGTTTGCCTTAGTAATGGAGAGCTCACACTGTTTTAGAAGGAACCAGTGGGGAAGGTGGAATTCCAGAGCTAGAAGAGGAGGATCAAGGTCTCAGAAGAGATAGACGTGGATGGAAGGAAAAGCACAGGAGAAGGGATGAAGTTCCATGGGGAGCTTCTGGTGAAAGAGTGAGTGTTGAGAAAGCACACGTGACCTCAGCTCTCTCAGGAAAGTGGGAGAAATAGTTGAAAGTTGGGATGGAAGGCTCTGAAAACAGGAAGAGGATTGAAAGAATACTTGGGAGGAATGTGATAGCCAGTCAACACAAGATGAATGAACAGATCGTCAGGTAACTGCGAAGGCTCACCTGGGGCTACGTGACAGCACAGGAGTCTGTAGTAGCCAAAGCAGAACAGTGCACAGCTCAGCAGCCCAGAACAATACAGAAAGGACATAAGGGCAGGTACACTAAAGTCCATATAGGTTGCAGGGGAAGGAGACAAGTGAAGCTAAAATTGAGTGGATGGGCTGGGAGAACGGTGAGGTGTTAGAAGGAGCAAGTCTCTTAATTAGCAGGATAGAGAAGGCTTCCCCGCCAAACGAAGGTATAAATGACAGAACAAGATAATTATTTTACTCTAGATGCTGAAAATTCTCTCCCTCTCTCCCTCCCTCTCCCTCCCTCTTTGGTTTATAATTTTTAAAAAAACCCAAAAGACCTCTTTCTGGAAAATAAAAGAGGATATATTTTAAAGTTAAATATACTTTGACACTCCTGAAAGCATCAGTCAGTTTAGTAAGGAAAGTTGAATTTTGTTCTCCATCTTCTTTTTTAAAAAAATTTTTTTTAATTTTAATTTAATTTTATTTTATTTTTCCCATCTTCAACTCTTCACCTATGGCTTTAGATGAAGCCTGCTTTAAAAGAAGTAGAAAAAGATGTCAAAGAGAGTTGTAAATTATAGAATGACATCTACCGTGCAGTTCTTCTGTCACTCTCACTAATATTGCTTAGCCTTCTGAGTTTTAAGAATAACGCAGTTATTGAGATTTAAAAGTCTGTGGATGCAGAATACATTTTTTTAAATAAGACTTTTTACTATGCATAGTCAATTATAGTCCACTGAGGAAATGATGTATATTTCCAATACATTTTTATTATGTACTTAACTGACGCACCTTCCCAGCTTCTTCATAGACATTCCACTCTATCAGCCACTGTACATAATATACTTCTTAGAAATCTACTTAAATTTGTATTTACCTGTGAGGCTAGATTGGCTCCAGAGGACACAGTCCTTTTTTCCTTGAGTAAATTATACATATTTTAGAAAACTATCTAAAAACATATTTACCTCATATGGAATTCTGATCTCAAGGGTAATTAAGACCACTTTTTGAAAAGCATAGCCAATACATTTTAACTCTCTCAGGTAAATAAGATATATTTTATAATCATCTAAGAACGAGTTCTCTCTTCCTTTACTTCCCTTTCCCTTCTCCTGTAACTATCACCATGCCTCTTTAACACACATATTTAGTAATTATTTCAGTGTTTCTTCAGATACTGCTCTTTTCTTGGGGTCAGCAGGCCAATTTTGCTTCCCTTGCATTCCAGGCACAGGCAACTGTACACGGAAGAGGCATGGTCTACGCTACGTATACTTTCTAAAAGAAAAGTTACTTTGTGAAGATTCAGATTCTTCTGCATATATATTTTCTTTGGTCTTCACATTTTAAGACGGGGGTTCCAACATTAGGGCTAGGAGTAGAGCTAAGAGTAGAGTTCTGTATTGAATGAATACAATATTTTGAGTTTATTTTTAAAATGGAAGTAATATCTGAAAGTAAATAGGCAATTTTTACTTTCATTGTATTTATTTGCAAATCCATTGTAATTATTTGCAAAAGCAACTATATACCACAGTCATTATTAAAGCCAAAGAAATAAATGAAATTTCCTAGATAAACATGCTCTCTCATTTAGCTATTTTGTACTTCTAAAACAACCTTTATACACTGATTTCTTTGTATACATTGAATAATGAAAATGCACAGCCCATTCTTCCTTTGTCTTACAATAATATTGCAGTCGTTCACCCAGGAAGGAAGCAGTAGGAAATCCATGTGACAATAATTGTTAGGTGGTTTGTGCAGACTGTATGAGAATAGAACTAAAAACTTAGGGAAAAGATGCTTCCTAAAAACTGTAAGATGAGTATAGAGTAATGCCTGGTTTGTTTCCCCTCTTCTCTGCCTTTGACGACCAATCATTTACATGTCATGAGACTGCTGCAGTGGCTGTGGGTAAATGTCACTACTGTGCGCATTCTTCCACTGGCACGTCATGGTTTCTACTGGTCTCTTCTTAGGCAGGGTAATTGGGACCTAAGAATTCACCCTGCTCTGCCCAAGCCAGTGTGAGCTTCTGAACCAGATCCTCTGGCTTTAGGACCCTCTTAAAGTATTTGCGGTGATTGCTAAACTTCGAGACTTGGATGCAGGCTTCTGTTGGGTTAGTGGCCTAAATCTTAATCAACTCTCCCGCCCAGGTTAGTCTTAGAACTCAGGTAAGCAAGGGCCCTCGTTTGCCTAGCAGAGTCCCAGTTTATGCCTGTTATCCTACTGTAATTATTAATAGTGCCCAATTTCACCTTCAGAAGTGTCTTGGTTTGGATGATAGAGGATATTTTTCACTTATATCAGTTCTTTGGATTGAGTTTTTGTTTTCTTAGATATGTTTGTGTTTGTGCTTTTTATGTTTATGAAGGGTTATATTTCCTTTTTTCTACTCAAGTAAATTTGAGAAAATTTTAAAAAAGACTCTAGTTTTTATTGAAGTAATCTAGGAACCATGTTAAAACAGATTCCTTAGCCCCACTTCAAGAGATTCTAATTCAGTAAGGATAAGGTAGGATATAGGAATTTTTTTTATTAGGTGATTCTTAGGCATCCTAGAGTTTGAGAACTTTAGTTTCACACACCTGCAAACTCAGCCTAGTTATTTGACCCCTAAACTCTAAACTCAGATACATGCGAAGGGATATAACTACTCCAAGATCCTCCGGTGAACATTCGGTCAAGCTGATAAGCTGCAGCCTGGCTGGCTGATACTGACAGGCTTGAACAACTAATATTTCTCAAGCTAGCCCCAAGGACTTGTCCTCACTACCTTGTCATGGCTGGAACTCAGGTGATCATTTTGGATGAAATTCAATCAGAATTCATCCCCGATTCTCTGGCCAAACACACAAACACAGCTTCAGCCAGGTGAATTAATCTACATACCTGAGGCAGCTGTTTTGAATATTTTGCAAGTTGAGTGGTGAGTACGGATTGAATAGTGGTTTGCTTCCAGAAGGTTGATCCTAGAACAAAAGACAAATCACTGAGTGATTCAGCCGCCACCCTCCATTCCTTCAGGAGGCTTTGTGTGGAGCCCGATCAAGGACACACGCCATTCAACAGCAGCTGGCTTTGCTGACACTCTCAAAGTCATTCTTTCCTTTGACAGCTGTCAGGGCTCTGCACACTTTATGCATTCCTTCTGGGCACTTGATCCTCACATTCCAGCAGGCAGGAGAAGCTGGCACCTGAACAAAAGGAAGCGAGGACCCGTGGCCTCCCAAAGATCAGGGCTGTGGGCCTCGCACATATTAACGAAGTGTCGTTTACATTCTCCAGGGCACTTTTATTAGTCTTTCAAGGGCACCTGCATTTGAGGGGTCTTAAAACATTTTTTTTCTCACTCTCATCTTCGCCCTCTGCCTCCACCCCGCCTTGCCCCTTCTCCCATACACTATCTCGCATGCCTGGGCTCTGCAGAAGGAAATTAAACTGTGATTTGGTATGCTAAATTACCTGAACTAAAAACTATAATTTGCAATATTATTAAGTCATCACTGTCATGGATTTCAATTTCTTTCTGTTTAAACCCCTAACTCACAGCGTCGCTCTTTTCGATGATTACTGAAAAGGAGAAAAGGAGAGAGAAAAGCCCTTGGTTAGTCTACCGTCTGTCAAGAAAGTTAAAATAGTCTGCTTCCAAGTGGTTGCTTCAGCCTGGCCAGTTTTCAGTTAAAAACTCCACACTGCTTTCACGGTGTGCTTGCTCAAGTCCAAGGGCATATGGGAAAGATGTGGGGCCTCTTTGGGGCTTCTGACACTTTGAGTCAATTGTAGAAACTGGAAATTTCACGTTTCTACTTCCAGAGAAATCTTGACCACATTCAGTCCTGGATCGTGAGGACTTTTTCTTTCTGTACTGCTGTCTTTAGTCCTTTTGGAAATGCCTGGATATTTCCTGTTAGCTGGCAGCACTGATGGCCTTCACTACAGCCAGAAGCCCAGTCCCCTTCTTCTGCCATATTCACTATGTTGCTGCTTTAGATTAGGCATCAGTATTTTCTGCAAGAGCAGGCCAGTCAGGATAGGATAGGTTTTGCTGCAACAGTGACCTCAAGTCTCGATGGATAATTTCTTGCTGATAATGCTTTATTTCTTCCATGTAAAATGTATCCATCAGGGGTGGGCAGGGAGCTTTGCTCCACACTTTCACTGTTGTCCTCACCTTGGGCAGCCACTATTTGGAATATTGCCAGTTACTAAGTCTAAAGGATAAACATGGCAGAGCATGCACTGGGTCTTAAAGCTTCCTCCCGGAAGCAACAGAGACCACTTCCGTGCACCTTTCACTGGCCCAAGCAGGTAACTTCCAGAGGCTAGAGAAGTGCAATCCTAAAAGAAAAGAGCCAGAATATTTGTGCATGGCCTTAATGATTCCTACAGAGTTCCAGTAGGTTCCTAAAATAATGAAGGGAGAGAATGACTACAAAAATCAAGTTTTTTCTACCCCCAAAATATGTACCTTGAACCATTAAAAACTTATTGCTTCCCCCTGCACTTCAATAACATTACAAAGGCAAGGTGCAGACTTTGGTAACTGTTGGACGATAGTAATGTTAAGGTCTGAACACGGGTTTCTGTGGTTAGTGTTCTCGTTGTGACTGCCCAGGACACATATTGTGGACAGTAGCACAAGGTGGGATGTGCTCTGTAATACGTAAGCAGTGATGTGGGGAACAATGGGACTAAAATATACTATCTCTCGCTCATCAAATCTCTTTGTCTCTCATTCAGCAATTCTCTACTGAAGGATATAGATTTTACCCGGTGATTATACACATTAGAGTAAAGGTGCATTCAGGTTCTGGATGGAGTCAGACTTCCTCAGTTTAGATCCCATCTCCATCATTACTACTGTGTGACCCTGGGTAAATTGCTTAACCTCTCTGTAGCCTCAGTTTCCTCTTCTGTATAACAGTTGTAATAATAGTATTTACTTCACAGCATTGATAAGATGTATTTATACTTCTTGGCCCCAGGCTCCATAAATGTTATCCCTAGCAGAAGATCACTTAACAGTTTTCTTACTTACTTTGATGCAATACTTATAGATTCTGAAATCGGGGGAAACTAGCTGTTTTTCCACTGCTTTGATAATATATTTTAAATATTTTCCATTCTTCAGAAGCTGGTTTCCGGGCACAAGGCTGCACATATCTTAAGTGCTAGGAGGTGCCAACTAGTAAGACACTACTGCAGGTGTCTTTTGCTTGGTCATCCACAGCACATACTTCGGTCTATTCAAAGAATTTTGTTTTCCTTTAGTCTCCTTAATGATAGATTGGGCAAAAGCAAAAATTATATAGGCTGATGAGAATTCTGAACTTCTTCCAAGGTTGATCTAAGTTTTTAAATATGATGTGCATAACCTAATAAGACATGGACACTCAGAATCAAAATATAACCCCTGGTCATGGCATAAGTCAAGGACAAGAATGCTGTAGGGCCATAATCAGAGCAGAGGCATGAAGGATAACTGTATTTCTTGACCTTCTAGAGTCAGCTCATCTTCCAGCCTCTGGCTGTGTTGAGTGCTTCTGAAGAGGCTGGCCAGTCTTCCAATGGTTAGTCTGCTGTGAACAGTTAAGGTAACTTAACTGTTACTTCTGGCTCCAAGAAATTCTTGAAAACTATTTGTATCATCAAGGAGTCCTAAGACAAAGATTGAAAAACTGCTGCAAACAGTGCTCAAGAAGTAGATGTGCAAGAGAATGTTAAATATATTTTCCATGACATTCCAAGGCTATTAATAGAAGGAACAAAGGTCACAGAATAACAGCTTTCCCCACAGAAATTTTATTTCCTGTCAAAGATTTGAATCAACAATGCAGAACTAAATTTTTTAGAGCCAGCATGGGGCTAAGGAGGTCAAGCAATCATAGGTTTTGTCTTATAGCCACAAAGGGTGTTCCTACCCCTTCTAACCATGTCAGAATATCCCCTGGTAAAATAGGAGGCCAAGTTAAAAAGTTGGCAGGAAGCCATGTGTATTCAGAGCCACTCCAAGGAATCTTGTCAAGGGACTACTGTCCTGACAGTGTTTCCACAGTTCCAAAACCACCAAATCCTGCTTTTTAACAAGCACTGAGTCTTAACTATACGTGGAATTGTGGCCTGTGTTTGTCTGTGTGGGAAATGCTTTCCTCTGCATGATAAACAAGGAAACTAAATTTAAAAGTCCATTTACCTTTGGAAGATCCAGAAGACAGAGTAAAATCCACCTCAAGTTACCTGAATCTAATAATAATCTAGGTCAAAATTATCTAATTTGTTGGTAGTTTCAGATCTGCCGTATGGTTTCACAAGCTCAATTTATTATAGAATAATTATCCCAGCTCAGTTAGTGTGAAAGACCACAACAAGTCAGAAGACCTGGATTCTAGGTGTGCCTCTGGTGCAGTCTGGAGCAAGTGGCTTATAAAATGGGTTATTTGAACTAGAGCAGAGAGGTCAGCAAACAAAAGTCCGTGGACCAAATCTAGCCCGTCGCCTGTTTTTGTAAAGAAAGACTTATTGGAACACAGTCACATCCATTTGTTTACTTAATGTCAACGACTGCCTTCATATGACAACGGCAGAGCTGAGTAGTTGCAACAGAGACTGTATGGCTATAAAAGCAAAAATAGTTACTATTGAACCCTTTACAGAAAACATTTGTTGACTCTTGGATTAGAAGCTAGTTATTTCCTCTGTTTCCTCATCAGCAAAATGGGAGTAAAAATAGTACCATATAAGATTTTAAGGATCAAATGATAATTCTTAATACAGTTCCTATTTAGGAAATGTTAGCTAATGTATAATTATATAATTGCTAATTGAATGGTCAGCATAATCACTATCAGAATTCTAGCAGTCAGTTCCCCATTATGGAAGAAATCATTGCTGTTGCAGTGCTCTGCTGAGTAGGATGTTGCATGAAAGGAAAGGATGGCAGTTTATGCAGGTGCCTCTTGGAAAACTGGAGTAACAAAACCCAACATAGAAGATATTCCGTAGGCATAGAAGATATTCCATAGGCAAACTGTATTTCCAGCCTAAAAAATGCTAGTAACTCACATTATCTAAATGTCAACTTGATACTTGAGCCAACCTTCATAGGCTAAGTCAGATTCAGACAAGCCAAGAGAGGATTTGAAGGTATTCAAGGTCAGGGGAAGTAGAATGCCCAAGAGCCATTGAGGGGCGTGAGTAGAAAAATTCGGCTGGAGCAAAATATTCTGATCCAAGAGTTATGAGCGACAGAGCTATGAGGGTCGGTTGAGGCCAGGTTAGAGCATTTTGAACACTGAGCAAGGAGTGTGGAAAGATTTTTCTGTGCATTGAGATCCACTGAAGATTTCTGAACCTGAAAGGAATAGTATTTCGAGAATAATTGATCTATCTTTATGTTACAGAATGCATTAGAGGATAAAGAAACAGGAAATTAACTTCATTTTTTAGAGGTGAATTTCAGTTTTGTCTGCATTGTTGTTACAATTATAAGAATGTTTTATATTTATTGTTTATATTTGTTCTTATATCTCTTTCTGAAACTTCACTTAAGCCTACTTTACTTAGTGTGTTTAAAATGGAATAGTAGCTAATGCACAAATGTGAAATGAATTCATGTTTTTTTTTAATAGCTACTTAAAAAGCCTCATTTTACATGTACTCCAAAAAACATTTATAATATTTTCAATTTATTCCACAAAACCTATTGAGGGCCCACTGTGCAAAAGATAGGGGGAAATGAGTAAAATATGTGTTCTGCCTTCAATCTGAAGGGAAAACAAGTGACAATAAATTAATACAAGGTCATAAGTAATTGGAGTATTCGGAAGGAGTTGGGTGTGGAAGGGCTCTAAAAGTGTGGCAGACACTGTTAATTGTCTACTCGATGTCCATTTCCCCCTTTTCCCTTGCTAATAGAAGACTGAATGGCAAAGTATATGGCTAAATACTCATTTTCTAAGGTTACGTTACAACTGTGAATGTCCATCTAATATAGGTCAGACCAAAGAGCTAGAAGAGGACGTTTTCTGGGGGTTTCTAGAAAAGCTTTTTTACTTTTTTGATAAAAGAAGACAGATATTGCTGGCTCCGTAATGTGGATGTAATGCCTAGGACTGGGGCAACCATCCTATCACCATGAGGCAATAAATAAGAGGATGATGGAAGGGAAAGATGAAAAGTTCTTGGGCCCCCAATGATATCTTTGAACATCGAATACAACAGCAGTGACTGGCGACTTCTGAGCTTGCTTTTATGTGAGGAAATTTAATTCTATCACCTAAACTACTGTTAGTTGAATACTCTGTTCCATGCAGCTGAATGCTAGAAAATTCATTGAGTAAAGTTGATTCTGTGTTTATTCGCTTCTATAAAGAGACACTTATTCTTTTCTGCAAATACTTATTACTTCAACACTTTTATTTCTTCATCAACCTACTGTGTGTCAGGCACTGTGTTAGGTGCTGGAATTATAATAATTATTCTGCACTTAATTTCACTCAGCAAGAACACCTGATAATTTTGCTGAAGCTGGAGAACAATAGAATGCCTCTTTTCTCTCCACCTCTATCTTTCATATCACTCTAATTGCCCTCTGTTCCTACCCCCTGAAAAGAAACAAAGCAAAGGGATTTCCTTGGTGGTGCAGTGGTTAAGACTCTGTGCTTCCAATGCAGGAGGCTTGGGATTCATCCCTGGTCAGGGAACTAAGATCCCACATGCCTTGCAGTGTGGCCAAAGAAAAAGAAACGAAACGAGACACAGTGAAAATGTGGCCAAGGGGATCCAATTTCTTTTTATATATGTTACACATGCCTCCTCCCCATTTCTTCAGAAGAAATGGTCACTCTATAAGAAAAGAATAAGAAATCCAGTACAACTCCTTTATTCCACCTTGAATCTTTCTGAGCACTGGTGTCGCTATGGAACCCTCATCTAGAATGTAATAATAGACCTATTTGTGAAAAAGGTTAGTTCACTTGTGGGTATATTTCTCCCAAACAGAAGGATGGTCATTAAGCGAGTCCTCAAGCCCAAGCCCCTGAACTCCCTCTTGGACCTCACTGTACTCAGCCTGCTGCAGAAAGAAACCCACAAGAATGAGACACAGCTGGAGAGCATTTCTGTTCTATGTGGGTGGGAGTTTATCATAGGAATGCTCTGGAGTCTCTGCTTATTTTTCACCACCTTAAAAGCAAATGGTTATCTGACAGGAAATGCTTTGTGTTCAGCCTCTGCCTTTGATACTGTATTTTGGGAAATGAGCTGAACATAGGTTTAGTCTTGGTATCAAATCTCTGGATGTAATCCAATTAAAAAGTACCTTTTGGTAAGAAAACCCAGCAGCTTCAGAAATGATCACTTGACCAAGATGCTGCAGTGGAGCCAGTAACAGACCCAGTCTGCTATTTATCAAAACGTTACTAGGATAGAGTCAACTCATAATTCTTGTCAACAAACTGGTATCTCCTCTCACCTTCTTTGTTTCTGCTGATGCCATCTTTGTTTCTGCTGATGCCATCTTTGTTTCGGCTGATGCCATCTTTGTTTCTGCTGATGCCACGCCAGCCCAAAACCCTGCCTGAGTCCTACCAACCACTTACATTGCTTCTCTCTCATTACCATCTCTTGAGTCATCTCCTCCATCATCTCCTGGCAATGCCTTAAACCAGGCCCTCATTACCTCTCCTAGGAGCTAGCAGTGGCCCACCAACTAGTCCCCAGACTCCTACAGTCTAACCCCCATCTGCTTCCTATCGCCTCTAGCATTTAAGTGCCGTGGAGCAGTGATCTTGTTTGCCTCATTCATCACTGCATCCTCAGGACTGAATAGAATGCCTGGCACATAGTAAGCCCTCAGTAAATCTGGGTCGAGTGGACACATCGTATAGAACAACCCTGATCTGATCTGGATCCCTTGCTAGAAGACCTTATTGTCTCCTCATTTCCCCTGACATAAAGTCCAGCCCTCCCTAGGTTGGCATTCAAAGAGCTCCAGGGCCTGGGTCACAGTCTGACATTCTGGAGTTCATTCTCTCTAACCCTCCGTCATGTATTCTGGAACAGCCAAACTAGGTGACGTTACTTTTTTGCCTCCTTCCAACATCCAAAAATTTTCTCCCTCTCCCTAGAATGGTTGGAAAGCCCTCCAGGCCATCTTTGCCAGTCCAAATCCTAAATTCTACCCATCCCTTAAGAACCAGCTCTCATCTTTCTTCCTTCATGAAGACGTTTCTGAAGATAACAATAAACCTGTCATTTGGGGGGACCTTACTATATGCAAACTCACATTTTTCCTCTCACAAAAACCCTGTGAGGCAGATCTGCTTATCCCCAGTTTAAAGAGAGTGAAACCAAAACTCAGAGCCATTTTAGGATTTGACCAAGTTTGCACAGCACCGGCAGGGTAGGATTTGAATCCAGCGCTGAAACCCCTGCCCTCTGTTATCTCCTTATCCACCATAATTGCTCCTGGTGAGGTTTGGAGGCACAGAGGCTCCAAATTGGCAGCCAGGGTGTTGAATTCAGTTGTGGACAGCATTTTAAAGCAATCTTCTAAAATCCAGAGATCTCACAGAAAGAATGTGGATCTGAGCTTTTCTTGAAAAATAGGAAGTTCTGGCAACAGCAGGTCTGCGTTCCCATCTGGCCGTGATCCAGGGGAGCTGGGTCGTGGATGCCCCTCTCCATGGGGCCTGTACTCTCACCCTGCCAGGTCTGTGAAGCATTTGAGTTTGTGTCCCTGAGAGCAACTTGTTGGCACCTGTCATAAAGCATTTTTCAAATTCTGCCTTATCTCATTTCACCTTCCCGAGTCTGCAAGCTTTCTACTTTATTTCTGCCTTCTCTGCTGTGTTTTCTCTCTCCCTAGTATGAAATCAGTGCTCGGCATATTATAGGCCCTCAATTATCTCGTTATTGAATTGAATATAAAAGTAAGTTTGCAGGTTTGCTAATAAGCCCAACACTTAATATTTCTCCAAATGGTGATTTGGGGTTAATTTTAGCATAGTCAATTCTTAGTCCTATTTGTTAAAAAATTAGAAGTGACAAAGCAGTGAATAACCCCTCAGATTTTTTTTTAAGACATTGGATTACATTGATGTTTTCATTAGCTGTTTGTTGCTGATTGCTCTCAATGGTAGATGATAAAATCATTTTGCTTTCTCTATGAAGTCTTCCCTGCTTCCACTGGTTAGCCGTCTCCCTGCCTCTCTGTGCCTCTGGTATAGAATTGATCAGAGAGGTTCTAAAGCCTTGTTTACTAGCCTGTTCTCTTATGGGCAGGGACTAAGTATTATACATCTTTGTATAGCTCACACTCAGCATACAGCCTGGTGGATAATAGGTGTTCAATACGGTTTCAGTGACCGAATTATTGCCTAAAGCACATGCACAATAGATACAAAGATGATCCAAATTGAAATTTCTTTAGTCTGACATGAAGGGACATAGCCACTGCTTCCTCAAGGTTAATCAGTGGTATTGATAGTTTAATATAGCATTTTTCTTGATATTTCCTTGCAGTTAAGTAGTTAAGATTAAATTCAACACCAAAGGGGATAGATATCTTGTTGGTTGCATTTTGGGCAAAACCAAGAGGCTTCAGAAGTTCCTTATTATTTCTTCCTTTGAAGTGGTTTTAAGAGGCAGTAAGTAATTGGGTTCATTAGCCTGTGCATCTCTCTGCCTCTGGAGACCGCCAGGAGACCCCGTGCAGGGCTGGCGTGTTTGATCTGTCAGTAGCCACAGTTCTGGGCTCAACTCTGACTGCATGGACCAAAACAAACGACAGCCATGGTACCCCATTTTCTTAGTATCACCAAACCCAAGAAATTAAAAACCAGTAGAAAGACTTAAAATTAATAATAATAAAAAAGACCTGTCCTTTCTTGTATTTTCTGTTGTTGGGCGATAGTAAAAGTGTGACATAGTCATTTCTTCTTAGTTTTTCACTTTCCAGGAGTTGTACTCTAGTATTTTATTGCCTTAATAACACTCGAGATTTTGTCTTAAGCTATGCAGCTTACGTGATGCATTTAAAAAGTTCTGGGGGCTTCCCTGGTGGCGCCGCGGTTGAGAGTCCGCCTGCCGATGCAGGGGACGCGGGTTCGTGCCCTGGTGTGGGAAGATCCCACATGCCGCGGAGAGGCTGGGCCCGTGAGCCATGGCCGCTGAGCCTGCGCGTCCGGCGCCTGCGCTCCACAAGGGGACAGGCCAAAACAGTGAGAGGCCCGCGTACCGCAAAAAAAAAAAAAAAAACAACAAGAGAAGCCACTGCAATGAGAAGACTGTGCACCACAATGAAGAGTAGCTCCCGCTCACTGCAAGTAGACAAAGCCCGCATGCACCAACGAAGACCCAACACAGCAAAAAAAAAAAAAAAAAAATTCTGGAAGTAAAATAAGTGCTAACATCTAACATTTATGGAATATTGCTGTGGGCCGAGCAGTGGGATAAGCATTTTAACCAGATTCTTACATGCGATCCTTACAGCAACCCTAAGAAGTGGGTATTGCTATTAACCCAGATTTTACATGTGTAGAAACTGAGGTTTAGAGAGGTTAAGAAACTCATGAAGAGTTACAACTAGTAAATCACAGAGTGGAGTTCTAACTCAAGGCATGCAAGCATTTGCCCCTCTGCTATCTCAGCATTCTGCTCTCATAGGCTTTGTAGAATATGCCCATCCCCATAGTGGCATCAGCAGAGCCTCTCAAAGTAGCTGTCCGGATCTGAGTCCTGAGCTTGCATTATTTCCCTTTTATCAGCATTGTTTTCATATCGGACACTATCTTGAATTTAACACCATGATTATTACAAGAAGAGAAGTAAAGTCACTTTTTTTTTTTTTTTTTTTTACTAAAAGCAGATACAAATATTTGAACGTTTGAAACCAGAGTGTCTGTTAGTGTTTTCTTTCATACTTTGGTTTAGGAAGCAAAGTACAGTTAGAAATGCATAAACCAGGGTTCTATCTTGTATTTCTTTTGTGAGGGATCATTAGTTCTTTTTTTAATTTAAGATTTTCATTTACAAGGGTCACTTGTGTGAGTATATGCAGAAGCCGAGTCTTTTCTGTGAAATACCTGAAATTATAAGTTTTGACAACAGAATTATAAATAAGACTCTAATTAATTTGCTTCTCAGGGTTCTGTCACTTTACGTGTAGACTGAAGATGAATAGTGAATATTTCACACTTCAGGGAGGAAAGAGATGGTACCAGGATGGCTGAACAAGAGCCCTTGGTTATTGAGGCTCTGGGCAGCTTCCCACCAGCTTCTTGTAACCTCAGTCAGTGCTCCTTGATGTAGATTCTTGGCTTAATCCATCACATCGTCTCATCCTCATACAGTAACTTGTGTATATCTGTATCCTATGTCCTCACCTTCTCTAGGAAGTCTTCTTTGATTAATCCCGCCTATTCGGTAATCACTCCCCCCCAGAATTAGTGGATCTAGGATTTTCAGGTATTTGAAAGCATTTTCATGTAGGGACTATTCAGCTGCTCAAGGGTACAAAAGTCCAGTGTATCTTCACATGCCTGACTCACAACGCTGCATACAATTGGTACTCAGGAAATATAGACTGACTCATGAGAGCCCAGGCCTCTCTCAGAATGAAGCCCTTTGTACTTTGCATAAGAATTGCTAAGGCTTCAGGAATAATGTCTCCATTTGTATTAAAATTATGAAATCCAACAGACAGATTTTCTACCACTTAAAACCACACTAGATATAATCCCAAGGGGCAGCTAGTTCACTGGGAAAACCTGACTCAGCCGGTTTCTTTCTTTTGAATCACTTAACTTCTGAATTTTCTCATTCAGTGGCTTAAACTCGACTTTAAGACTGCATGCACTCAAAACATTTGCATCTAATTGCAGCAGTAGTATGTTTCCCTGTTGCCGTCTGAAACATATTCATTATCAGTGTCAGGCTTACACTGAGAGGGTTTGGTTATTTATATCTAAAAAATCAAATTCAGAAAGATAACTGAAGGCATGTAAGTCGATTTTTCTACTTTTTTGTTGTCAGAATACGCAGGCTGTAGATACACAAATTCAAATCCTTGGCAAATCGTATTTGCAATGAGTGTTTGTCTAGAGATAAATGGATATGAGTAGAGAAAGTTATTTTAGGAATGATAAGTCAACATGAATTTTATTTTTGTAATGTATATATATATATTCAATATGTGTATGATTCAAGAAAATATTGTGTCTGGCAAGTAATTGCTGTAGCAATCCATGTAATGAAGAGATTTGAGCCTTATAAAAATGTATTTAAAACTGTGTTAAACCTTATTCCAAATTAAACATTAAGGTCTTGGTGTATGCTTATAACTACAGGGTTAAAACGGAGGTTTGAGTGGGCTGGGTGTGCACTCCCTGGGTTATCCATTTTATTAAGACCAACACATCTTCCTATTAGAATGCCATGCCCTTGAGGGCACATGTGGCAAAGTTCCATACCTTTTGTTATTCCAGGATATAGTTAAATTAATTTAAGAACAAAGTGTTCCTGTAGATCCATCAGGTGTTGTTGCAGTAGTTTTAATCAGAACCAGAAGCGTGCTGGCTGCCTCAGGTGATGTCACGGGAATAAATGTTGATTTCACGAATCCTATCCCCTGTGTGATCCACCACATTCTTGTCTAACATGTTTGTGAAACAGTAAGTTTCTTTCCTCAAAGCGGAAGGTTGCTGCTGAAGATTGATGTATTTTAAGGATGGATAGTGACCTTTGAAAGGTTTTCATAAATCACTTACAACGGACCTGCAAATACAAAGTGAAATGAATAGATGAGACAGATCCTTGCCAATATTAACCCTAACTTTCACCTTAAATGCCCAGGTAATCCAAGAAGAACTGTTCTCTTGGCCTAAATTACTAGGAAACATCATGCCAGTTCTCTTCCTACATGAATATGCAGATGTATTGACATGAAGCTCCCGCTGCTGTTGAAAAGATCATATGTGTTTAACTAGAGAATGGTGACAGGGTGGCCAGAAGCCACACCTGGGAGTCACCTGCAGGCTCAAAGATCAGAATAATGAAATACTATTAAGGCTTGGTGGACACAACCCTCCAGTATTTATTGAGCCTCAATTCTTCATTGAACTGGGTCCGGTGGAGAGGGAATATTTTCAAACACATGCGAACAATTGCTGCCTACAAGGTGTTTCCCTCAGAAACGGTCTGCTAGTCCACAGACATGCTGGACACTAATGAGAGGGCAGAAGAAAATAAATCCAGGGTGAATCTTGGGCTACAGACCACCATCATTCTTTTTTTTTTTTTTTTTTTT
>NW_006797638.1:747852-753741 GCF_000442215.2 Lipotes vexillifer
CCGGCAGGCGGACTCTCAACCACTGCGCCACCAGGGAAGCCCCACCATCATTCTTAAAATTCATCACTGGGAGAGATGAATGGACTGCAGTTGTCAAGGAAGTCTTCTGGCAGGCAGTGGGCTTTGAGCTGAGTCTTGAGGAGCGGGTAGCAATTCCCCAGGTGGAGGGGAGGTGGGGGGGGGGAGTTCAATACGGGGACAGAGGCTAGGAAGCGTGATGCATGTTCAGAGTGGTCACAGTTGAACCTCTCGCTTCTATAGAATTCAGCTTGCTGAGCAAATTCAGAAACAGGCACTTTTTAACAGCTCCAGGTGCTCCTACTGTATGTGTTGCAAAAAAAAATTATTTCGTATTTCTTACATGGAGGAATGATATAAATGGCAGTGTTTGAGAGGAACTGGACAATCCAGTCAGGAGGCTAGTACCCCAGTGCCAGGAGAGGTGTGGTTTAGTCTGGACAGCACAGTGGGACTTGAGGAGGAACGAAAAGAGAGGTGATTCTGCTGAATTGCTAGGGGCTAAAACAAGAGAAATTATCTGGAAAATAGGAGTCATCTACAAAGCTTCTGATGCTATCCATGAGTTAAATTAGCAGGATATACTGTTTGAAGTGTAACGTACCTGTTGTTTGCTAAAAGGGCCGCTAGGTGGTGAACGTACATTATTCGTGGCTTTAGATTAGCCGTTTGCTTCCTTTCTGGTGAAAGGGATTTAACTCATTTTGAAAATTCCAGTTCTTATTAAATCACATTAGATTTTCAATTAGTGAAATATCACTTAATAACTTATGGAAATAGTTATTAATAGATATATAGGAAACTGAAATATTACTCAGTGGTAGTTATTTCAAACACATAAGAACCTATGTACAAAATTAGAGCTATCTGAATAAAACTCCTATAGGATTCTCTATTTTATTTTAATTTTTCCTATTCAATACCCACTCAGGAAACTTCCTTATTTAGTATTCAAGTAGTGACAAGTATCTTTGGTAATAAATGACATCAAGCTGTTTGGGTGCTTAGAGATTTGGAGAACGTGCTACATTCTAATATGGGAACTGACTGTTCTGGGTGAGAGCCTATTTCTTCTACTTAGCTGTTTGCAGTGGTGTGTTAGATAATACTCTTATCTGGCAGTGCTTCTGCTAGCATCAGGAAGCTCACTGAAAGTGTATCTTACTTGCACTGTCTCCTTCATGGTGTCTTACCTGACTGTAAGCATCAGGAAGCCAAGGCCTGTGTCTGTTGGGCTTAGCATTCTACTCCAGTGCCTGGTATGGTGCCAAACAGAGTAGATCCTCAGTGAGTTAATGAACTTTTTCTGCTAGTCAAAAAAATAATGTAGTGTCCTTTACACTTGATCTCAGTAAATCAGGTACAACTGTATAGTATATTTTTACCTTCTGAGAATGACTCAGAAGTTCATGCAAAATGTTCATGTATTCTTTGTTTCTTGGAATCTTTCATTTAAAATATTTGCATGCACCTATATGTGTGTGTGTAAGAGGCCTGGCACTCTGGGGTTTTTTTTTTTTTTTTTTTTTTGGCACTCTGGTTTTAATCTTTCTAGATTAACTCAGCAAGATTATGATTTGGATTATGCTAAATTCTCAGGGTCAGCCTATATTTATATTGCTTATATTTATCTATATGAACATGGGAACACATCTTACAACAGGATAGAATAGTTGGATTTGGGACAGTGCTTCCATAGCAATATTGTAAGTGTAGTGGTAGTGGTAGCTATTTTATTGAGTAATTAGTATTTGCCATTTAATATTTCCAATAATCAAGTATTGTCAATAATATTGTATAGGTAAAGAAGTTGAAGCCTAGATGGGATAAGTTAGGGGACACAAGGACAGATAGTTACCAAACTATGGTCCAAACCTGGGACTGTTTGGGCGCATAGCCTGGTACTTCACCTGATGCTATACTGCCTATCTCTACTACTGTGTTGAATTTTTCTGCTTAAAAACCCATCCAAAGCAGTAAAAGAGAAACATTTATCTAAACATATTTATGAGGTTAGATACCTCGGATATAATGTATAAAGAATATTAAAATCTCTTTCAGAATAGCCATTTTGGAGGAAATTGCCATTTAACAAGAAAGCAATCTACTTAATCTAATAGTAGTTTGGAAATTATTCACGACCCTTCTATATTGTAAGATCCTCTACTGGTCTGACCATTTCTATAGCCAGAGGAAAACCATCCTCTTGTCTAATATGTATTACATACTCAATAGTCCTATAAATCACAATTATTATTACTTACTACAAATACAAGCATAAGTTTAAGTATTACTTCATACTTAATACAAAACATAATGTAGACAAATACTTGATTAAAAGTGTAAAAACTGACACTATGGAGCTGCCACAGCAACTAGTCTGGGTCTCCAAATATTCTTGAAAACACAAGGGAGAGAAGAGGCACGTCTCTGATACAGCCTGGCAAGGAATCAGGCACCTCCGGGTCTTCCCGGTGAGAGTGGGAAGGGTACAATCTCTTTTGGAAGGCGATTTGGCAGTGGGCATCAACATTACAAAAACACAGATCCTCTGGCCAAAACAATTCCACTTCCAGAAGTTTATCCTACAGATGTACTTACACATGTGTGAAATTATCATATACACAAGGTATTCTTTGCTTCTACTTTTTTGTAGTAGCAAAATGTTGGTAAAGAACCTAAATATCCACTAAGGGAAAAAAAAAAAAAAAAGCTGATTTAAAACATTATAGTCGTCAGTACAAAGGACTATTATGCAGTTATAAGAATGAGGAAGATTTTTAGCACTGATATGAAACAATCATATCTATATAGATAGATATAGGTATAATCCATACTTAAGTAAGAAAGAAGGGCATGGCAATGTTTATAATATGGCACTATTTGTGCCTTAAGAAGAAAGGAAAGAATAGACACAAACACACACATACTCTCATGACTACATATATTTGCTTGACTATGCATAGAATAATCTCTGGGAAAATGTGTAAGAAATTGATGACATTAGTTCCTTCCAGAAAGGGAAGCAAATTGGCCGGGAGCCAGGGAGCAAAAGGGAGGCTTTTCCATACATCTGAACATATATTATCTATTTTTTTAAAAAAGCTTATTTTTTAGTTTAAAAAACATATAGATACATGTACATCCTTCAATCCTGCATTTCAAGTTCTAGGACTTTAGCTCGAGGGTATCATAAAAGACGTACCAGGGCTTCCCTGGTGGCGCAGTGGTTGAGAGTCCGCCTGCCGATGCAGGGGACACGGGTTCGTGCCCTGGTCCGGGAAGATCCCACATGCCGCGGAGCGGCTGGGCCCGTGAGCCATGGCCACTGAGCCTTCACGTCCGGAGCCTGCGCTCCGCAGCGGGAGAGGCCACAACAGTGAGAGGCCCGCGTACCGCAAAAAAAAAAAAAGAGGTACCAAAGACTTATGCCCAGAGATGTTCGTTGTATCATTATTTATAATGATAAAATAGGGGAATCAATGAAATGTTCAGCATTTAGCCATTAAAGGCATGAAATATATGCATAAGTGCGCACACTACACATCTCCTTTGTTAAATGCAACAAATTTATATGTTAAATATCAGGGATTAGGGTCAAGACTGTCTTGTTCATTGAATCCTTAGCATCTGACACATAATACACACATGATTAATAATCAAGAAAGATTAATAAACAGAAAAGAGACTGGAAGAATATTTTCTAAAATGTTAATGTTTACCATAGGTGTTTATTTTATTCTGTGCTTGTTTATATTTTCCAAATTTTACACAATAAACATGTACTCTTTCTATGATTGAAAAGAGGGACACTAAGTGTTGTAAGACTGCATCCTAAAAAAAATTCGTGTTTTTCATGCCATGCTTATCTATAGAAGAATGAATAGCTATTTTAATGAGTACTAGTGAGTGTTTACATTTGATCAGCAGTGCTTACAGAAATTCTGGAAAGGATGGTGGTGGTGTGTAAGTGGCAGCTGGTACATTTAGTGAGTATTGGAGGTACATGAGGGGATAATTTGAATGCTAATTACAGTACCACTCTGCACTTAGGAGGGATCACAGAACGAGGATTAGGGTTATTTGACTGAATGGAGTTATAGTTACATTGAGATCTTTTCTGTAACATTAGACCTGATTCTTGTTTTCTCCTTGTTTTTTACTACACACAGATCTAGGTTCTGGTCCCCGTGCAGCAGCTTACATATTCTGTGATCTTTCTAAGATTGTATTTCTCCATCTGCAAAATGAGGCTAATAGTATGATCTTTGCAGGGTTGTTCGTAGAGTATATTTCTAATGCAAGTGAAGAGTTTAGCCCAGGACCTGGCATATAGAAAACTCTCAGGATGCCTCCCTCCCGCTTCTGCTTCTCCCACATCCATCACTCTGTCCTGGGTGTGAATGAAGAGCTAAAAATTGGTTTAGAAATAGAGAAGGGACTCATTTTTTAGACAAACATTTTACTTAATCCTACTAATGATTCCTTAAGATATAGACCAGCCCATTTTATTAATATGGGGAGGGAGTGCTGCCTGAGGAGCTGTGACCATCCAAAAACCACAATGATTAGCACCTACGACGTGCTGATACAAAGTATACACAGACCCTCTCTGTGACCTCTAGAATTTTGTTCCAAGGGAAGAAGATGGAAATCCTCTATCGATTGTATTGCTGTGCCTGAGGACACTGCAGAACTTATTACATTAGTATGGGTTTTGGATGTTTGCCTAAAGCCACAAACCTTTTGATGTCCACCTTCTGGCCCTGAGAAATTTCTCATCACTCATATAATTCCTGCAAATAAGATAAAGCAGGACTTTTAATGAAAAATTATCTGCTCCTCCTTGTTCTCTGACTTCAATTGCATTAAAAAATGTTTTTAAAGTACTAATTTCACAAAATAATTTTCTAACGTGTGTTCCAGTTAACTTTTAACACTCTAAACACAATGAGCTTGTTTAAATAATAAAGTAGATGAGAATGATCAAATTTGTCATATTTGGAATAGGTAAAATTACTCTATAAGTAATTGTGCAAAATTAAGCTTTAAATTTTGAAGGTATAAGACTTTAATTTATAAAAACATTTTTTATAAATGAATGATATGACTAAGTGACTAAAATGTTAATTTCTCAATGAAGCTAATAGGGTACTAAGGTGAAATATACAAACCATTTAGATAGATGAATATTTTATCCTGGCCCAAATAAAATTCATAGCAATCAGCAATACTAAAAAAATTATTTCTTAAACCATGTTTCTTAAATGCAGTCACTGAGGACTAACTTCTCCCCCGTACTGATGAAACTCACAGGATGTGTGCCACTAGGTGTCTCTTCCACAAAATGACCTTACGTTGATACCTGGCATCAATGTTGTACATTTTCAGTTGATATTGCCCATTATCTCTGCTAAGCTAGAGGAAATAAGTAAATGCCTATTTCCTAAAGAAAAGTATTTAAATGATCCTCAGAAATAGAAAAACAAGAATGCAGAAATTAGAAGGAAAACTTTGGCATTTGGACTAAAAAAGTGAATAATAAAAATTCTTTCTTTTAAATGTCAATTTATAATGTGGTCTTTGTTTCTCCCAGCTAACTATCTGTCTGGAGGATGATAATTCTATTTGTATTTATGCATAGCAGCAGTTTGGCTCAGATAAAATATCTAATTCATAATACTGGTAGATGTGCCAAAAAGCCACATAAACCAGAAGGTTAAAAATAATTTCTATCAACTCCTCATAGGGTGTTTGAGGAAGAGCAGCAGATTGTTGTAACTTTTATGCTTACAATCAGGGCGCTTTCATAAACAGAGGCATTTAAACATTTGCATATACCTGATATCATAGAAACACCAAAAATTGGGT
>NW_006797638.1:753831-762929 GCF_000442215.2 Lipotes vexillifer
TAGGGAAAGTCGACATTTATTGTAATCTATCTTCTAACCCTCAATGATAGTAACAAAAATAATAGTGATAATATTTAAATGGTAATAAGTAACGTTTTTGAGAACTTACTATATACCGAGAAAAGGCAAAATGCTTTACAAATTCAGGGTTAATTTACCATATTAGACTCAAAATGATCTTAAATCCCTCTAAGTATGTAATGATTTATTAATCTCTGAGAGGAAGTATACCTAAGTTTTCTTTGTCCTCCTGGAAAGTGTACTCAAAGAAAAGTACTAGAAGTAAATCCCACCCTCTTGAGGCAGGACTATTTCCCAACTCCTTGCTATTGGAGGTTTTCTTCATATGTTTTCAAGACAGGTACTTGATTTTATGTTGGTCAGATTCTCATGCAACTTGTGTGTGTGTGTGTGTTTGGCTCGAGTTGCTAACATTAACTGTGATTCAGAACTCAAAGTGTTTATGATTTTACTGTAGAGGTTTCAAATGGTAGTAAATATCTCTTTCGAATTCCCTTCTGAAACACACGGGAATAGGGGGTTTAGCAGGGAAGAATGGGGTTCACAGGATGAGAGGCATGTAACTTACAGACAGCAGATGGGGGACCTTTGTGAGATGCCCAGTGAGATCCTCCTTCTACCTGGTGTGGCTTTGAAACTTGCCTCTGGGTCACCACCTGTGTGCAGGGCCTTCTCTGTCACCAGTTCTTTCAGCTTCCATGGAAAACAATTCCTCGTTCTTATTTGATGCTGGCATCTCCGGCACAAACAGGACTGGGGGTAGAAGGTCCAGTCAGAATATAGACTTGAGGGATGTTTATTTCAAGAGCCAGACCGAGTGTAACACACTTTACTAAAACTAGAACTGCTTGTGGTGGGACAGTAGTAACCTTTTTGTTCTTCTTTACTGTGACCAGTGGATGCAAATGCACCTGCAGGTCAACAAAGATCCTTTTCTCCTTCTTGGGAGCAGCACATAACTCCCTGACAGACAATATAAATCTGATGGGGCTGTTGACATAGCTTAGAGACTGATTTCTGCCATCGTGCCAGCATAATGAAACAAACCTAAACTACCTGCGACCTGGCCAAATTGTAGATTGTTTATTCAGTTACTTAGCCAAGAACTGTCTTTAGTGCCCTCAGAAATCAAAAGAGCCAGGAAGAAGCAGGAATTGGTGAGAAAGAAAGAGCCATATAGCCATAGCCATCGCCATATCTTCTTGTTCTTTGGCACCAGGTTTTGGCTCAAGTGCAGGCTGGATCACCAGTTCTGCTGGGGAGTCTTGATGCAAAAGAAGGGTCTGTTTTTCTCTTTAGAGCAGCAAATCGTGGCTATTAAACAAAATTCGGGTTGAGACATTTTAACAGCACGGTACGTGACATCATTTTAAACTTCATAAAAGGGGGTTTAAAAAAAGACTGGCTAGGCAAGATTGATAAAATTCTTAATTTTATTAAGGCAGTGAAAGAGACTGAAATGCAAAATCAATAGCAAGGAGGACAGTGCAGAGCTCATATACATCACCTGACAAGGCCTGTGAACAGACCTGAGAAAGACAGTGTATTTCCCAGTGAAAAGACAGTTGCATGCCCGCAACTCTCCACCAGCTTCTACCAGCCGCTGCCCCAGCTCGCTCTCAGCGAATGATTTTGCCGCCTGCGTCCCTGAGAAAGCAGAAGCAGTGAGGAACCCCCCGCATGTTCACGTCTTTCTTCCGCCAAATCTCACACCTACTTCACGTGCGCCGCACTCTTACCTTCCCTTTCCTCCCGTCACAGGGAGGAGGTATCCCTGCCTCTCCCTCCACTGGGCTCTGTCCCATCCCTTCCCACACGCCTCAGCCCTGCAGTTAGTGCCCCTTCCCTGCAGCATCCCTTTCTCCCCTATACTAGATCATTCCAAGAGCAGGTGACACACAGTAGCAGAGCACTTCTCAGACTTTAACGTGTGTAGGAATCACCCGGGGATATTGTTAAAATGCAGATCAGAATTTGAGTAAGGCTGCACTTCTCATCTTCCCAAAAAAAAAAAAAAAAATCCCCTCTTTGACCCCGTACATATATACTCTCCACTTTCTGAGACGGGTGTTTACAATGTGTCTGCTTTTCACTCACATTTGCTGCTCAGTCTATCCTAAGCTTCTGTCCCCACCACTGAACCAAAATTGCTTTTGTCAATAAACTCCATTTGCCGAATCCATTGGCAGGCACTTCTTGACCTTGCTGCAGTGGAGTTTCAGAGAGATTACCCCTCCCTCCTTGAAACACTTTCTTTTGACTTCTGAGATGCGTCTTCCTAATTTTTCTTCTACTTCAGACTTTTTCAGTCTCCTTTGCTGGCCCCTCCTGATCTGCCCAACAGCTAAGCTTTGTTGTGCCTTTGGGGCTCTGTCCTTTTCCTGTCCCTGGGTGACTCCTTCTATTCCCATGACTCTGTGGGCCTTCTAAATGCCTAAGGACTTTCAAATCTGTGTCTCTGGCCCTGACTCATGTATCCATCCACCTATAGATATCACCTCCTGAATAGCCAACAGGCATGCTTTTTCATGGCCCAAGCGCAGCTTTTCATCTCCTTTTCTCCTAAGTATGCTCTTCCACTCCTCTTCTCTAGCTCAATAAAACCAGCCTCATTTACCCAGTCCCTCAACCAAGAATGTAGGCAGTTCTTTGATTTCCCTTTTTCTCACCTCACAGATCCAATCCAGTAACATGTCTACGGCGACCTTACTTCTGAAACATCCTGAATAGGCCTACCTTGGCCTAGAGCAAGTAGGCATATTCCCTTGTGGACCACAACTATAACATCCAATCTTGTTTCTCCTCTACATTATGCCTAAATGGTCTTTTAAAAATGTAAATTAACTCCTGTTATTTCCCTGGTTGAAACACTCTGATGGCTTCCCATCACGCTTAGAATAAAATCTCCACGGCTTACTTTGGTTTACAAGGCCTTCTGTAGCATCGCCTGTTTCTCTGATATCTTCCCATTCCACTCACCGCTTCAGCTGGCTACCACGTCTGCGCATCCTTTGTTTCCTAAGACAAGTTCAGTTTGTTTCTCCCTTAGTGCATTTGTATTGCCTGTACTGGTTCCCCTGATCTTTTCCTGGTTAGTTCCCTCCTTGTTCTGGTTATTACCTCTTTCCTTCCACGTTGGCCCCCACCCACCCTTCTCCCTCACAGCACATTTTCCAGCTCCCTTGACAATAGCTTTTGGGGGACTAGGCCAATGGGAGATGCTGGAAGGAGGCAAGAAGGAAAAAAACAGGAGAATTTCCTTCTCTCTCTCTCTGTGTCTTTCCTCTTCCCCCACCACTTCTGGAGGCATTTTCCAGAGACGGCCTCTTCTCCACAGTCCCAAGTACTGCCAAGCAGTGCCAGCCCATGGCTCCAGTTCTTGTCGTGATTCGTCCACATGGTCTAACAGCTGGGCCCCGGTAACATCCCCTCCCTCGGGTAGGCTTCCTGCATTGCCGATGTCTATCACACTCTTATTCTCACTTCTTCCATCAGCAGGGTTACCACTTCTCTGTGTGAAATTCTGGTTGTTCGAAATACCTAAAGTACTTTCTAGTTTCCTGACCAAAACAGGTCTCAACTGTGAAGTTCGTCCTCAGAGCAGCCCTCCCTGACCTCTGGGTCACTGTCCAGCCCATTGCACCCAGTTCAAGTCTCTTCATTGCATTTTTCACTTTCTTTCCCTTCTTCATTTACTTATACGTTTGTTTGGTGCTGTCTTGTTTATCTGTACGCCCAGAGCTTTGAATAGTGTCTTACACGTAGCTGCAATTCAGTAAGTCTTTATTGAAAAAAGGAATAAAGGAGATGGACTGAGATTTGTCTAAACAGTACTGCTCAGATGGGGAGGTAATGTGAATGAAGCTAGTGACCGTCAGGCTTCTGAATGCAAACTTCAAAAAGAAAGAAAGAAAGAGAGACAGAGAGAAGGAGGGAGGGAGGGAGGGAGGGAGGAAGGAAGGAAGGGAGGGAGGGAGGGAGGAAGGGAGGAAGGAAGGGAGGAAGGGAGGAAGGAAGGGAGGAAGGGAGGGAGGAAGGGAGGAAGGAAGGGAGGGAGGAAAATAAGAGAGAGAGGGAGAAACTAGGCAAAAAGAGCAAGTGTTACCCCTTGGGAAGAAAGACAATTAGTGGGGAGAAGGAAACTAATCATTATTTAATATCTACTAACGTGCCAGTTGCTTTATGTACATGATTTCTTTCTGTTCCCATATCAACACTCAGGTAGACATTATCTCCATCTTACTGATGGAGAAACTGAGTACCTGAGAGGTTAAATAACTTATATAAGGTCACACAGCTGTAAAATGCACAACAGGATTCAAGCCCACAACAGCCATCTGCCTGATTAGGATAAGTACAACATAGCCTGGATCCATGTCCATCCTACTTTTATCTTAAATACAGAACATTTAAATACAGACACATAAACTACCATTTGTAGAGGACTTATCTTATCCTATTAAATAAATGGCCCTCCCTAGTGTAAGAATTTGAGATACTTTGCAAATTGATTCTCGTGTTTTTCTTGCCCTTTCCCACTTCCGTCTCCCCCCTCTGCAAATAAACTGAAAGGCAGACCATGATCCACACAACTAAGTAAACGACATATTGCCATCAGTGCAGTAAAGTGGGCCCTTGCTCTTTTCTTCCAGGTTGAATTCAGGATGAGCCTGTTTATGTGACTTAGTCTGCAGTAAGGTAGAGGTTTAGGAGATAGGCCCACCCCATATATTGGCAGCATCCCATAGAGCACAAAGTTGGTTTTCAGGTATGTGCTACATATAGCATCAATAGAGAAAGATGGTCTAGTTCCCTCCAAATTCACCAGGCCCTTTATTTGTACTGACATCACCTCTGTTTTGTTGAATTTCATTGAGGAGACCAGTTATCCTCTTAAAGGGGACAGTTGAGTTCTCAATCTTGTCCTTGATTTGCTACATTATGCCCAGGTCTGAAAATGGTAGATGATATTAGATTATTCAGTTTATAGGGAAACTGAGGGAGAAAAGCCCCAAATGGTAGAACAAATTGCTTTTTTCCTAACGCTAATCTCCCTTGTTTGGTGGATTCAAGTCAGGCCATTAACACAACTTTGACATTGCTTTTTCCCTGATTTCTTCTTAAGACGTTTCCCTATTCTCAAACATCATGCACTCAGAACACTGAAAACTTACAGCAAACAAACAAATCACAGAAATTAAATAGCAATAAAACTGTTGTTGGCTTCATGTAAAAAAACAAAATATTATCCAATATTTAAATGGCGATTATTTCCAGAAACTTGGCAGTTGTACCCGTACAAATGATGAAATTGATTCCACTCACAGTCCATCTCTGTTTGGAAAGGGAATACCAGCAGTGTTTGAAAAATGGATTATTAAAGACCTGGGTTTGCTGAAGGTGGCTCGTATGTTCTATTTGCTAACACAGCATCTTGTTGGGGGAAAAAAAATAATAAGCGCAGCTTTTTCCTACCCCAGATTATTTTCACTACTGATCTTTAGAGCAGGAAATAAAAAACAGCTAATGGTTCACAGGGCATGTGGAATTAGTTTAAGCAAAGCCAAGTCCTGGTCCTGCTGACGGCCTCCTCTCTCCTGTGCTGTTTTGTCTATGCCGGCCTTAGAATATGTCAACAAATCTCTTTTAAGCTCAGATGGGAAGAAAGGATGGTGATTCTCTCTCTTTCTGTAAGGGAGTAATTTACAACAGATGTGCTTTTTCAGAAAGGTACAAGTTCGTCTTGTAAAATATTTGTAAAGAAAAATAGCCTCCGGATTTCACAAAGCAATCCTTACTCAGTCTTGGAGATGTCACAAAGAGCATTGCTTTTATAATACTAAAATGATTCTTTGCTCAGACAATTTGATTAAACTCAAGTTTTTGGGAAGAGCCAAGTTTAAATATCTAAAACAATGTAGTGAAGAAATACCATATGTGACTGGATGGCTTTTTGACAGTGACCTGAAAGGAGCCCAGTTTCAGTTATGAGACCTGGGTTAAAGTCCCAGGAACTCTAACTAGAGTAATGAGATCCTAAGTTCTCCAAACCTCACTTTCCTTATCCATAAAATGGCAAAACCACCTGACCCTGCCATCCAAGTGGGAAGATAAGTTAAAAATGCTTTATAAGGGCTTCCCTGGTGGCGCAGTGGTTGAGAGTCCGCCTGCCGATGCAGGGGACGCGGGTTCGTGCCCCGGTCCGGGAGGATCCCACATGCTGCGGAGCGGCTGGGCCCGTGAGCCATGGCCGCTGGGCCTGCGCGTCCGGAGCCTGTGCTCCGCAACGGGAGAGGCCACAACAGTGAGAGGCCCGCGTACTTCTCATGCCTTTTACAGTGATCTAACCACAAGAGATTTAAAAAAAAAAAAAAAAGCTTTATAAAGTCCTCTACAAGGTGAATGATTTTCATAACAAATCTATTGAAGAAAACATCCTCGAAGGTTCCACACCTTCGTGTACATGCTTTTTTGTATATGGAGTAAAAGGAATTTTTTTTTTAAAACTACTTTAGTAAGTAGATTAGCAACAAAGCTCGTGCTGTTTAAGATAAAATAATAAATTCTGGCCTTGATTCAGCCATAAGCCTTGTTAAAGAACAAGTCACTGATTCTAACGGGAAGTGTTACCTGCATAAGCGCTGACAGAAAAATCACGGGAGAAAAAGGTGTTTGCTTTGCATGAGTATGACTAGCTTTGGCCCTAGAGAGTGTGCAGCTTTCAGGACGCAGGGCATACTGTAAACAGGTGAATTTACTCCTCATTTTTCAAATCCCATATCTCAGATGACAACAGATATGGCCGGAGGCACCAAAGGAGAGTGAGCATAGATTGGGGTAGAAGTTTGAGTTGGGATGAGAGGCATCTGGTCTTTGGTTTGCTCATTAGGGAATGAGAATAATCCCTTTACCCTTGTGTGTCCATTGCAAGGATCATGTAAAATGATATGTGTGAGATAATCTGATTGTATTAGATGTATAATTCTAAGGAATTATATAAACACACTATGCCCTAGATATGTCATAAATAATAAGGGAGAAAACTCTGTCATCTTTATAGAGATTTAATAAATTTAGCATTTAAAAGTTTTTTTGTACTTCTTTTTCAGTCTCTTCAAATTGTTGATAACGTTAATGCCTAATACGTACTGAGCACTTCCTATGTTCTAGACATTTGGGGTAAATGCTTTAAATGGATTAAGCTCATTTAATTTTATAACCGTCACTGAGGTAGGTTCCATTATTACCCCCATTTTACAGATGAAGATAAGTAAATTGCTCAAAACCACACAATTAAGGCAATAATGGAGGTGGGATCTGAACCAGGCTTAGCCACAGAGCCAGTTAGTCAGAAATCTAGTCATCCGCTAAGACTGTGTTCGTCCGGAAGGCTCACAGCCTTCTCTAAGCTCAGTTGCCCTCTCAGCTGTGCATTTGAACTCGAATCAGATTGAAAAACACATCTGGAAACGAAACAAATGATTTCAAAAGAGGGTTTTAAAAACACATGCACAGGGCTTCCCTGGTGGCGCAGTGGTTGAGAGTCTGCCTGCCGAAGCAGGGGACGCGGGTTCGTAACCCGGTGCCGCGGAGCAGCTGGGCCTGTGAGCCATGGCCGCTGAGCCTGCGCGTCCGGAGCCTGTGCTCCGCAACGGGAGAGGACTGCGTACCGCAAAAAACACACACACACGCACACCCAACTTTTTCATTAGAAATTGGGATAAAGAAGAACTCTCCTGGCTTTCTGTTTGGATTCAGAAACAAGCCAGTGCTTCTGTTCCCTACTGTCACTCAGGCTTACAGTACTGACCCTGTAGAAAGGGCAGGAGAAATTCCATCCACCA
The DNA here is from genome assembly GCF_000442215.2 of Lipotes vexillifer. Lineage (NCBI taxonomy): Eukaryota > Metazoa > Chordata > Mammalia > Artiodactyla > Lipotidae > Lipotes > Lipotes vexillifer. The sequence continues at coordinate 761,697 of NW_006797638.1, forward strand.
GCAATGTCCTTAAATAAGCTTTCAAATGGCTACCAGCGGCAGAGGCTATTCCACACCCTTGTTATCTTCTCTGTAAACCCGCTAATTTGTCACCAGAAGGGAGTTTAGGACATACCTTGTTTAACCTTTTTTTTTTTTTTTTCAAATGGGGTCTAAGGACAAGCAGTAACTTCTCGTAGGCCACCATAATCCCGAGTGTGCTTTCACATTTTCTAAACCTTTCCACAATGTGTTCATTTTGACTTTACAGAATTTTTATCTCAACACTTGTATTGTACTGTCCTGGGTGAAAGTATGCTTTGTCACTTATTTTCCTGTCTGGTTACTTGGGAACAGCAGCCTCACAGCTTCTGGTGTGGCTTCAAGCAAGGTTAGCCCAGAGCCAGGCCTTCTGGCCCTTGCACTTGAGAGTTCTACTGAAAGCAGAGTTTCTCCTGGGACAGAAAGCCTTGAGAGGGGATCATCTGGAGAACGGCTCTCTGGAAAGCGTATTTCCTGCCTGCTGGCAAGAAGATTAAGTCAAAGGTTTTGATACTGATATATAGTCCTAATCTTGCAAGAGCTTTCAAGAACTATCAGGGCAGTTATAAGGAGTTTTCTTAAATCATTAGGAAGAGGGAGATAGGCAAGTCCCTTAGTCTACATGATGAGGGCTTTGTCAAGCAAGAAATTTAGCTCCAGGGACCTCTCTCCCCGTGACAACAGGTACATCTGCATCCCCTGGGTGCTTTCTGTAAGGTTTATATACATTTATATTTAATGGAAATTTAACATTTTATGTATAGCCTTTTTTTTGTGTGTGGGGGGGTGGTTACGCGGGCCTCACTGCTGTGGCCTCTCCCGTTGAGGAGCACAGACTCCGGACGCGCAGGCTCAGCGGCCATGGCTCACAGGCCCAGCCGCTCCGCAGCATGTGGGATCTTCCCGGACCGGGGCACGAACCCGCGTCCCCTGCATCGGCAGGCGGACCCTCGACCACTGCGCCACCAGGGAAGCCCTATGTATAGCCTTTTACAAATAATTATTTTTGCTTAATTAGAACTTAACATGAGTAGTCAACAAGTTTTATTTTTGCCTTGGCTTCAAGTCATTTTTGTTTCTGATAGAAGATATGTTCCTTCCCTTCCTCATATTCACCTCCCGGACTCTCTCCATCTCCTCCCCCTCCTCCTTCCATCCCATGGGATGTCTCCTCTTCAGGCTTTCCTCTCCCCCTTCCACTTTCTCTTTCCC
>NW_006797638.1:762942-770078 GCF_000442215.2 Lipotes vexillifer
CCCTCAGTTTCCTCCTCTCTCTTTTTGCTCTTTCTTCCTTTTGTCTCCTTCCTTCCTTCCTTCCTTCTTTCCTCCCTTTCTTTCCTTCCATTCTTTCTTTCCTGGCTTTCATCATAACCTTAAGAGTGCCAGCTGCCATTTTTAAATGCCTGTTGTTTACATTGCCTAGCCCAGGGGATACCTCTTTCCAAATTTTTGTTATTTTACAGTCACCTTTAAAGTTACATGCAAAAAGCATAACATTAAATTAATGGGGCAAGGTACAACTAAATGTGATGAAAAATTGTACTGTAGAAAATGAGTACTGAAAAGCTTAGTACCTTGAACAGAGGAAGCAAAAAATTAAGATGAGGTAAATACTCATTCCGGATAAAAAAATGTGTAGAGTCAGGAGAAGGGGAAAAAAAGTCTTCTCAGTGTAACAGTATAAAGAATCTAATACCATTTCCTAAAATGGAAACTGACAAGTCAACACTAAGTCATCTGGGGCAAAACTAAACATGCCTAAAAGGTTTCATATATTTAGGAATTCTCTCTAATATTTCAAAATTTTGTTTTTAATATGAGCAAAAATAGATAAAAATAACTTGAATTCTCTTAATAAGAATTGTATACATAGTTTTATTACTACTACTACTACTACTAATAGTTATTTGTACCAGGCATTGTACTAAGACCTCTACATGGCTTATCTTATCTAACTTAGTCCTCTTTATAACCCTGAAGTGTAAATGTTTTTGAGAACTGTTTTATTTTTTAAGAGAAAATATACTGTCTTTAAATGGTCTCCATCTGTCTTCTTAACCTTAACCATATCTCAGAATCCTTTAATGTTTCAATGGAGGGTTCCTATTTTCAAGGTTAATATCAGGAAAAGAGCCAAGGCACCCAGTAACCTGGGTAAGATTTGATATCATAAAAACTGTGTAAGACACTGAGATAAGATTCAGTAGTCAAGAGTCTCTGTGAGTTGTTAAGCTGTTCTCTGGGAGGATTTCAGTGCTCTAGATTTCACAGGCTGAAGGGTAGTTTTCTATATCTGAAAAAGAAGGAATATTGGCACAGAGAAAACATTTCACTACTTTGTGTACCTTTATTCAATCTATACCTCACGTCTACTATTTCCATAGGTTAGAAGCATAGATCTGAGAGGAAGTCTGTATTGCAGGGCATTTTACTGAGTGAAATAAGAAAGCAGTGCACAAAAACCATCTTTAGCATAAAAAATAAATCACGTGAACCCTAAAGATATTCCAAACACAATGTACACTGTGTGCTCTGTGAGGTTCAGTTTGCTCACAGAAGAGCTGTAGTCAACAGTATACTAGAACAATTATGTCTCATAGCAGATATCAGTCTTACTGTTCCCCTTTGCCAGAGGTTACACAGCAAGACTTTAAAGGAAAAGCAGAGTTATGATCCAGATTAGTTCTTTGGGGTGCAAATTTGCATGCCTCTTCTGTGAAATCCTCAGTAAGGTGAACATATGCTCTGGTTTCCTGGGACAGTTCCGTTTTATGCTCATTCTGATGTAAGACTTAATAGCTCTCTTCCTTAACACTCTTAAGACACTCTCAACCTAGAAAGAAAGTGAAATAACATTAATTTTGTAACATCAATATTTTGAGCAAACATGTTCTGTATACCTGCTGTGATCGATACAGCACAGGTGTCCAAGAGATTCATTTTCTATGATGTCAGCAGGGCTGACAGTGACCTCTTTGGCATCAGTGACTGTGGCAGGATGCAGCTGGATGCACGAAGACCCCAACCCCACAGTACACATACCCTGACACCTATCACGTTGGCTTCTCGTTCCCATTTGGAACCGAATCAGTGAATGGGAGCACTTGTCATTTTGGTTTGAAAGTCAATGAACAGGATTCCCCAAATATGTAAGGAGTGTATATTGATCCTTCACGTCTTTAAGAGTTTCCTAAATATCTCACAGCTAGGAAGTAGATATTTCTTTGGAAAAATCTAGTTAACTTTCTGTTGAGATACAGGATAGTAAAATAGGTGATATGAAAGAATCACTGTATTTCAAGTGTGCAGTTATTGATATTTTGTGGACTATTTAGAATAACAAGATTTTAAGAAATTATATGGAATTATTAGAAAAACTTGTACAATATAAATCTCACATTTTCAGATTTATAGTTATAGTTCTTTTTTATGGGTCATTTTCTTTTTACATCTTCAAAAGAAACCTTCGTAATGCATTAAAAAAAACACTGTCACTACCAAGCCTTTGTATGATTAACTACCCTATGATATTTCTTTCATCCAAGCTGGTTTATAAAGGAAAGCAAAAACGACAATAAAAGAAATGTACCAATTTATTCTCTACTAATAAAGTATTGAACATTAGTGAAAAAAGTGTGAAATATTGGAATGCAACACAGAGCAGTTCCACTACCCATTGCAGTTTTGGGTCATATACTGTATATAAAGAGTAATTACTTCATTGGTTGGAAACCACAGTGGAGGAATATAGAATTTGATGAAAGAGATGTTAAGATAAAAACTTTATCCCAAAGCACTTGAAAACTTTGCCAACACTCCAGACTATTTTATTTTGGACTGTGGTGGCCAGGGGTGAGGGGAGTGGGCGCAGGGTGGGAGTGCAGAAGAAAGAATGAAAATTAAAAGTGAGTAGATTTTTAAAAACTCTTTAGCCAATAATCAACATCAGTACTTGGATTTAAAGAATCTACTAAAAATAGTCTTTGTAGATGCCTGAAATGACAGGTTACTAATGAAGATCCCATATTTAATATTTGCACATGACATTATTAACATTAAATCTGGTGGTTTCTAACACATCTTCCACTTCCCATTTTTGAGTCAACTTTCCGGATTTCATTTTCTTGCTGATCATGGTGTTTACGATAATAAATTTCTAAATGTTCGCAAGTCTTTTCTTCTTATTTATCTCACAGGGATCCTGGGTAGGAACTGAAATCTTCCTGGGTAGAGTGGGGAGATCACATGGTATATTGTGCAGAGAACAGACTCGAGTTGGCTGGTTGTAATCCTAATCCAAGCTCTGTCACTTTTCCGTGAGCCTAAGTTTTCTCTCCTGTAAAGTGGAGAAAAATATCTGTGTTGTAGGGTGGTTTTGAGGATTGAATGAGCTGTGTGAAAAGCACTTTATGGTGCTTAATGAGTATCTATTTACATTCTACTTCTTTATAAAAATAATTTAGAATACAAAAAAATACATTAAGAAAAAATAGATAAACCGTGTAAAATCATGCCCAGTGAATACTGATTCATTTATGTCTTCTATCCATGTTACTTTAACAATGATATTGGAGAAAATCAGGGGATTATCCTGATTATAAAAGTAAAATATATTAATTGCAAAGAATTTGAATATTACAGGAAGGTATGAGGAAGGTAAACAGCCATTATCGTTAATATCTTGACACATTCCCTTCATCTATTTCCATCCTACTCATTTCAAAAATAAGTTAGAATTATACTCCATAAACTCCATTTACTTCCCATTCTTTTCAGTTTCTATTAGATCATAAGCATTTTCACTGTCTTTAAGCAATATTTTGTGATTTCCTAATAATCTATCATTTGTATGGTAACATAATTAATTCTACCCAACATGTTAGTGATTTTTCTTTTTGTTATTATAAACAAAACTGCAATGAAAATTGTTTCAGGTGTTCATTGACTATATTGGTAATCCCATCCCTTCATTTGTCATATTTGTTGCAATTTTTTTCCCACTTAGCCTTTTAAATTTATGATAACTTTTGACATAAGTTCTTAATGTTATTTAACTTTTACTACCAGTTATTTTTCTTTGTGATTTTCTCTACTGCTTGTATGTCCAGAAAGTTCTTTCCTATTCCAAGGTCAGTAAATAAATTACCTATCTTTTTCTGTTTTTATAATTCATTTTTAGCTTTTTGCTTTTAAATTAATATAGTATATATTTGGGATACCTCAGTTTGAGGTAGATGCTGGGGTAGATTTGAGCTGTCACAAATAAGTTTGAGAATTTATTAAGGCAGAATTTAATATAATTTCCCCCAAATAGTTAAAACAATTACCCAGTAACATAATAATTCCTTCTTTATGATAGATTTATGATGGTGCTTTATCATACAGTGATCTCTTTCAATGCTCATCTTTCATATTTTAATTACTTAAATATCTGGTACAATAAATGTTTTCTCATTATTTCTCTTTTGCAAACATTACTTGGCTATACGTATTCATTTATTCTTCCAAATAAATTTTAAAAACACTTGATCAAGTTCTCCCCATTTCACTCCACTCCAAACACATTAGGATTTGCTTGACATTGCATTAAACCTTTGTGTTCAACTGAAAAAAAAAAGAATACATTCTTTTAATATTCAGTATTCCAATGCAGAAACATAGTATCTCTAATTTCTTAATATAGATTCTGTACATTTCTTGTTAAGGTATGGCTAAGTGTTTTATATATTTTATTGCTGTTGTGAAAGAAATATTTTTCACCTCATAATTTCAAAGTGGTACGATATTATTCTCAGTGAACTTCCATTGTATAATCTGCATGCTTTGTCTCCAACTTGATTTATTCTGCATGTAGAAAAATATTTTGTAAGAGCACTTTACTTCATAGACAAAATGAACTTAGCCGGTGCTTGAGAGAGAACATTGAAGGCTATGGAGATTATTAGAGCAGACCAATTTTGTAATTATGAAAGGAACTAGAAGGAGCCACTGGTTATCCATTTTATTGTAAAATGTACAATTACATAGGTGAAATGAGTGCATTTTATTACTGGGGAGGGAAAAAAGACAAGAAATTGATGCACCCATGTCTGTAATGACATATGAAGGGCAACTTTTGAAGACAGTGGGGACTCCGAGAGTGTGTAATTGTTCTCTGAGCCTTATGCATTTCATCTACCTCATTGCCTTACAGTCCGTTTTGGTATAAGTGAGATGAATAATGTAGACAATATCTCCCATGGGAATTAAATTTAAAATGAGGGCTCTAAGTAACTGGTATCTAAAGATCATGTTATAAAACTGGCATCCGGGTCCTCAGTCCCACTGTACCCTGTTGTCCTTGGAGGCTGCCCACACACCTGTCATTCGCTTGCCCTCAGTTTCTAAGGTGGCAGGATGCCAGCCCCAGCCAAGTGTTCACAGTGCAAAGTGCTTTAGACTCTTCTAAAATGAAAGTCAGTATGTAAATGTGCAACATGACGACATTATTATTCTAGCTTCCTGGCTGCTTTCAGCAAGCACTGACTGCCACATGAGGTCTCAAGTGTTCTGGCACAGTGTGCAAGTGTTCAAAAGAAGTTAAAGTAATGAAATTGGATCTACATTTCCATAGAGATTCAAGCTGGCATGGAGGAATGGAGTCATGGGTTGGATGGTCTCCACCAAACAGCCTAGGCAAGTGCCTGTGATGCCAGGCTACTAAGCAGAATTTTCTATCGTGAAAGGGCACCACTGTTTCTTCCTCTGGGTCTAAAATTACAAAATGTGCCCCTTTTTCCCAGGCTCACACCACTCTCTGGGCGCTTTATGCTCAGTCCTCACCCATCCATTCCCTGGAGCACACATCAGCTTTGCTTAAATCTAGCACAAGTTTTAAAATGAAGAATTAATTACAAAGTGCGGGGTGGGGAGGATGTTTAGTTAGAACCCTGACTAATAGAGCATGAAGTATGTGACTATTATTCATAAGAGGCGGGGCCAGGCTAACTGTGTATCTGATCTAACTAAGGTGCTGTCTAGAAGTGGCCACTTACTGGATTTCAGTTGACCTTGTTATTTTTTTATTTAAAATTTTTTTTGCAGTTTTCATTGCTCACAGGTCTTCTCATTTGCACCCAGCATTCCCTTCTATTAAAATATCTGGAGCCAAGACCAAACTTAGGTGTATGGGTGCTGGGGCCAAGAAACTGGGTTTGCTAAGTATCGCGTCATGGTAGGTCCAGGGTCAGCACAGATTCCGCATTTGGTCATTCTGAGACCTGATCTCTTTATACCTCCCCTCCCCCTGGCTGAAATGTTTCTGTTCGCCAGGGCAAGAGCAACAGAATCTGTCTTGTGCTTTGCAGCCACCTTTATACTAGCACAGCTCCATAATGCTGAGTACTCTTCCTCCTCGTCCTCCTTTCGTATCCTAAAAATTTCGTGGGCTTCACGTATCCATTTATATATATGCAAAAATGAAGTTCATTTAAGTTTAAAAATCTAAGAGTGGGACAATTAAAAGAATTCAAGCCCTCAAGGATACCTTTACTCATATAGAATCTCTCTTTTATTGTATTTTAGGACAGCGAAAAAAAGGGATTTATAAATAAAATCTATGCCATCCAGGAAGTATGTATCAGTGTCCAGAACATCCTAGATGAAGTTGCTTCCTTTGGCGAAAGGATAAAGAAGTGAGTGATGCTGACATGTGAGCCCTGGTCTTCTGTGGGACAGTGTCCATTTGTTTCTCAGAGGGTGAACTGCCACATTCTTTCTGGCAGGGGATACTCCTGGGTGATCTATTGCTCAGTTTTATCATTATTTACTTTGTTTCTGCCTGTCTTTGGTTTTATGAAAGTTCTGTCAATTTCCTCCTTGAAATTTAGAACATATTGGTTGGAAAGGAGTCATACTTGTAGCTTTGAAGAAATAACACCGTCCTAAATTTTAGCACATTTTCACAGTGAGACTTTGTTCTTACACAGAATATGAAATTGTGATAGAAAAAAAATAAACCAAGTTAAATGAGGATTTCAGGTAATCAAGACACACCTGCAGTTTATTATTGGTCGAGTTATATTTTCATCAATAAAGTTAAATTTAAAAAAATCATACTATATATAGCACCCTGCAAAAATATGCTTTCAATTTTGTATATTTAAATAGCTGAGATCATAATTATAGATGAAATAAACTAATGCTTTGTCATTTAGAAAATATAATTTTTATAATTTAAAAAACAATTTTTTAAACAAGGAAATAGAGCTTCATTGAGAGCTGATGTAAAATTAAGAAACATATTACTTGCATTTTACTTCAAATAGTTTTATTTATTAATATATATATATATATATATATATATATATATATATATTTTTTTTTTTTTTTTTTTTTTTTTTTTTTTTTTT